>NC_134689.1:320459742-321059742 GCF_050947455.1 Rhinoderma darwinii
TATTCAGATTTCTGGTGTGGATGTGCTGCAGGCGCACAGCAAATCCGCATGAGGATTAGCCCCCATTGTCATTCAACATTGCTAATCCTCGTCGTTTTCTTGCGGAAACTGTGGAAATAAGTAACATGCTCTGTTTTTTCCATAGCTGATTTGTTCTGTGTTGTAGACAAAAATTTGCGTGGAAATTTTACACTGCATGTGAATTTGCACCGAAATCTACTTCAAATCAACAATCAACACGTGTGAATGGAGCTTAGCATTTCCACCACCATGCTTTACAGGTGGTATCAGGTTCTTCTAGTGAAATGCGGTCTCTGGTTTTTGCCAAACATGTATTTTAGTACTGTGGCCAAATAACTATCTTTGCCTTGTCTTTCCAGAGCACACTGTTCCTGGTTTTTGCCTAGGTGTTCATGGGCAAACTTTAGTGTTGTCCTGATGTTCCCACTTGACCAAAATAAAATTTAAAAAAATGTCTTCCTATCAATGCCAGACTGGTAAATGGCTATAACTGCCTGCTCAAGGTAGTTTCTGCCAAATGTGTCAATGCCAGATATTACTTTCTTTTTCCACTAAAAGAAATGGCAAAGAAATGGCATATCTATGAATTTTTTGTTTCATAACTTATTCTCCCTGTGTTTACTTGTGCTTCCTCCAGGTACTCTGGTTTCCTCACACATCCTGAAAACATACTGATAGGTTAATTTAGATTATCCCAATGGGGACAGGGACCGATGTGAGTAATGACAATCTCCGTACAGTGCTGCAAAGTATGTTGGCGCTAATAATTAAAATATGTCAACGTGTTAAAAAATGTAAAAAAATGTACGCACTTTTTCACATGACTTATTTTTAGAATAAGGGCAGCATTCCGCCAGTAAAAAGCAATATAGAAACAATAAAAGCAAAAACATGCGATACACACACAACTAGACACTTTGAATACACACTAGAGTAGTATTTTAGCAGACTGCAGAGTCGCTTTAATTAAGAAATAGCAGAATTGCATGGCACTAGAGATGAGCGAACTTATCAAAAGTTCGGTTCGGCTAGTTCGCCGAATTTCACAAAAAAGTTCGGTTCGGACCGAACTAGTTCTGACCGAACCTGTCACTTACGTGCGCCGAGCATGCTACTGTCCAGGGTGCTGATAGAGTTAATGGGCTGCACTAACTCTTTCAGCAACCTTCACAGTACATGCTCGGCGCGCGGAAAATACCATTTAAATGTAATAAAAAAATAAAAATTATACGTTCGTACTTACTTTCCTCCTGTCCGGCCTCCAGCGATGACGTTTCATCCCTTTCGCCGCTGCAGCCAATCACAGGCTGTAGTGGCGGTCACGTACGTCAGGATGACGCTTCATCCCACGTGACCGCCTCTGCAGCCAATCACAGGCTGCAGCGGCGACATGAATGAAACGTCATCGCTGGAGGCCGGACAGGAGGAAAGTAAGTATGAACGTATTATTATTATTTTTTGGCATGTATGTATGTTGGCATGTATGTATGTATGTTGTATGTTGTCATGTATGTATGTATGTATATATGTGCATGTATGTTTGCATGTATGTATATATGTGCATGTGTGTATGTATATTTGCATGTATATATTTGCATGTATGTATGTATGTTTGCATGTATGTATGTTTGCATGAATGTATGTTTGTATGTATGTATGTATGTATGTATGTATGTTTGCATGAATGTATGTTTGCATGAATGTATGTTTGCATGTTGTCATGTATGTATGTATGTATGTATGTTGTCATGTATGTATGTATATCTGTGCATGTATGTTTGCATGTATGTTGGCATGTATGTATATATGTGCATGTTTGTATGTATATTTGCATGTATGTATGTATGTATGTTTGCATGTATGTATTTTTGCATGTATGTTGTCATGTATGTATGTATGTATGTTGTCATGTATGTATATATGTGCATGTGTGTATGTATATTTGTATGTATGTATGTTTGCATGTATGTTTGCATGAATGTATGTTTGCATGTATGTATGCATGTTTGTATGTATATTTGCATGTGTGTATATATATATATGTATGTATGTATGTTGTCATGTATGTATGTATGTATATATGTGCATGTATGTTGGCATGTATGTGCATGTGTGTATGTATGTATGTATATTTGCATGTATGTATGTTGTCATGTATGTATGTATATATGTGCATGTATGTTTGCATGTATGTTGGCATGTATGTATACATGTGCATGTTTGTATGTATATTTGCATGTATATATGTTTGCATGTGTGTATGTATGTTTGCATGTATGTATGTTTGCATGTATGTATGTTGTCATGTATGTTTGTATGTATGTTGTCATGTATGTATGTATATATGTGCATGTATGTATGTTTGCATGTTTTTATTTTTGCATGTATGTTTGCATGTATGTTTATATATATATATGTGCATGTATTTATGTTTGCATGTATATTTGTGCATGCTTGTATATATGTATTATGTATCTTTGCATGTTTGTTTGTATGTATGTTTTCATGTGTGTGTGTGTATGCATGTATGTATGATAGTTTGCATGTATATATGTGTGTATGTTTGCATGTATGTATATTTGCATGTATATATGTGCATGCTTGTATATATGTATGTATGTATGTTTGTATATATGTATGTATATTTGTATATATGTATGTATGTATGGCCATGTATGATACTGTCTGCTGGCGCCCTGTATCTAAGTCAACTTCACGGCAGGCTTCTATACATGGTATAACAGTCAGTATCACACATTAAACTGAATCTAAGCCTACGACATGTTTTATTTCATTATTTTATTTTTTTACAGGTTTGGTGTTTGGACTACGTCGGTTTCGAGGACTACTTCGATGACGGTTTTTTTTCTACAATAAAATGGTTAATGAGGGTTGTGTTGGGGGTGCTTTATTTCAATAAAATATTTTATCTATATCTTTGTCTTTTTCTTTTCAAATTTTATTATTACCACTTTAGTAATGGCCGCTGTCTGAGTGACAACATCCATTACTAATGCGAGGCTTAGTGTTAGCCGGTGCAGAGGCTAACACTAACCACCATTATTACCCCGGTACCCAAAACCACCAGGGGTGCCGGGAAGAGCCAGGTACGATCCAGTACCCGACCATCTGTTGTGATGGTCGGGCTCTGGGGCGGCCGCAGGCTGGTATTATGAGGCTGGGAAGGGCCAAAAACAGTGGACCTTCCCACCCTTGTAATGCTAGGCTGCTGCTGCTGCGTTGTATCTGGCTGGTTATAAAAGTGGGGGGGACCCCACGTCATTTTTTTAAATTATTTATTTATTTACATTTTTTTTTTTTAAAAAGACATGGGGTTCCACCCAATTTATCATAACCAGCCACATACAACACAGTGTTATTAGCCTGGGAATGGACAAAACCAGTGGCCCTTCCCACCCATGTAATGCCAGACTGCTGCGGCCTTGTATATGGCTGGTTATTAAAAATGTGGGGGACCCGTCTATTGCTAAATTTGTTAAATTCCAAAAAAAAAACGACGTGGGGGTCCCCCCCATTTTTATAACCAGCCCGATACAACACAGCAGCAGCAGCCTAGCATTACAAGGGTGGGAAGGTCCACTGATTTTGGCCCTTCCCAGCCTCATAATACCAGCCTACGGCCGCCCCAGTACCCGACCATCACAACAGATGGTCGGGTACTGGATCGTACCAAGCTCTTCCCGGCACCCCTGGTGGTGGTGGGTACCGGGGTAATAATGGGTGGTTAGTGCTAGCCTCTGCACCGGCTAACACTAAGTACCGCCTTAATAATGGACGCTGTCAATCAGCCAACTGCCATTATCTAGGCACTAATAAAGTTTGAAAAAAAAACACAAAGACAATTCTTTTTTATTGAAATAAGAAATCCCCAACAAAACCCTCGTTAACCATTTTATTAAAATTTGAAAAAACGCAGATCTACGCAGTAGTCCAACGAATCGTAGATGTAGTCCAATCGGTACATCAAAATCTGCAACAACATAAAAAAACAGTTATCAATGTGAACAATACCAATACTTCTACTCTCCTACACACATATATACACGCACACACAAACAAACAACCATACACAGACACACATATATACACAAACACAACAAGATATACACACACACATAAACAGACAAACACATATACACGAACTCACACATATCCAAACACACACACACACACACACACACACAGTTATACACACATACACGAACACATATACACAAACACATATACAAACAAAAACACACATACCCAAACACACATATACACAAACACATATACACAAACACACCCATATATACACACAAACACACACCCATATACACACATATACACATATACAAAAACACACACAAACATCTACACACAAACATATACACAAATACACCCATATATACACAAACATATACACAAAACACATATACACAAACACACCCATATATACACACACACATATAAAAACAAAAACAGACAAAGTCACATACCCAAACACACATATATACACAAACACACATACACAAACACGGTTTCTTTTAAATGCTGCTGGGGAACCCGCTCGATCCACTATATAAGGCTGCGCTACAGTGCAGCATTTAAAAGAAACAGGATCCTGACCTGTCCATAGAGTTTAAGGCAGCACAGAGTATTTCAGGAGATGAGCGTGCAGATTCAGTGCTGCTGCGAACTCTGCTCTTACCATTACGTAGCTCTCAGTCTGTTACCTCTCCTCCACTCCTGTCCTCCAGAACACCTTCACATGATTGGCAAGTCACCACGTAATGGTAAGAGCAGAGTTCACAGCAGCACAGAGTATTTCAGGAGATGAGCGTGCGGATCTTGTGCGGGGTGGTGACTTGCCAATCATGTGAAGGTGTTATTGAGGACAGGAGTGGAGGAGAGGTAACAGACTGAGCTACGTAATGGTAAGAGCAGAGTTCACAGCAGCACTGAATCTGCACGCTCCTCTCCTGAAATACTCTGTGCTGCTGTGAACTCTGTTCTTACCATTACGTAGCTCAGTCTGTTACATCTCCTCCACTCCTGTCCTCTATAACACGTTCACATGATTGGCAAGTCACCACCACGCACAAGATCCGCACGCTCATCTCCTGAAATACTCTGTGCTGCTGTGAACTCTGCTCTTACCATTACGTGGTGACTTGGCAATCATGTGAAGGTGTTCTTGAGGACAGGAGTGGAGGAGAGATAACAGACTGAGAGCTACGTAATGGTAAGAGCAGAGTTCACAACAGCACTGAATCTGCACGCTCATCTCCTGAAATACTCTGTGCTGCCTTAAACTCTGTGGACAGGTCAGGATCCTGTTTCTTTTAAATGCTGTACTGTAGCGTAGCCTTATATAGTGGATCGAGCGGGTTCCCTAGCAGCATTTAAAAGAAACAGGATCCTGACCTGTCCACAGAGTTTAAGGCAGCACAGAGTATTTCAGGAGATGAGCACGGGCAGCCGTTCGTTTTTCCGAGCCGTGCTCCCATCATGCACACGACCGTAAAAACACCCGTTATTGCGGGTCGTAATTACGACCCGCAATAACGGGCTCATAGACTTCTGTTACCCACGGGTACCTTTCCGTATTCTCACGGGAAGGTGCCCGTGCCGTTAAAAAAATAGAACATGTTCTATTTTTCTATTTTACGGGCCGTGCTGCTATAATTATAATGACAGCACGGTTCGCAAAAGCGGCCGGCTGCCCGTGGCCGGCCGGCCGTGCTCGTAGTTACGAGTCGTAATTACGAGCACGGCCCGTAAAATAAAAAAATAGAACATGTTCTATCTTTTTAACGGCACGGGCACCTTCCCGTGAGAAAACGGGAAGGTACCCGTGGCTAACAGAAGTCTATGGGCCCGCTATTTCGGGTCGTAATTACGACCCGTGATAACGGGTGTTTTTATGGTCGACTCGTGTGCATGAGGCCCCGTAATGACGGGTGGCTACATGTGTGCACCCATCATTACGGCAGCGTTGCTAGGTGACGTCAGTAAGGGTATGTGCACACACACTAATTACGTCCGTAATTGACGGACGTATTTCGGCCGCAAGTACCGGACCGAACACCCTGCAGGGAGCCGGGCTCCTAGCATCATATTTATGTACGATGCTAGGAGTCCCTGCCTCTCCGTGGAACTACTGTCCCGTACTGAAAACATGATTACAGTACGGGACAGTTGTCCTGCAGAGAGGCAGGGACTCCTAGCATCGTACATAAGTATGATGCTAGGAGCCCGGCTCCCTGCACTGTGTTCGGTCCGGTACTTGCGGCCGAAATACGTCCGTCATTTACGGACGTAATTAGTGTGTGTGCACATACACTAAATAGTCACTGTTCAGGGTGCTGAAAGAGTTAACTGATCGGCAGTAACTGTTTCAGTACCCTGGACAGTGACTACCGATCACAGTACCTGTAAAAAAAAAGACGTTCATACTTACCGAGAACTTTCTGCTTCCTCCAGTCCGGTCTCCTGGCCGTTGCCTTGGTGACGCGTCCCTCTCGACATCCGGCCCGACATTCCTTGATGACGATGCAGCCTTGTGAGCGCTGCAGCCAATCACAGGCTGCCGCGGCCTCTGCAGCCAATCACAGGCTGCAGAGGCCTCTGCAGCCAATCACAGGCTGCCGCGTCAGAAAAGGTCGGACTGGAGGAAGAAGAGGGACTCGTTAACAAGACAACGACCGGGTACGTATGAAATGCTTTTTATTTTATTTTTAATCAGCAGCCTCTTTTCTCTATCAGTGATTGATAGAGATAAGTGGCTGCCGATTTGTATAATGTTTTTGACCGGGTTCGGTCAAAACGGGTTCGGCCGAACCCGGTGAAGTTCGGATTCGCTGCGAACCGAACTTTACCGGAAGTTCGGACCGAAACCGGGTTCGGTTGTCCCGGTTCGCTCATCTCTACATGGCACCATCAACTTGTGACGTGGGACCAAAGCACATTGTGGAAGAAATTTCAGGAAAAATAAGTAACTGTATCTAAGTTCTCCTGCAGCCCTTCAACTAAGAACCAGAGAAGCTTGTGCACTGTCAGTCCATGACCCTCACTAGATCTGGCATATGCCAGGGCCTATATAAGAGCACCAGTTCACAAACATGCAATAAAATGTTATGTAAGTACTGTGAATGTTCTTCAATTCTTGCATAAGAGACAGAAAACTCCAGATGTCCCTGCAAGTGCCAGCAGCTCTGACGTGGAGAAATAGTATTTGGAAAAGAAAAAACTTGTGATATTGAATTGATATAATGATATTAGGAGTCTGGAGTTGGCTGGAATGGATGGAAAGAACAGTTATGTACTTATTTGATATAAATCCCATGCAAAACATTCAACACAAGAATGAAATGGCACATCTAACCCCAGTATCATTATGTTGCTGCTGAGTGAAAAGTTCCAGCACTCTGAAATGTCATCACTGTTGGACTGGCCCACCAGGGTACCAAAGGACTCTTTGGTCGGCCCAGGCTTATGAAGAAGGCTGAACAGGTGGAGGAAAGTATTACATTATTACATTATGAGAATTTTGAGGCAAGTCTCTTGCAGCAGCGCACAGAAGGGCAAAAGGCGGATATGGAGATTGGGGCGGTGGGACTGAAGGCAGGAAAAGATGCGGCAAGAGCGGCAAGAGCTAAGGAAGGAAGAAGTAAAGCACTATGGGTGCCTTTACTGGAACAGTTCTAGAGACCTTTCAGGAATTAGGGAAAGTAGGTTTTATTTTCTTTGTAGTAAGGGTTTTCTGCTTGAATTTCTGGACGACAGACGGTTGCCAGGATGACATAATGTGCACCCGCTGAGCTATCATAAATAGTAATTTTAGCAACTTAAATCAGATGGCACTTTCAAGGACAGGCCCCCCAACTACCATGTGCCACGTGGTAAATAGGTAATTTTGCCCTCTCAAGCACCAGGCCCCGGACCCAACTGCTACCTTTGCACCCCATATATTTACATTCCTGTCTGGTCATGGGTCTTTATACTAAAATTTCACTCATGGCTTAACTTCTCCTTTAAAACACTAAATCAACAGCTTCTAATTCATATATTGGCCAATAATTGAGTTCATAATATAGTAAAACACAGCAAATATGGAAGCCAGCGTATAATATGATAGGAAGAGAAATCTCGTGAAACGTCAGTGTGTAAAGTATATCACTACAACACATTTACTGACCAGAAGTTCCATGGTCCCTTCCTTTACTCTCTCACCTCCATGTTTTTGCAGAAGGTGGCGTTGCTGCCAAACAGGATCTGGCACTGCTCACTGGCACTATAATGCATCCCAGGCAGCTTTTGGGGAAGCCTGACGGCATGGTGACTGCGAGGGTCTGTCACTAGCAGACATGAGCTCACTTTGGACCTGTATGAAATTCAAATGAATGTGAGGTTCAACACAATACAAAAAGACCAACATATTGCGTTTATAAAATGGAAAATACTAGTAGTAAAGAAATCCATTTCTTGTGAGACAGAGTAAAAATAAAACGCTCATATTAAAATGTACCTGTAAACTGATATATATGTGTTTTTCTACTTTATTTATTCTTAGAAAAAACAATCAACCAGGTGTCTACTGTGCTGTTCTTTGTCATTGATTATTTTACATTGTCACAAATAGCAGTAAAACAGAACGTACATGATTAAGAGCCTGTTCACACAGTTTTTTTGTACTGATTTTGAAGCAGAAATCGTGTCGAAATCAGCGCAAAAAAGAAACTGCCTAAATCGCCCGCATTGATTTCAGTGGGAGGCAGAGGTGTTTTTTTCCCCGAAGCGGCTTTTGAAATCAATGGAATTCAGAAATAACCTGTGGCTCTCGTTTCCAAGCGTTTTCCGCTGTGTTTTTTGCCCTCGGTCCTTGCATTAGCTTCAATGGCCGGAGGCGAAAAACACAGGGAAATCCCACGGAAAAAAAGCGCAGGTAGTTCAAAATCTGCCACAAAATTCCTGAAGGAATCTCGGGAATTCCGGAAACTGCGGTAAGAAAGAGCATGTCGCTTATTCTTCCAGGGAGCAATTCCGGACATTCTTTGGCGCGGTTACAGATGCGGTTTCCGCGTCAAAAACGGTGCCAATAAACTCTGTGTGAACTAGCCCTAAGGCAGATATGTTCTGCCTGCAAAAAAAAAAATCTGTGTGAACAGGGCCTAAGACTTTCCCCACTGCATTACTATAACTTGGTTCATATTTGTTAGTACCAACATTCCCAGTACTACAATGTACTAAAAGAAGGCAAAATTGCAGAATCATACAGTTACTTATCCTGTCATACAAATTTTAGGTCTCAATGGTATGTAAAAAAAAATTAGAATATGTTTATTTGTAACGGAAAAAGTAGACAGTATTCTAAAGAGTGCTGTTAGAGGGGAACTCCACTTTTTAAAAGCATATCTAAAACTTTCCACAGTTTAAAGGGAACCCGTCACCAGAATTTCACCTATTGAACTTTACATATCCCTCACTGGCCGCTGCTATAAAAAGTTCATTGCCGTTATCCCCTCTCCTAAACTCCTCCTCCGACTGCAAATAACGGTCTGCAAACATTTTGTGCCTTTTATTGTAATAATCCGGTGTCCCTTTGTGCGCACACACAGAAGAGGACATCAATGCACAAGCGCGGGATTGTGTGTGCTGGGGGAAGGCGAGGAGCTGTCAATCAAAAGTAAGGAGGCGGGGTAAACTCTGAAAGACTTGAGGAATGAAGATCTGACTCTTTTCAAATGAAGATTTGACTCTTTTCAAGCGAAGATATGACTCTTTTATGGTCATTAGCATACGTGTGGGAAGACTAAAAGCCTGAATATTAAAGCTACAGAGCCGACTAAGACGACAATTATAGGTTATATAGAAATGATTTTTCACCCACTACCACCAGGTATTGCTGGTTTAATAGGTGAAATGCTGATGACAGGTTCCCTTTAACTTTACTCAAAATGTTGACTATTGTTACAACCTCTTTTATGTTAAAGTTACTCAACTTTTGATGCAGATTTTTTTTTTCTTTATCAACAATTTTATTAGAATATAAAACAGAGCATATAAAACATCTCACAAGATCTCAAAATATCGCACGCAGTGCAATAATCTCAAACTGTACAAAAATTTTTACAGATACAGAAGAATAATTTTAGGAGGTAGCCTCCCAGACATAAAAAAAAGAAAGAGAATAATAATAGTTAATGGCAAGTAGCGGCACAATAACCATAATCAAAAGTAGTGCAATATGTAGGGAAACCAGTCCCAAAAAACGAATGGCAATAACATTTTAAGTATTAAATTCCATACAAAGTTACACAAACACAAAGACAAGACAACAAATGGAAACACAAACAGACAAAAGCGGCATAGAATTGGCGATATGAGCGTTCAATAGAGGCCATCCAACCAGAGAGGCAAATCAGCACCACCCCGAAACACTGACCACACTGACCAAGTTTGAACAAAGATTTTGGATTTACCCCGATCTTCTGATGCAGATTTTAACTGTGAAAGGTTTTTTGTTAAATGGACTACTAAAAAAGGACAGTGTCCAATCAAAATACAGCAAAATATGACTACTGGTTAACAATCTTCTTGAAGGTCATATCCAGTCCTTCAAATAGAATCGATACCTCCTGCTATATGGTTTGATATGATTTATTTTAAGGGCTGTCTCATCCCAACAACACTTTTTGATATACCCTTTTAGGGCTCATGGACACCATATTGGAGGGTCCCAAATTTGGGACCCCCCTTTATAAGCCAAAGTGGAGACTCACTAACAATCAGCAGCACTCACTCTGGTGAACCCGGTCTGTCCATGTATTACTACATTTTTTCTGTAGTGGTTCCTGCAGGGGAAATTAATAGACGTTGATGACTTCCCCCAGCAAAATTTGTGCTGGAGGTCTTGGGAGCCAGACACATGGCAATCATCCATAAAGAGTTCAAGTGCAAAAGAGAAAATCATCAGGTGACAGTATGCCAAAGTAATACAAATTACATACTGTACTCATACCTCTGGGATGGTGCCAGCCTCAATGGGTATTTTAGCCTGAGCCTTCATGTGGGGGCGTTTTATTAATAATTGCCTTAGCTTTAGGTTCTAAAGACTTCTATGGTCAGTCAGTAGATATCCACTGTGTCTGGAAAAACCACTAATCTATTATGAGCACAGAAATGGGCCAGACTATGACTTCTGCCAATGAAAGCGATGATGGCCTGTTCTTTAACAGATTAAAATGCTGTCCGAATTTTTTATGCCTTCTTTTAACAATTTTGGAATCAGGAAGAATTTGTTTTCTTTCTGTGATGAGGACATATCACAACTACTTAACAATGGTGTTATTTTACCTTTCTTTATAGTGTAGACCAACATATTTGTGTACTGCAATGGATTGAATCTGATGCACTCTGGCCATCTATGTGGCTATTAAGTTTGCGTTTTTACCACCTAGTATCATATTCTACTCATTGCATTTATAACACCATCATCATGATAAAATAAGCCATTAACATGAACTATTGAGCAGGTGGAGACAAATGCTACAATTACACCATAAAAGGTTATACTCACTTCAGGAAGTTCTCCAGTTCCTCACGACTGCAGGTTGACCATGAGAGATCACTTGGACTCCGACCTTTAATCCACTCACCGGACATTATGTGTGAACGCCCAGCACAGGATGGGTGGTCATCATCATGACTCATACCCATGCTGCAGAAGAAAACAGACAATCACACAATAGTCACAAAGTAATATGAATATCTTACAACACATTTAGCCTATTATTGTATATCTGTCACATCAAATGGTTTCTGATTTTTTCCCAAAATTTAAACTGAAAGCGTACCTAACCTTTCAGGTGACTTTTCAGAATAAGCTGTCATATGTGTGTACATGAGTAATAACACTATTTCTGGCCATTATATGACCTGTATTCTGCATTTAGCAGTCCACCCCTCTGCAGGCTCTATCTCTAATTCTCAGTTGTCTCTGAGCTAGTGGGCGGAGCCTAACAGCTGTCATGTCTCCCATACACAGCACACAGAAAAGAGGAGAATCCTGCTCTTCTATCTCTATCTATCACATATTTATATGTAGAAGCTGCAGCACGTCTGTCTGTATCTTTCTCAATCTGCTCCCCCTCCCCATAGACTTGTATTGGCAGCTTCTCTGTGTCTCTTTCTGTTCCTACTTCCTCCTTCTGCTCCCCCTATCCCTCTTTATAGACTTGTATGGGCAGCACCTGTGTCTTTCTCTTCCTGCTCCCTCATCCTGTGCCCCCCTCCTCTCTACATAGACTTGTATTGGCAGGCAGTCAAGAAACACACCCCCACCTTCTGCAATCCATCTGTAACTAGGGACAGATTTTGCATGACAACAAAGGGTGGACAGCAGATTACAGGAATAGAGGGACACCTAGTGGCAGTAACTTCACACAGAATTTGCATGGATACAGCAACACAATTTTGACAGTAAATAAATGGCAAGGTTAATGTAATTCAGGTATACAATTAGATTAACTGCAAGTCATTTGAAAAGCTAGTGTCCTTTGAAGCAAAAATAATAATACAGCTACTGAATTATTACTGCGATTAAATATTGAAGAAAATTAGCCAATACCCATATCACAAAGCCTATCAACAATTGAGCCCAAAGGAGACATGTTGGAAGATTACCTCCATCAATTGTCGTGGCCTCCACCAATCACCAGCCTCTTTACTTTTACTCAAGTTGTTGGTCATAGAATATAGAGTAGAAGATAACATTTTTTTTAAAAGTTGCAAATTTACTTTAAGGAACAGTTTCTTTTTCACACTGGTGATTTGGGTGGTGGACTATTAAAGGGGTTGTCCTATGACAACAGTTTTTTACTTTTAAAATCTGTCAATTTGACAGGTCATAAAAATATAATAGGTGGATGGTAGGCGTATCCTGTGGATAGGTGATCAATTATTTTCATGGGACAACTCCTTTAGGGAGCTGAGATGTGCCATTTGTTTCTGGAGAGCTGCTTTAGCTGTTCTTCTCCTGCCTATTGTGCTCCTGAGAGAATTTTCTGCAGTTACTGGTGAATTTCTTTCAGGGTCAAGGAGTCAAAATATGAGTTTGAGAAATCAACAGTGACCACAGTTAACATGTCACAGGCAGGCACAGAGACAGCTAAAGCCGTTCTACAGAGTGAGGACCACACTGAACAAATTCCCAAGTCTCCACTTCTTGGACCCCTGTGAGTGTTACATGGAAGCAGTGGGATACTAGGGTTAACTATAGTTACAATTGAAGTTTTGAGTTTGCTTTAAATACATGCAGGAATGATTAAAAAAAAGTGTTGTATGTTTACTTAGGTTCCCTTTGTCTAATATTACATTTTCTTTAAAGATCAAAAAACATTCAATGTGACAAGTCTGCAATAATAGGAGACATCTGGAGTGGGCAAATACTTTTTCACAGCACTGTAAATCCTGACCTCACAGGTGGATTAGTCACTGACATAACTTTCACAATTGATAAAATATAAAACCAGGTCAATTCATTTCATGACCCAAATTCAACAACTTCTAGGTGCTTAACCTTCATAAAGAACAGCCTGTTCTCACGTTTTCACATCAGGGCACATTTAGCAAATAGAGTGTCCCTCTACTATAGCCAAACTATGTCCAGTGCTGCGTCTAAACACGAGGAGTTGAAGGTGGAATAGGAATGGATAATTAAGTTATAAATTTAATGCCAAAAATGGAATCGGATGCGGTCATGGGAATGGCGGAAAACTTGTCTCCCTGGTGGTGGTTGTGTGCTGTGGGTGGGTTAGACTTAATTCATACCACGTCTGGAGTGCACAGTTGGCGTATACCTTAGCAGAATCTCCCAACGTTTAAGCCAACGTACCTATAGACTTTAATGACCAGACCCAACTGTATTGAAAAGCATAGTAAACAACACTTTCAATACAACTGTAAAAAAACAAAACCTTTACCACTAAGTTTATTTTTATAGTCAGTCAACGGCAAACTTATACATATGTATAGGCATACATATATAAGTACATACTCACAGGTCATAATCACTGGCTAGGTGCCACCAACACAATGTCGAAGCACCTCCAAAGTATATGTACAACGTAGCATAACTCCAATAAATCTTGAGCGAAAAAATGAGGACAAGGAGTCACAGCGCCACAAATAATATAAATGAGTACAAAATGTTATTCAATACAAAATCATACACGACACACAGTTAAAAACAATAGTGAGGATCTAAAATACCATATAAGTGTCGACCATTCAAAGATAATGATGTTGCCACGAGTATGCTGTATTAAGCACACAATTAAACATGTGTGCGCCAGGCGGTAACAAAAACACCTAAGTCAGTGATGTATCATCGTAGTATCTCACTTATGCTATAGAAGTATATAGTTCATATAAGTAAAATGAAGTGCCAAAAAAGCACTAGTATCATCAGTAAGAAGCAAAAGAGACACTAGGAAAAAACATCACACCGAACATAAGCTACTACCTTAAATATGTATAAATCAAGGAGAGGAAATATCCTGGCATGTTCTGTGATGTAAATCAAAAATCTGCCTGGAATAACAGATATCTTAGTAAGAGACAGTCTTACCCATGGAGGTGGAAACGATACAGTGGTCCACAAAGTATAGCCTGGTGTAATGGCACCCCATTATATAGCCTGATGTATAATGTTTTTGAGGTGAAAATGACAGGAGCGTGAAAGTGATTGTATGTGAGGAGTAAAGGAAAGACCTGAGTCAAAAATAACCCAGAGACAGCGGGCGTGCTGCTTAGGAGTGATGGTAGTGCCACACACAGAGATGGAGACATCAGGTTTAGGGAGGTTAGTAGATGGTGGGAACACAAGGAGCTCAGTTTTAGAAAGATTCCGTTTCAGATATAGTGAGGACATGATGTTAGAGACAGCGGACAGACAATCACTGGTGTTCTGTATTAGAGCAGGGGTGATGTCACGGGAAGAGACATATAATTGGGTGTCATCAGCGTAGAGATGGTACTGGAAGCCAAATCTGCTGATGGTTTGTCCAATAGGGGCTGTGTAGAGAGAAAAGAGAAGCGGACATAGGACTGATTCCTGAGGAACCCCGATAGCAAGGGGAAGATGAGAAGAGGTGGAACCAGCAAATGACACACTGAATGAGCGGTCAGAGAGATAGGAGGAAAACCAAGAGAGAGCCGCATCCTTGAGGCCAATAGAGTGGAGCATGTTAAGTAGGAGTTTGTGGTCTACAGTGTCAAAGGCTGCAGAGAGATCCAAAAGAATCAGGAGAGAGGATTTACCGTCTGATTTAGCCGCCAAGAGACTTCTTCTTCAGTTATTGGGTCAAATGCTGAGAGTGAAGAAGAGGGAGTGCGGGAGGGAAGGGGATCGATGTTACTAGGGGACTGGGAGATAATATCATGCCGGATGTTGTCAATTTTAACTTTCAAATAATTGGCCAGGTCTTCAGCACAGAGATCTGTGATCGGCGTCTGCACTTTAGGACTAAGGAGGGAGTGAAAAGTATCAAAGAGGCGTTTTGGATTATTAGATAGTGTGGAGATGAGAGAAGTGAAATAGACTTGTTTAGCTCGGTGAAGGGCAGAGTTATAAGTTTTGAGCATAAATTTGTAATGGAGGAAATCTGCATCCAAATGCGATTTTCTCCACAGTCGTTCGGCACATCTCAAGCACCACTGAAGAAAGCGGGATTGAGGCGTGTGCCAGGGTTGTCGTCGTCTTTGTCGGGTGGTTTGGAGTGTAGGGGGGGCTGCTTCATCCAATGCATTTTTGAGAGTGTTATTGTAAAGTATGGCAGCCAGATTGGGACAGGAGAGGGAAGAGATAGGGGACAATGAGGACTGTAGACTGTCTATGAGTTTCACAGTGTTAATGGCATGTAGATTTCTGTATGTCTGATACGTAGGGATGACCTGAGGAGGCAGAGAATATTTGATCGTAAAGGAGAGAAGATTGTGGTCAGAAAGCGGGAGAGGAGAGTTAATAAAGTCAGAAACTGAGCAGAGCCGGAAGAAGACCAGGTCAAGCGAATGCCCGTCTTCATGTGTAGGAGAGTTAGTAAGTTGTGACAAACCTAGGGACGAGGTTAAAGATAGAAACTGGGAGCCAGATGAGGAGATTGGGTTATCAATGGGGATGTTGAAGTCACCCATGATGAGAGTGGGTGTTTCAGAGGATAGAAATTGTGGAAGCCAGGCAGCAAAATGATCTAGGAATTGGCGGGGTGAGCCCGGGGGGCGGTAGACAACTGCCACTCGGAGGGAGAAAGGGTGAAAGAGTCTGAGGGTGTGGACTTCAAAAGAGGGAAATGTGAGTGAGGGGACCGGGGGAATGACCTGGAAAGTGCAGTGTGGGGAAAGAAGTATACCTACTCCACCCTGCCTGTTCTCAGGTCTGGGGGCATGAGAGAACTGGAGACCACCATAAGATAGAGCAGCAGGGGAAGAAGTGTCAGACAGGTGTAGCCATGTTTCCCACGTACACCCTAAATGTAGGGCATAAACGTGATGTGAAGGAGACCTTAATGAACATTTGTATGTAGCTCGCTATGTGGTTACAGCTATTTTTTTTAAACTGCATAAAATAAAAACATACACAATATATATTTACATTTTTTCATCAAAAATGTATTTTCTTGAAAAAGGTGCTTTATTAATTTAGGAAGACTTTTATGCTGCCAACTAAGCATGTTTTCATAGTCAGAATACAATATAAAATATTGCACACTGTAATAGGTCTTTTTAGATACCAGACGGACAGAAACCATCCGGTGTATGGCCAGCCTAGCTCTTCTCTATTTCAGGAATGCTATCAATAAAAACGCTCATAAAAAGGTGACACAGACGTTGCTGTTTCTTTACAACACAAGATGTGGATTGCTAATACAGGCAACTAGAATATTTTCCTGGCGTTGCATAGTAGAATATCTTTGCTCTGCAACAGTGTAAAATATGGATTTTTTTTGGCTTGGTTTACAGTCTCCGACCATCTGGAAAGATGAGGATATTTCACTGTGCAAAGTGGTGGGCACATGACCATGACCTGTATGTTAAAGGGAAAAAAAAAATAATTCCCACAATTGAATCTTCCTTCTCCCAGTGCTGGTGGATATTTTTGTCAATCTATTTCAGGGGTATCGAATTTACCATATGACGTTACAAAGCCTGAATTGAGAATTTCGGATTATTTGGTTGCACTAGGAATTAGCCATGGTGCCAGGTGCTCTTGTTCTAAATATTTTATGACCCAGATCTCTCTGGTTGCTGATCTTTCAACTAATAGATGAGTTCACCAATATCCTGGGAGGAAACGTTTATTATAAAACATTGGCATAATCGAATATATAATGCATAATGCAATATATATGCTAATTTTACACTTCCAATTTTACATTCTAATCTTCACCTATCTAACCTGCAAATATTTGCAAAGAACTTTTTCCCAAAAGCAAACCACTGTGTGTGCATGGAAATAGGCCAAAATTTCTCAAAGCAAACCACTGTGTGTACACGGAAATAGGCCAACATTTCCCAAAAGAAAACCAATATATGTGCACGGAAATAGGGGTGCATTGGATAACTAAATTAAGTATTTAAGAATGACCTTCTAAATTAATTTTTCCTAACCAACAGTTATTTTATTCATTTAATTTTTCTTGATCCGAGCGCACTCTGATGAGGAACAGCTGTGACAAAACTGCTTAAATTGCTTTAAAAAAAAGTCCAGGACTGCAAAATGGGTAAGCCTCACGTCTTTTAATCAACCGTCCATTAAATGCCCACTAAAACAGGACTTGCTCTGATAGAAAATCTTATGAGAAAATCAAATGAGGCGTTCAAAGCAAAACAACACGCATATGTTGCACACTTATATTGTTCATAGGAGTCAAGGAATAGTAGAAGAACCTTTATTGTACTTTTGTGTTTTTCTTATCATTGGTACAGAGTTGTACCTAGATGAGCCACAATACAAGCTATATGCAAACAGGGACTATAGAGAAGTGCAGTGGCTAGACTTACAATATTTTTCCTAAAGTAGATACAAAATTAAAACTGCATAGTAGCGCAACAGCTGTATTAAAATACAATAATTGTAGGTGCCCACCTACAACTAGTTTATATAAAGCCAGGAGAGGGTCCAAAACATGGAAGAGGTGCAAATCTTTTCATTATACTATGATTCTGTTTATGTTCCACCCCTGGCTTTGACTTACAAATACTGATGCAAATTTCTGACCAAAATACACCTGTGTGAAAGTGGCCAAAGTCTTAGAGAATTAGTGCGAATTTGTTTGCAGTCCTAAAAAGAAATCTGTCAGCAGTTTTTAAGCCTCAAAACTGCTGGTAGAATAATACGGGGGAGGAAGAGGGCATTGCAACCTTTTGTCACAGTCATGCAAGTTGCATGACCGAGAAATCAATGTTTTATTACCCTTGCACCGCGGTTGCGAGTGCCACTGAGACGGGCACTTGATGCGAAAGTGCTCCTGGCTTTTCCTCACTGCATGCTGCCAGCCCCACATTTCTGCTATCAGTGACGGCCCTAGCGGTCTCCTCAATTAGCCGCTAGAGCCGTCACTCAGAAACAGAGACTGGCACTTGGGACCGTTGCGCTAGGGGAATCAAATGTTGGTTTCTTAGTCATGCAACTTGCATGATTGAGATAAAAGGTTTGTTTGCAATTCACTCCCCCCCTCCCCTATATCGCTCTGTCAGCAGTTTTGAGGCCTCCATACTGCTGACCAATTTCATTTTAGGGGTACAAACATTCTAGCATTATTCCTCAAAAACTTTGGCCACTTTCACACAGGCGTATTTTGGTCAGTATTTTTTTTTGTATTTAAACTCTTTATTACGTTTTCCAAACGTAATAAGGGAAAATCTGGGATACAGAAAAAAGAAAAGCTATATGAGCACAAGGGAAACATTCCAGTCCAGATTAGACATGTGGTAGGTTCAAGAACATTGAAGGACATTTGTCCGCTTAATATTACTACATACATATGATTATTATTATGAATCCAGCGTATAGTATGACAGATATATGTACTATTCCACGCTGGTTTACAAATGTCGGCATACAAGCCACGTTTCATGTGTCTACACTGGATGAAAACATATAACATGGAAAGGAGGGTAGAGGATGGGAGAGACAGACTAAAAGGAGTACATGGAAGCAATCCAGTACATAATGTACATGAAATCAGTACAGATACAGAAGAAAAATATCCACATAACGATACATTTGATTATGAATCTGAAATATGGCATGACAAAACAGGTGGACTTACAAGTAATGTCGCATAAACCACTCCTCATGTGCCTGCACTGGCTAGGGGCATGCAAAAGGGTATAGGTGAACATACATAGGAAAGCAAAAAAGGTTCCTAAACGTCCTCAGGACTATCTCTCAGAGACGTACTCAGAATCTTCTGACAGCTATCTGATGTGGGGAAGGAATACCAGTAAAACCAAGTCTTTCTAAATTGGTCTGCACGATCAGTTGAGGAATGGAGCAGATCCTCCATCCTCTGGATTTCAGTAACACACTCAAGCCATCGTCAAGCCGATGGGGGTTCAGAGGATTTCCAACAAGCTGGAATGCAAGCCTTTTCAGCATTTAGCAGGTGTCTTAGCAGTGATCTCTTATATTTCCCTATTGATATATTATGGTGACGTAAAAGGATCCAGGCTGGATCATTTCCCAAGGTCCACCCAGGGATCTCATATATAATATTTTGGACCTCAGTCCAAAAAAGTCTAAATTTGTCACAGCTCCCAAAAATTTGTCAAATGCGCTTTTTCCTTGCCACATCGCCAGCAGAGGGGAGAAACATCAGGGAACATTTTGTGTAAGACATGTGAGACTCTGTATCACCGGGAAAGTATTTTAAAGTTAGTCTCTTGGTATGCATTACTAATTGATGCTTTATGAGATGGGGTCATGATCTTCTCCTTCTGCTCCCCCGATAATGAGATCTGGAGGTCTCTCTCCCATTTCTCAATATATGGAGAGGCGTGTTCCTCATCAGGTGTAAGCAGCATTCTATAGATAATGTGCGTCTTACATGGCCAGTTTGAGAACATAAAGATTCAAAAGAGGTTAATGAGCTAGCATGGGTAGTGGGCACAGGAAGAGATCACAGATAGTGTGTCCATTTTAATGTCTGACAGTGGGTAGCCACAGGGAGGCCTGTGGGCATAGACAGCTCTTCTCCTTGTAACCATATTTTATTCCTGTAGAAATGTCTAAGCCTGAAATGTCCCCCTCTCATCCAAGCCCTAAATGTGTGATCGGTCAGGCCCGGCTCAAATTCAGGATTACCCAAGACAGGTGTCAGAGAGGAGTGTGAAGTAGAAATTAAGTCATGTGTTTTTAGGGTCCTAAACACCTGTAAAGTTGGGTAGATAGTGGGATGGTCAACCAAGGATATCCAATTATTTGGAGCTATCCAAGGCAAACATTTCAGGGAGATGTTTGTAAAACCTTGTTCCACAGAAATCCAAGCCTTGAATGAATAATGTCTGTATCAGTCCACTATCCTGGTCAAATGAGCAGCATAGTAGTAATGCTCATTATCGGGCAGCCCGATCCCACCATGTGTTTTGGCTAGAGTGAAAATCCTTCCCTGAAGTCAAGGAGGTTTATTGGCCCACACAAAGGATGTGAAGTGCTGATATATTGTTTTAAAGAAGGAACAGGGTATCTTAATCGTCAGTGCCTGCATTGGGTACAAAAGATGAGCCAAAATATTCATTTTAAGAATACCAGCATGGCCAAACCAAGAAAAAGTCCCCGTCGTCCACCGGTCCATGTCACTCTTCATAGATTGCATAAGAGGCAGAAAGTTGAGTTTAAATGTCTGATCTATATGACTCTGTAATTGGATGCCCAGATACTTGATTGAGTCGTATGTCCACCTGAAAGAACTCAGCTGTCCTCTCTGGTCTTTCGGTATATTTAATGTCATCGCCTCAGATTTCTGAAAATTAATTTTGAAGTATGAGATCCATATATCAGATGTTCCTCCATAAGGTTAGGGATGGAAACATGAGGAGAGGTCAAGATGAACAGTGAATCGTCCACATAAGCAGCTATTTTAAAGGATTGACCTCTCATCGTCAAACCCCCCTACGTTCATGTTATTCATGATCCTACAGAAGAAAGGTTCTAGAGATAGGGCAAAGATCAGGGGTGATAAAGTACAACCCCTGCCTAGTGCCATTGTGAATTGGAAAAGAAGAGGAATAAGTACCATTGACCCTCACAGAAGCCAAAGGCGAGGAATCGAGGACTCCAATCCATGCCAGCATATTAGGGCCCAGACCAAGATGTTCCAGAATTCCAAATAGAAAGGGCCATCCGACCCAATCAATCAAAGACCTTTTCTGCGTATGTGGACTAAATCACAGTTGGATATTTTTGTGTATTGGCCCAGTGGACGAGGTTAAGGGCCTTTGGTCAGTATTTTGAATCAGTATTTGAAAGCCAATACCAGGAGTGAAACATAAACAGAGGCATAGTCAAATGAACCAGGAGTGGGCTCACTCCTGGCTTTATATAAACTAGTTGTAGTTGGGCACCTACAATTAAAATGACCCACAATGTTTCTTAACATGTGGTACACTTACTGATGATCATTTCAAGATTTCAAGAAAATACTGCTGCAAAATATTGTCCAAAAACACCCGTATAAAAGTGGCCTTAAGCATGAGTCATGCATAAAGCCGTATTAGGGCTCTGTACAACACTCTAGTTGTACTGGGCCATAATAGGGCACCTATAGACTTTTTTAGGGCCGTTTTATACCTCTATATCTCTGATTTTATATGGAGGCATACAGAGGTATTTTTTTCTTCGATTCTGTAAACTCATGCCATACTACAATTTCTGCAGCGTAAAAATACACTGCGGAAAACGTTACAATGTAATCCGATGATAAAAAAAATTCTGCAACATAAGCAATTGAGAAATCTGTCTGATCTGCAGAAATACAAGGTAAATTTGCCACGTGTGACTGCACCCATAGGGAGTTATTCTCCTCTAGGAGCATAATTGATAAACATCTTAGGGACTGACTAAATATCATAATCGCTAAATCATACAATCTTGGCAGATGGACAGTCACCTGCCATCCATGCCTCCAATCTGCCATTTGTTTGATCGTCTACACACACACACACACACACACACACACACACACACACACACACACACACACACACACACACACAGCAGGTGACAACACTGTTCTAGGCTATTATGTGGTCAAGAGGAATTTCTATTTGAGTACGTATAATTTTTATTTCACTGAGCTGTAATTTCTACTATTTTTAGCTTTGAGGTTGTGTGCCATGTTCTGAAACCCGATCCTGGATTCCCTTGAATCTATTATACTTGGCAGCTTTACCCTTACAAGTGATTTGAAATATTAAACGTCTCTTCCCTATTCGGAGCCTCTTGGGTTTTTGGAAAACATACTTTTAGACATGGAGATGAGACAATGATTTGGCAATAAGTAAAGTATATTACTGAAGCATGTGATTGCTATTTCTAAATCTGACCAGGTATGAATGCACAGGAATTATACACCACTCAGCCCTAACATGAAAACCACTGACAGGTGCCCTGCCACACTGATTGTTCAGGAATGGTTTGAGGAACATGGTTGAAGAGTTCAAGTTGTTGACTAGGCCTCCAAATTCCCCAGATCTTAATATGATAAAGCATCTGTGGGATGTGCTGGAAAAACAATTCTGATACATTGGGCCCCCATCTCGCAATTTACAGCACTTAAAGGATCTGCTGCTTACATCTTGGTGCCATATACTACAGGACACCTTCAGATATCTTGTAGAGTCCATGCCTCGATGGGTTAGAGCTGTTTTGGTGGCAAAAGGGGGACTTACATAAAATTTGGAAGGTGGTTATAGTGTATATGTATAGTTGTCTTCAAAATCTTCTAATGGGAATCATAGACAATGTTAAAAGAATGTAAGTAGTCTAATAACCACAGGGGACAAATCAGACCCCAGTGTAAAAATATATACAAAAACTGTATACAGTGCAGGCTGAAATAGTTATAGACACTAAATGGCTACTACTGGAAACTCTTGAAAACTATTTAACAGTTTTGTGTCTAAATAAAAAGTTAAAGGGGTACTCCCAACTCACACATTTTTGGCATATTCACAGGATATACGCATGGGAGTTACGGAAACAGCGGAGCCCACTTACAATACATAGAAAGCATCTCATCCCTGTAGTTATTGCTTTTAAAGAGGCTCTGTCACCAGATTTTGCAACCCCTATCTGCTATTGCAGCAGATAGGCGCTGCAATGTAGATTACAGTAACGTTTTTATTTTTAAAAAACGAGCATTTTTGGCCAAGTTATGACCATTTTTGTAGTTATGCAAATGAGGCTTGCACAAGTCCAAGTGGGTGTGTTTAAAAGTAAAAGTCCAAGTGGGCGTGTATTAGGTGCGTACATCGGGGCGTTTTTAATACTTTTACTAGCTGGGCGCTTTGAAGAGAAGTAACATCCTCTTCTCTTCAGAACGCCCAGCTTGTGACAGTGCAGATCTGTGACGTCACTCACAGGTCCTGCATCGTGACGGCACCAGAGGCTACAGTTGATTCTGCAGCAGCATCAGCGTTTGCAGGTAAGTCGATCTTACCTGCAAACGCTGATGCTGCTGCAGAATCAACTGTAGCCTCTGGTGCCGATGTGGCCGTCACGATGCAGGACCTGTGAGTGACGTCACAGATCTGCACTGTCAGAAGCTGGGCGTTCTGAAGAGAAGAGGATGTTACTTCTCTTCAAAGCGCCCAGCTAGTAAAAGTATTAAAAACGCCCCGATGTACGCACCTAATACACGCCCACTTGGACTTTTACTTTTAAACACACCCACTTGGACTTGTGCAAGCCTCATTTGCATAACTACAAAAATGGTCATAACTTGGCCAAAAATGCTCGTTTTTTAAAAATAAAAACGTTACTGTAATCTACATTGCAGCGCCTATCTGCTGCAATAGCAGATAGGGGTTGCAAAATCTGGTGACAGAGCCTCTTTAAAGGATGAAAAGAATGAAGAGGGAGTGTGGCCTGACTTGCTTTGCATCAGAGGTGCTTCACCTTAGCGTGGCAAAAATTATCAAGATTCTGTCTATTTTCTACTTATCCAATTATCATCAATTATCAATAATCCCTATTGAAACTTTGGAAGCTCAGACTTAGGCCAGAGGCGCCTGCAAAGACTATTCCTCGACATATACATTTTAGGCTACTTATGCATTATACAGAGGTATTCCACTGACTGCTACATCTATCATTCACTAGTAAAAATGGGATAGCGTCAAAATGTTATCTATAAAATTGTCTGTGAAAAGACAGACAGAGTTTATAATTTATCTTTATGATTATGTAAATGGAGGAAAGGGATTGGGACCAATGTAAACAAATGGAGCGCTAGCCCCTATAAAAATATAGTATAATGTTAAGCAGCACAGAATGTTAGCCATAAAAATCTTCATAATACACTTCTCTCCACAATGCCCACTAGGTCAAAAGTAAAAACACAAACAGTTGGGCATTAAGAAAGTCATTAGAATAAAGCTAAAATCGCTCATAACTTTGTGAAAATAGATTGTTTTTCTAAATAAAAACCACTGCTGTTACCTACATTATAGCGCCGATCTCATTATGTAAGAGATAGGGCACTTATAATGTGGTGACAGAGCCTCTTTAACCTGCGGTGCGTATTTTAAAATCCACAACATGTCAATTTATCCTGCGTTTCCGCTTCCGAATTGTATCTTACTAGTTTTACAGAAAAACGCACAAAATTCCGCAGCATAAAACCGCGCCTATTTCTACATCAAAATGTAAGAAATCTCATCAAAAGATGCACCATTAGGTGTAGTTTTTAGCTGCAGAATTACATGCGTACACTTGCGGTTTTGATGCAAATTTTCCGCATCAAATTATGCAACGTGTGCATGTAATACTAACTTTCTATTAAAAGCATATGCGGGGGTAGGCAACCTTTTTGGTATGGTGTGCCAATAAAAAAAAAGAAAAAAGAATGATAAAGTACTCAGTGTGCCATACAAACATGAACACCTACGAACCCATGAATGGCTACTGAACACCGGCTGGGGAAGGGGGTGCACATAGTAGAGACCACGACTACTGAGCACCAGCTAGGGGGAACTGCACACAGGAGAGACTATGGCTACTGAATACCTGTTTGGGGGGTGCTGCACACAGAACAGAGAGAGCGACTACGGAGCACTAGCTTGGGGGTGGGGTGTACATAGGAGAGACTGTGACTAATGAACACCAGCGTTGGGGGCTGTTCATTGGAGAGACCACGACTACTAAACACCTGCTTAGGGAGTGAACATAGGAGAGAGAGCTGACAACTTTTGCTAACATTTTCTTTTACAGAGTTGTAACTTAAATCCGTTGTTGCGGCGCTGATGACCAGCAGAGAGAAGCGATTTATTATGTGCTTGGCGTCGCTGAACACCAGGAGAGAGAGCTGTGCTGCATTGTGTGCTTACCGAGTGTTCAGTAGTGATAAACACAATGAAGAACTGCTCTCTCTCCTGGTCATCAGCGTCGCCAAGCGCATAATTAGGCCTTATTTACACGAGCGTTGCGCACCTCAGACGTGAAAAACTGCAGTTTTTCACGCCTGAGGTGCATAAGTGCTCGGCGCTGCGGGACGTGATGTCTCGCATCCCCCATAGATGAGAGTCTATGGAGGAATGCGTGAAGCGTGGAAAAATAGGACATGTCCTATTTTCCCACTGACCCTTCACATGGTCTGTTGAAACAACAGCTGCGTGAATGGCCACATTGAATTACAAAGGTCCGTGGGACGGCCGATGTTTCAACGGCCGTCACACGGACGTTTTACACGCTCGTGTAAATAAGGCCTTAAGCGCCGCTCTATCTCCCTGTGCTCAGCGCCGCCAAGAAAACAACTGCGCTGGACACCGAAGAGAGAGAAGAGTGCCACTACCCCATGCCCCAGGTGCCGGCGGTGGCACCTGTGCTATAGGTTGCTGACCTCTGGCATATGGATTTGGAATGTCGTTCTCCTGCCTGTTCTTTTTGTAGCCAAGTTCAATTCAATGTCACTGTTTATTTCTTGGTTCTTTATTTCTTGGTTCTTACTTCTCATTACAGCATTATCGATCTTGCAATATAGTTTAGTTGCAAAATATAATAAATTAACTTCATGTCCCTCTATAATCTAAGTATATATTTATATAATTCATAAGTTTGGTACATAATCTTCCTGGCCACATCCAATTGGTATTCGATTTATAGATAAATGAGTCCCTTCAGGACATAGCAGGTTTTGTATTTTTCTTAATTCATCACCGTATTCCGATTATTTTTTTGTTATGAGGGCGTGTTTTTCACGGGACGAGTTGTACTGTTGGTACCATTGAGGGGTACATATCTAGTGTTGCTTTTTACATTTCTTTCAAAAATTAAACATTTTGTAAGGGAAAAAGGTTTTATTGAGGGATTCTAATTTGCAATCTTTTAATCGCTTTTATAATACATTGCAATACTTCTGTATTGAAATGTATTATGCCTTACAGTGTTTTATTTTGACACCTGTTAGGTCCCGAGTTGCCCATTGACACCCTGTGATCACATTGATGGGTGTCGACAAGCAAAATCTAACAGGTTTACCACCTGGGATCGGAGTTAACTCCAATCACGGCCATTGTGGCATATTACAGATGACACCAGCTGCTGACGTTGTGGACAACATACTGTTATGGAACAGTGCTGGGTTAATGTATTTTGTATTTTCCATAAAGAAAACAAGTAAAACTGGTAACACAATCTGCAAATCCTACAAATTAAAAATAACTGCTATAGCTTGGATTTAAAGACACTAAAGAAGGACAGGAAGTCTTTGAACTTTGGGTCTGAAAAATACTTTTGAGAATGTTATGGACTATAAGTACATCTGTGACCGAATCAAGCCTAATCTTTATATGGAAGCACCCATGAACAGACTCATGTCATCCTATTATGGGTATTTTATGACAAGACCAAAGTCATTGAAGAACAAAGCTTTCTAGGAGGCTTATAAATCATGAATCTAAAACAAAGAAGCCCTTTTTCCTCATCAAATCCACTAAGTCACTGTTTAACTTGTCCTGCTGGTGAGGACTTCTCATACGGTTGCTATTCATTTGTGTGGTTTGTCTTCGTCTGGCAACTCCAATGGCTCCACCAGTAGTCAAACTACCAACTCTGAGTATTGATGGTGAATACAATATTTGACAAACCACAAAAGGAATTCATACAGAATGGTGTGTTGTGTAGTTTGTGGGAAGAAGAACAGCCAGGTCCCATATGCAAAAGGTATCAGCCCTGCAAAGCACAGCATTGACACCAACAGAGGAACCCATTTTAAAGGGAAACTTTAATAGGTTTGGAGCCACTAAACCACCACCATGCCGTCATGAAGCTGGAGTTTACTGTTCCAAACATGCCTACCTCAAAACGGACATTTAGGGAATAGTTAGTAAAGTACATTAAAACTTACCGAAAGGAATTCAGGTAAGGAGTTCTGCGGTTTCAGGCGCATCGCGCAGATGTGGCCGAGGGCAGTACACTTTGCTTCACCGCGCATGCGCAGTGTACTCTCCTTGGCTTCATGTGCACAATGTGTACATGCAGAAATAACATCTTCCGGTCTCATCCCAGTATTCTCTAAATGTTTATTTTCGAGGTAGGCAGGTCTGTAAAACTAAACCCTGCTGCATAGCAGCATGTTGCTAGTTTAGTGGCTTCAAACCTACTGACAGGTTTGCTTTAATTTTCTGTATTCTAAGTGTATGCTCACACAGGGCGGATACGCTGTGTAAAAGTACACAACGTATCCGCCCTGGACGCCGCAGGGAATTCTGGATGAAAAAAATGTGCCAAGTTGTGATACAGTTTTTCGGTCGGAATGTCCGGGCGGAAAATAGCAGATAAAAAAAAAGCTTGTACTTACCCGTAGCCATAGCGACGTGTCCCTCTGACGTTCTGCAGCCTGGCCTCCTGGGATGACGTTTTATCCAATGTGACTGCTGTAGCCTGTGATTGGCTGCAGCAGTCACAAGTGATGAAACATCATCCCTGGAGGCTGGGCTGGATGCAGGAGCAGAGAGATCTGGGAAAGAATGAGATTTTTTCTTTTTCCTACTTGCGATCTTTGAGTTGGAATCACAGCTTTTCTGCCGCAAAAAACCCAACATTTGCTATTTCTCCCCTTTGAATTTAATGGGGAAAACCCGCAACAGAAAAGCAGCGATTCCACAACATAAATTGACATGCTGCGGATTAAAAAAAATGGACCGCAGGTCAATTTATGAAAGTTTTTACGCAGCGTGTGGATGACATTTGTTCAAATCTCATCCATTTTGCTGATATTGTAATACACTGCAGATTTTCTGCCATGAAATCCGTTGCGGAAAATCCGCAGTATTTATTCTACATGTGAACCCGGCCTAAAAGTACCCATATACATTAGTTGAAAGTAGTTTGTATCCGCTGATTTCGGAGGGACTGTACGACTGTTTAATGTGTATGGAGATGTCCCAACTCTCACCCGACAGCAGATGTCAGGCAGGGGCTTAAGTAGGAAAGACTGGGTCCCATAGCAAAGTTTTGACTGGGCCTCCCCCTCCTCTGGGTGCCACACACAGCCCCCCCTTGCAGATAGTGCCCCCCTGTAGATTCTGCCACACAGCGCCCCCTTGTAGATAGTGCCACCTGTAGATTGTGATATACAGCCCTCCTGTAGATTGTGCTATACAGCCCCCCTGTAGATTGAGCCATACAGCTCCCTCCTGTAGATAGCACCATACATCCCCCTCCTGTAGATAGCGCCATACAGTCCCCCTCCTGTAGATAGCGCCATACAGCCCCCTCCTATAGATAGTGCCATACAGCCCCAACTCCCGCCCCCAAAAAAACGGCCTGTAACCTAGCTAAAGGTGTTGTCCCACAAAACACATGTATCCCCTATACACAGGATAGGGGATACATGTGTGATCGCTCGGGGTCTGACCGCTGGGGCCCCCAGCGATAAAGAGAACAGGGGACCGAAAGTCCCCCGTAGTACTCCATGAGAAGAATGGGACTTCCGCGGTCTGTGTCCGGCTTGTGTTTCTGGAAGCTATGGCTGCTACAGCGGTAGTTATGCCACTGATGTCAGGAGAAAAAAAGGATTGAGCACATTGGAATTTGAAATTGCCTCTTATAGGGTCTTTTACACTTCTAATTTGGCTCTGATGTACACCACCAATAGTAAATGATTAAAAAAAGGGAAAAAAGAAGGGCAAGAAGTGGCTAGATCAAATAGATCTTTAGTTGTTAACCGGTACTAGTAGGTATACACTACCGTTCAAAAGTTTAGGGTCACTTAGAAATTTCCTTATTTTTTAAAGAAAATCACAGTTTTCTTCAATGAAGATAACATTAAATTAATCAGAAATACACTCTATACATTGTTAATGTGCTAAATGACTATTCTAGCTGCAAACGTCTGTTTTTTAATGCAATATCTACATAGGTGTATAGAGGCCCATTTCCAGCAACCATCACTCCAGTGTTCTAATGGTACATTGTGTTTGCTAACTGTGTTAGAAGGTTAATGGATGATTAGAAAACACTTGAAAACCCTTGTGCAATTATGTTAGCACCGCTGTAAACAGTTTTGCTGTTTAGAGGAGCTATAAAACTGACCTTCCTTTGAGCTAGTTGAGAATCTGGAGCATTACATTTGTGGGTTCGAATAAACTCTCAAAACTCTAGAAAAAGAGAGCTTTCATGTGAAACTCGACAGTCTATTCTTGTTCTTAGAAATGAAAGCTATTCCATGCGAGAAATTTCCAAGAAACTGAAGATTTCCTACAACGGTGTGTACTACTCCCTTCAGAGGACAGCACACACAGGCTCTAACCAGAGTAGAAAGAGAAGTGGGAGGCCCCGCTGCACAACTGAGCAACAAGACAAGTACATTAGAGTCTCCAGTTTGAGAAATAGACGCCTCACAGGTCCTCAACTGGCAGCTTCATTAAATAGTACCCGCAGAACGCCAGTGTCAACGTCTACAGTGACGAGGCGACTCCGGGATGCTGGCCTTCAGGGCAGTGTGGCAAAGAAAAAGCCATATCTGAGACTGGCTAATAAAAGGAAAAGATTAATATGGGCAAAAGCACACAGACATTGGACAGAGGAAGATTGGAAAAAAGTGTTATGGACAGACGAATCGAAGTTTGAGGTGTTTGGATCACACAGAAGAACATTTGTGAGATGCAGAACAACTGAAAAGATGCTGAAAGAGTGCCTGACGCCATCTGTCAAGCATGGTGGAGGTAATGTGATGGTCTGGGATTGCTTTGGTGCTGGTAAAGTGGGAGATTTTTACAAGGTAAAAGGGATTTTGAATAAGGAAGGCTATCACTCCATTTTGCAACGCCATGCCATACCCTGTGGACAGCGCTTGATTGGAGCCAATTTCATCCTACAACAGGACAATGACCCAAAGCACACCTCCAAATTATGCAAGAACTATTTAGGGAAGAAGCAGGCAGCTGGTATTCTATCTGTAATGGAGTGGTCGGCGCAGTCACCAGATCTCAACCCCATAGAGCTGTTGTGGGAGCAGCTTGACCGTATGGTACGCAAGAAGTGCCCATCAAGCCAATCCAACTTGTGGGAGGAGCTTCTGGAATCATGGGGTGAAATTTCTCCCGATTACCTCAGCAAATTAACAGCTAGAATGCCAAAGGTCTGCAATGCTGTAATTGCTGCAAATGGAGCATTCTTTGACGAAAGCAAAGTTTGAAGGAGAAAATTATTATTTCAAATAAAAATCATTATTTCTAACCTTGTCAATGTCTTGACTACATTTTCTAGTCATTTTGCAACTCATTTGATAAATATAAGTGTGAGTTTTCATGGAAAACACAAAATTGTCTGGGTGACCCCAAACTTTTGAACGGTAGTGTATATGACCTGAAAGGGCTAGGGTGATTCTATTGCAATAGTCACAAATCGTGATTCTCACTTTCCCTCTTTATTCCCATTTAATCAGTCATCACTTGTTTTCGCCTAGAGGAACCTTCCTATAGGCCATTTGGTAATTAAACGAAATAAATAATTAATGGATACCAAATATACAAATAATGATATTATAAATGGGATTTGAAATTTATCATAAGGTGTTCTAAGAAAAAAGGGACGGTTCACCCTAGCCCTGTCAGGTCATCTACTAGTACCGGTTAAGAACTAGAGATCTATTTGATCAAGCCACTTCTTGCCCTTCTTTTTTCTTCTCCACATTCCCTTTTTCCCTTTTTTGAGGCATGTTGGAATTCAAAAAAACAAAACGAGCTTGTATAGGGTTAAAATAAAGTAAAAGAGCACACATACAGTTTTGTAAAATAAAAATGATACTAAAATGCTATACAAGTGATCTAAAACTCAGTGTATTAATACAGAACAGCAAACTTGAACTCTGGGAGGAATCCTATGTTGAAAATTCATGATAGTGCAGCACTGTCACATAGATTACCTGTGCGTATCTGAAGGTTGGTTGTTCACCTTGTACAGTTCAGTCAAGGTTAATATAGATGAATGAGATATTTTATTGCTGATGCTTGCACCTATGATGTGTACAATGTGACTGCAGGTACGCATCTCTCAACATTTACATGACAGTTCCTCTTAATGCTACTTGCTTAGCCTATTTTAAAGATAAAAAATGTAATTTCGATCAGTCCTACCAGTATATTGCCTCACTCTTCGGAGTGAGGGGTAATATTGGGCAGGTTCAAACAGATCTATTCTGAGTAGTAGGATGACTGTAACCTCTCATTCTGATGGAAAAACATGGCTTATTGGCACTTAAGATGAAGCAAAAGAATTCTAAGTAAGATATAAGATGCAAGATAGCAGGATAAGTACAGAGGGGAGGGAGAACCCTGAGAGCAGATGTTACGATCTGCTTTGACGTCATTCTGAACGTTTCGTGCAAAAGCTTTGCACAAATCATTGTCAACTGCTCTGTGCTTATTGGACAATAGAAAAATCTGTGGTTACTGATACATGTCTAAACCTGGTGCCAGGACAAAACATTTGCAGAAGTCCAGAAGGTGTTCAAATACTTGCAGAACTACCGGTAATTGATTTGCACCACAAATGGGCACATGTTAGTGATAATCCCTAAGGCTGGATTATGGAGAGGGCAAAAGGGGCAAATGCCCTGTGGCTTCCATCATCTAGGGGCCTCCACCACTGATGTCAGAAAAATAAAAAGATAAAAAGCAGGAGCCAACTACAAGTCTTTACAAGAATCAACTTTTTATTTGGATAGTGTATGGCACTGTTATTTGGGCATTGTAGAATGACATTATTTGGGCACTAAATAGTAGAACTGTTATTTGGCAGCATATAGTAAAATGATTCAGTAGTGTGTAGCAGCATTATTTAGGCACTAAATGGCCCTATTTAGCAATATATGATGGTATTATTGGGGATGTGTGTACTTTATTATTTAAACGCTATATAGAATTATTATTATGCCAATGTATGGCCCAGCTTTAAGAAAATTGTGGTGGTATTATTTTGGTACTGTATGATAGTATTATTTGGGCATTGTTTGATGGTATTTATTGGGCACTATATGGTACTTTTATTTGTGCCCCTTTTTTGTATGATTTGGACACTACACTACTTTGATTTGTGCTTTGTATTTGAACTGATTCACTGGATCATTGTCGTGAATCTTCTCTTTTCTTCTCATCTGTTTAATACTGTAGTTGTAAGGCCTAGTTCACACTGAGTTTTTTGGCACTGTTTTTTACGCAGAAACCGAGCCAGAAACCGCTCCAAAAAAAGATGTTTTTTTCCTGTGAGCAAAAAGAAGCGTCATGCTCTTCCGGCGTTTCCGTCTCTGACCTCCCGTTGACATTAATGGGAGGCAGATAAAGTGGTTTTCACTGCTTTTTTTGCCCACGGACAAAAAAAATACGCAAAAATCGCGGAAAACGGAGTGCAGGCAGGTCAAAATCTGCCTCAAAATTCCTGAAGGAAAAAAAACTGTGTGAACATAACCTAAGAGTTTCATATGGCCTGTTTTTTGTTTCTCACAATATACTGCTAGGGGCCTCCACAGACCTTGATCCAGCCCTGTTCTCTTATTGTATATTTAGTACTTTATTTAAAATGTAGTGGAAAAAAACCCTTCTAAGTACATATCCAACTAATGATGATAGAAACGTAGTTAGATGAAGTAAATGTACTTATAATAAACACTGCCTTATTCGATTGACTAGTGTGGATCTAATAGTCTACTGTAAGGGCGGGTTCACACGTGGCGGAATTTCACTGAAATTCCGCTGCGGACACTCCGCAGCGTTAATCCGCAGCGGTGCCGTTTGTCCATTGACTTACACTTTAATTTAGCAGTGTTCGTTTAGACTAGGCGTAAAATTCCGCTGCGGAGCATAGGCTGCGGAGCGGAATTTGGTGTCCGCAGCATGCTCTGTCTGTTGCGGAGCAGTGGCGGACTGGTTGCGGACTCATGGCGGAATTTCTCCATTGACTTCAATGGAGAGTCAAAATTCCGCAATGAAGTCCGCAGATCTTATGTGTGCTGCGGAGCGTATTGTTTTTACTACCATGACATTTCTTCATTCTGGCTGGACCTATGTATTTCTAGGTCTACAGCCAGACTGAGGAAGTCAATGGGGCTCCCGTAATGACGGGAGCGGTGCTAGGAGACGTCTGTAAATAGTCACTGTCCAGGGTGCTGAAAGAGTTAAGCGATCGGCAGTAACTGTTTCTGCACCCGGGACAGTGACTACCGATCTCAATATACATGTATCTGTAAAAAAAAATATAAGTTCATACTTACCGAGAACTCCCTGCGTCTGTCTCCAGTCCGGCCTCCCAGGATGACGTTTCAGTGTAAGTGACGGCTGCAGCCAATCACAGGCCAAGCACAGGCTGCAGCGGTCACATGGACTGGAGCGTCATCCAGGGAGGTCGGGCTGGATGCCGAAAGAGGGACGCGTCACCAAGACAACGGCCGGTAAGTATGAATTTCTTTGACTTTCACTAGGGAAAGTGCTGTCCCTTCTCTCTATCCTGCACTGAATAGGGAGAAGGGAAGCACTTTTCCTGCAGTCCGCAGCGGCCAGTCCGCATCAATTTTCTGCACATTTTGTGCAGATCCGCAGCAGAATCTGCAACGCAGATTCTGTGCGGCATTGATGCGGACAGTTGCGGAGGAAATCCGCCACGTGTGGTCATGCCCTAAGTGTTTTGACTTGCATGTGACATTTCATTTTTTCCTGCACAATGGGAATACATAGTTAGCGCTATATTACAGACGGATATCCACTGCATTATAACGGTGCATTATAAAGGCTATTTATGTCTTTGTAAGAACAATTCCAAGTCCCATGTTCAAGAATTAGCTTATCTTAGGCAATCAGCCATAACAACTGTAATTAGATTGTTCTACTAGTGACATCATTACAGAATCCAGGTAAAGTGATGAAGCTTAAATATAATTATTAATTTACCTCACGATGTTAACATTTAGACTTATACACACTGAAAAAAAGAAATAGCCAAGTGTAATCTTAGAAAAAGCACAGTATTTCAAACCTAGACAAGTATGTGCAGAACAGTATAGCCAATATATAATCAGATAGTCAGAACATATTTTGTTTAGCAACAATAAGGGCTTGTCCACACACAACGGAATTGCTGCAGAAAATGTCAGTCCAATTCTGTCCACTTTCCACAGCAGGAATTTACATGCTGCGGTCCGAAAAATACGCACCGCAGGTCAATTTCTGGTTGGATTTTTACGCAGCGTGTGGATGAAATTTGTTAAATCTCACCCACTTTGCTGCTACTACACTGCAATTCCGGATGGAAAATATGCAGCAATTCTGCTACGTGTGGATGAGCCCTAATTCAGTCTCTGATGTGGGCTGTTTAAAGTGTTTTCCCCCGTGAATTTTAGTATAAAAATCATAATGCTATTACATTGCTAATAGGATAAATATAATTTATTAGTGAATTTTTGAAAATTTTACATCCCTTCTTTTTCATACTACATGTCCCAGAAATTCTTATAGCATGCCAGCGTGACAGCTGGTGCCTCTATTTGTATTCCTACTTCCATTCCAAAAGCTTGGCTGTATATTTATTACAGATAGTGGTGTAAATCGAACTTTTTATTGTTCCCTCACATTGCTTTTCTATTGGATTGTCAAGATTTAGGCAGATTTGTAGTTAGCCAAGTACTGATGATCTCTCCATTGTATTTTTTATTCTTCTTCTGCGCATTCTCAGCCTTTAGCTATTGCTGGTCCCAGGAAACCGCACATGTATGAAAAGGTGCTTTCAGGAGAAGTGTGAAGCTATCGTTGGAATCTGTACATGCGGAGCCATAGCTATAAGGGTATGTGCACACGGCTTATTTTCAGCCGCTTTTCGGGCCGAAATATTCAGAAAAATCGAAAGCAGAACGCCTCCCAACATCTGCCCATTGATTTCAATGAGAAATACGGCGTTCTGTTCCGACGGGCCGTTTTTTTACGTGGTCGTTTTGAGAAACGGCCATGTAAAAAACGGACGCGAAAAAGAAGTGCATGTCACTTCTTGAGACGTTTTTACAGCCGTTTTTCATTGACTCTATAAAAATACAACTCCAAAAATGGCAGTAAAAAACGCAACGAAAAACACGAGTTGCTAAAAAAAGTCTGCAAACCAGGAGCCGTTTTCCCTTGACAACAGCTCCGTATTTTCAGACGTTTTTTAGTAAAGCGTGTGCACATACCATTATAGAAATTAATGGTCGGATCCAGTGACAACCTAAAAAAAGGACTGCTTATACAAATTAGGTATGCTGATAGCTTTCAAACGTTGCAAAAATTTTCAAAAGTTTGAATTTGAACAAATTATTATATTTGCATTTCCTACGTATTTAAACAGATCATGTCCGTGGGAAAATCCCTTTAATACAGAAGATAGAATAATTCCACGGATATAGCTTTTCAACACTCACCCACAGTCAATAAAAACATAGCAGAGGCCACAGTGCACTTAATAAATGACTTGTACAATGAGACGCTGAAATGTGTTGTCACACTATGTAACATGAGAAGTTAACTCAGGTGAACACAAATCTTTTCACACATTCAAACATCGTAAGGTTTAAAGTAATGGATTAAGGTAATTATCCAAGATGTCATAATTTACCAGTAAGATTCCTAAACTCAACGGTAAACACTTCACAATACGAAGTGATTAGAATGAAGAAGCAGCAACACTGGTTTAACGCTGCTGCTCCTTTACAAATTTTTCCTGCACAGTGACACTCCTGGCCACCTGCTGTACAGGGTGTTGCGTTTCTTACCAGAGACATTGCTCCTCTAAGCCGCAATTTGGCGCAAGCTAGACTGGGGTGCGGACTCTAAGGAATCTCCCCATTCTCCACCCTTAATCCTCACAAGTAGGTATGGACTTTCCTAGTAAGATTCCCAGTTTGCGGTCCCCAGAATAGTCACTGAATTGGCGGCGGGTGCGCAGTAGAGTAGTCAGGAGCATAGACATGGGTTGTCAGTAGGGAAGCAGTCAGGATGCAGTTAGCCAGTGGATGAGATGAAACTGTAGTCTGAAGACTGTCCGGGAGTCAATACCGGAAGTAGAGCTACAGGTAACAGGCAACAAATCAAAAAGGCCAGACAGGAGCAAGATCCAGGAACTAAGACAAGGTCAGGATCAGAGTCAAGAAAATAGTCAAACAGCAACTGGAACAATAGCCAAGTAAATTATTTTTTTTATTTATTAAAAACATGCCGGTAGTAGAAATTGAGGCCATTTACCAATATGAGGTTCTTAAAAATTCAGGCTTGCTGTGCCTTCCCCTTCCTGCATGTAAACATTGCAGCCACGTGTCAGCCCTTACACTGTTAGCCTCGTACACTATAAGCAATGATGTGAGACTAATAGCTATGTTACTATGCAAGTAATTACATACATGGGGCTAATCTGCGAGGAAATGTGTTCATGTAACCACGGAATGCAGGAGGGGGGGGGGGCACAGCAAGATAACCGGTCAGAATTTATAATTGTTCTATATTGGTGAGTGGCCCCACTTGCTATTACCAGCTTTGTCCATGTAAACAGTACTATGGTTGGATATGACGATTCCATTTCCAGCATGATTAAAAAAATGAACAACAGATCCATCGAGTAGGCCACACCTTATGTCATGAACGGCTTTAAAAAAAATCTGCTATTAGAAAAAAAACAAACAACATTGCGGTGCGCTCCTCACAATAACTAGTACCCACTGCCTACTTCCACTTGTCTCTCCCAGGGTGTCCTCCCACCATTCCAACAGCCTACTGTGCCTATAGGTAAATCCAGTCCTGTTGGAAATAATGATAATCTTATTGTATGGTGGAGAGAGGATCGAGGCGAACTTTCGTCTCAAACATGAGCTAGTTCTTTGAAATCTATTCCAAAATTATCACCTAGTTTATCATATATTCAATCTCAATTATTTGATTGCCCGAAATGTCTGAGTGAAAATGCGGGTGGGATTCACCTTCTTTGGAGATGTACAAAACTCTACAGATTCGGGGATCAGGAATTTGAATCTAGTAATTCTGTTATAAATTAAATATATTCCCAGAAAGTACTTTGTGTATTCCGGGTGTATCGGATATGTTCGTTCTTTTTCCAAGGTTCGTTTTGGCTATACAGAAATCTCCCTATAAAGCTTGGAATTTAATTGCTAGTAAATGGTTAACTTTTCTATATGAAAAATTCTATTAGACTAACATTGGAGACCATGGTTAGAATCATTGTGTTGAACAAAGATGCATCTTTTTGAGATAATGCCCTAATATTTATTTTATCTCTTTTTCATACCTCCGCTGTGGGTGGGTTAAACATGTATTGTGTATCTTTTCTACGTTTATTGTGGTAGTGGAACTGTTTATTATAAAAGAAAAAAAAATAACAATGACAAAAAGAAATAATCTTTTTGTATGTTTTCAACTACTACTTTATGACATTTTCCAAGATGTGGTGAAATTCATATACAATAAGGCCTCATTCACACGGCAGGGTTTCCCGGCCGGGTGCCGGCCGTTCATAAATCGGCCGGCACCCGGCTGCATTAGGAATAATAGACCCCTAATGGGGCTATTCACATGACCGATTTTTTGACGGACGGGAAAACCGGCCGTCAAAAAATAGGACATGCTCTATCTTCGGCCGCCCGGCTCCCATAGAAGTATATGCTTGTTTTAAAAGCACCCTGGCCCGGCGACACCTTCGATGGCGCCGCTAGCAGCTGCTGCGGCTGCTACTACTGTAGCGACGCCACTATAGCAGAGCGGGGAGGTATCTCCCCGCTCTGCTATGTGCTAGCCGCACTTTAGCTCCTTGAAGGAGCGGAATCCCCGTGTTTTCGGGGATTCCGCTCCTGGACAGAGCGCTTGATGTCTCTGTCCATATCTGGGCAGTGACATCAGGGGAAACTCCTGAAGCGGAATCCCCGAACACATGGGGATTCCCCTTCAGGAGTTGCCGCTGATGTCACTGTCCGGATTTGCACGGCCCGGCACGGATGCAAAACTTAATGCAAACCGGCCGGGCAAAATGGGCGATTTTACCGGCCGACACTCGGGCTCGGGAACGACCCGGTCGTGTGAATCCCGCCTAAGACATATTTTTATTTATTTTTGGCTTATTTATAAAAACTTGTGTTAAAATGACTTTATTCTAGCGCAGGTTATCATTGGAAACCAAGTCTACTGTTTCTCCTGATTAGTTACCCTTAAATAAACGTATATGTGATAACATCACTTGTGTATTGTAAGCACATAACATACTGTACATTGTAAACAGGACTGTTATATACAAGAAAATAGTAAGAGTAATACTGCTGACTTGACAGGACTGCTACTATTTAGGTGTCTGGATGGTGTCCAATAAACTAAGTACAGGCTCACACTGAGCATTTGCAAATTACAAGCACACAAATTCAAAGAAGCCACATGAGGTCACATACACATATTTGACCAAGTCAAATCCATTATTACATACAAATGCATTTTCTTAAGGAAGTTAATTGCTCATACTAATTATAAGCCGGCCTGATGCGCATTACCTAATAAGAGATCTGTAGGAAAACCTTTTAAAATTCAAAAGATTTTCCATACTTTAATCACTAAGCAAAACTACTTATTAGTGTTCAATTCTTCAGACATGTGGAGTGCAAACTTGTAAAATGTACTGCCCCTTAGGGTCCTCTTACATGGCCTGACTGGGCCGTGTAAACAAGTGTCAATCAACGAGACAGCTCGTTGATCGGTGCTTGGTTGCACCTTTCACAAGGGGCTATGTATGGGGACGAGTGCTCGGAACTACGATCGCTCGTCCCCATACATTTCCATTATGTCAGCAGCACGCCTTCCTGTTTACACAGGGTGATGTGCTGCTGACAACGGTAATATTGTTGGCTGCATGAACGATACAATCAGCCAATGAACGAGCGTTGAGGTCCTTTTACAAGGGCTCGCACCCGATCATTGCTTTGTGTAAATAGGACAGCTATCAGCCGACAAATGACCAAACGCTAGTTTGTCAGCTGTTCAGCAACAAGACACAAGGTAGTTATACTGCATCAGCAAGGTCTCTCCCTGGCAAAGATTTCAAAGTAGACTGGGGTTTCAAGATGTGCTGTTCAAGCTATTTTGAAGAAGCACAAAGAAATGGGCAACGTTGCGGATCGTAGACGCAGTGATCGGCCAAGGAAACTTAGTGCAGCAGATCAAAAACACGTCATGATTACTTCCCCTTGAAATCGGAAGATGTCCTGCAGTGCCATCAGCTCAGAACTGGCAGAAACCAGTGGGACCCAGGTACACCCATCTACTGTTCGGAGAATTGTGGCCAGAAGTGGTTTTCATGGAAGAATTGCGGGCAAAAAGCCATAACTATTGACATGGAAAAAAGGCCAAGCGACTCAACTCTGCACGAAAACAGAAACTGGGGTGTAGACAAATGGCAGCAGGTGCTCTGGACTGAGGAGTCAAAATTTGAAATATGAATGTCACAGAAGGCAGTTTGTTCACCAAAGGGCTGGAGAGCAGTACAATAATGAGTGTCTGCAGGCAACAGTGAAGCATGGTGGAGGTTCCTTGCCAGTTTGGGGCTGCATTTCAGCAAATGGAGTTGAGAATTTTGTCAGGATAAATGGTGTTATAAATGTTGAGAAATACTGGCAGATACTTATTCATCATGCAAGACCATCAGGGAGGCATCTGATTGGCTCCAGATTAATTCTGCAGCAGGACAACAACCCTAAACATACATCCAATCTTATTAAGAACTATCTGCAGCGTAAAGAAGAACAAGGAGCCCTAGAAGTGATAATATGGCACCCACAGAGCCCTGATCTAAACATCATCGAGTCGGTCTGGGATTACATGAAGAGACAGAAGGATTTGAGGAAGCCTACATCCACAGAAGATCTTTGGTTAGTTCTCCAAGATGTTTGGAACAACCTCCCTGCCGAGTTCCTTCAAAAACGGTGTGCAAGTGTATCTAGAAGAATTGATGCTGTTTTGAAGGCAAAGGGTGGTCACACCAAATATTGATTAGATTTCTCTTCTGTTCAATCACTTTGCATTTTGTTAATTGATAAGAAAAACTATTGACACTTCTATTTTTGAAAGCATTCTTACTTTGCAGCATTTTTCCACAACTGCCTAAAACTATTGCACAGTACTGTACATCATCCCCATACATTCCAATCCTTGCTCCTGTTTGAATGGAGCATACAAGCACCAATCAACAAGCAGTATTGTCGATCTCGCTCGTTTACCGGGCAGAACATCAGCCTGTGTTAAGGGCATTAAAGAAAGATTATTAACCAATCAATATGCATTCATTATTCAACTCAAGCAAACAAATAGTAATACAGAACAAAGAAATAATGGTGCCATTAGTTCTTCTCAAAAACTTAAAAACAGCACAGAGGTTAATGTTGAAATTGTATCTTACTTGTGACCAAGCTCATGTGCAATAGTAAATGCCAGGTTGAGACCATTATCCTCTGCCAGGACACACTTGCGTTTAGGGCTGCACGCTCCCCCGAGGTAGGCGATTCCTACAGATGAAATGGAAAACAATTAGTAAAAGTTGTATTACTGTGACATGTTTACTCACTAAGGTAAAGATTAAACCTTTGGGATATGTTCACGCATGGCGGATTTGTTGCAGACATTTCTGGAACTATCCCAACCATCTGTTTTGCATGCTGCAGAATCAACCACTTTAAGATGTGACGGATTCACAGTTGCAGAAATTTCTGCGCTATTTCAGAAACCAAACATTAAAGTCGTTTTTGGTGACAGAAAATGTATACCCTATCCTTAGGATAGGCCATCAATATCTGATCGGTGAGGGGGTCCGACTCTCAGCACCCCATCCCATCAGCTGCACGAAGGCGCCGCTGAGCGGTAGCTGTAATGCTATGCTCTGCCGCTACGACTTTGTCGGCGTTGTACAGTATGGAGCATTTTTCGACATTAAGGGGAAGCAGCACTAACCAGAGTGCCGTGGCCACTTCAAACAGCTGAATGGCGTGGTGCCGAGAGTTAGACCCCCACTGATCATATATTGATGGACTATCCTGAGGATAGACCACCAATTTTCTGTGACCGGATTACACTTTTATTTAAAGGAAAAAAAAGAAAAAAAACCTATCCTGTCATTGTCTTATTCGGGCAATATTGTGTTTGTCAATGGGTTAAAATGACACTAAGAAAAATCAAGGCTTAAAACGGTTTCTTGTGCGCCCAATCTGACATCACACAATGCAGTGAATCGCAGGTTGCAAGGTGATGTCAAATGGTATTTGATGTGACGTCCGACATCACGACTGCGATGTGAAGAAGAAACATTGTGTGACGTTACCTCATTATTACAAGAAAAAACAAGGGCAAAAACACGTTTATAACACACAGCACCACACTGCAGTGTGGAAACTCAGTTTTTCTGATACAGAGCTACAAATCTTCTGTCACCACTCAGCTCAATGATAACATTTTGTTTGTTGCAACTGCCACTACGGCTAGCTTAGGAGCTTAATGCCTACTGTTTTATCATTCAGTTCAATATATATATATATATATATATATATATCAGATGGATTCAGTAAGCTCGTAGGTGATGGCTGCAGGAGGCCAGAATGGTATCATTTAAATCTACGACTATGCAAGAAATGTAAAGCTCTGTGCTAGAAAAATACAGCTTTTTCCTCTATAAAGCGATATTATAAAATTCATAATTCATCAGTACAGAATTGCAGACATATTTAGATGGAAAAATAAATGATGTTCAAAGATGCACATTTACTGTAACTTGATCTGTTAAGACTACTGCAAATACCTATATAAATCCATTTATAGACTGTGGATCATACTGATAAGCTGCTACTATAGTGGGCTGTGTTATATTGGAAGGAAGGAAAATGGGCGATTATATCCTTAAGCTATGAGTAACATTAGCTGCCATTTATAGGGCTACGTTAAGCTATGAGTAACATTTGCTGCCATTTATAGGGCTACGTTAATCATTACAAAACCACATATTTATGGAGATAGCATACGAGTGAAATCTATGTCTATTATTAGTTTTGGTAATGTTCCATATCTGAAAGGGCAGTGCTGAAGTTGACATACCAAATGAGAAAATGAACTCATGTAACAAACGAGTCAGCATAAAATTATTGTTTCCTTATTCAATCTCAACCAAAAGTGCAAGCTTGCACATCAGAGAACCACAATACTGGTTTTGTGTACTGGTAGCATTGCTTAATTCAGACAGATTTCTAGAGATGCGGAGAGTGACAGGCTTGTATACACTTGTTGGCCACGTTACATTGAGTTTCCCCATAAACTGCTTCTTAGTGGGTTACCCCAGGACAAGTCTTGCAAAAAAACTGTGGTGGAATTTCATTGCTTAGATGGAAAATGTGATGGGATCTCCTCATATAAACTATTTATTTTCAGCTCTACAAGTGACTTCACATAAAACATCTGTGGTTCACTCTTTTTATGTCATTAAGTTGACATGTTATAAGGTCACCACAAAAATAACAGTACAGTACAGGCAGACGCTTCTCCGACATTCGGTGCTTCTCATTTCCTACAAATTCTTTAGAAGTGCCAATGGTTGGTTAAATCTGTCTAAATACAGAATTCTATTTGACAACCATGAAGAAATATTTGTAGGGAGTTAGGCAGGGCTGCATTTACCTATAGGTACAGTAACCGAGTACCCATAGGCAGCCCTGGGGAAATTGCGTCTGCTAAAGCAAACATTTACATGTAAATATACTCAACCATGTATATTCATGTGTAAATTATGTGTATTTATATGTTTATTGTGCTGATCAGCCTCAGTCCTCGGGGTTGGACACCCACCAATCAAACATTGATGGCCTATCATAAAGATAGGCCATAAATGTTAAAGTAAAACTCCAGGCAAATTTTAATTATTGGTAAAATGGCCCTACTAGGGTTATGTAACATACCAGGGTCATGATAGTGGGTGCTAGATCTTATGAGAAGAACAGCACAATGTTATGGTTAATTTTGTAAAAGGCGGCAAACATTTTAAAGACATACATTTTTTAAGGGGAAGGTCTACCTGCTCAGCCATTTTTTTGTATTATTCCAACGCATCTACAATGAAGAAATTTTGAAAATCGCTTTGTGCCTACAGCTCCTATGGATACCTATGTGTCTCCATGGTAACAGACCACAAACAAACTCTGTGTAATCTAATTCTGTGGTCATATTGCGATCCATTTCTTTCCTACTTCTTGCTAACCTTACAAATGTATGTTGGAAAGAAGTAGGCCACAGATGGAAGGGAATATAATTGCATGTATGGGAATAGTATTTGTAGGCCTCATAGGGGTGAATATAAAGTAAGTGAATGGGAAACTATTGTTTTTTTTACAGTAAAAGATTATCATTATTTCCTTAAAAACACAATGGGCAAAAAAAGCCATAAAGTACTTCACAATAAGAATATTTCATTAATACCCATCCTTCCATGACCTAGTAGAACTTAGTCATGATATACATAATAATGACAATAATAGTTAATAAAAACTTAATACTACTGACACAAAATCATATCCAGTATTGAGAACCATATAGAAACTTAGAATAATATATGTTATTGGAATATGGGGAAAAACCCATAACCAGTTGATAACACACACTATTATCCAGATGTGTGGGCTCAGGGGTGCAGCTATAGAAGGTACAAAGTCCCATATGCGGAGGTCAATAATACAAATAACATGTGACATGTGGGGGGCACATCAGCATCTACCAGATCATATTATGCGTATCTCTTATGATGGTGTGAGTGTATATGGACTGTACGTGTATTAGGCCTTGTTCACATCTGCGTTGGGGTCTCGTACTGACGTTCCGTCTGAGGTTTCCTTTTCCATCACCATTGATTTCAATAGTGACAGATCCGGTGCCCATGGTTTCCGTTTGTCTCTTTTGTGCACCGGACCCGTCGTATTGCCGGAAGCAATAGCGTAGTCGACTAGGGCACCAAATCTGTCACCTTTGTGTCAGTTTCTGTCTTTTTAGGGTCCCGTTCTGACGAAAAGCTCTGACGGAACGTCGGAAAGGGACCCCAACGCAGATGTGAACGAGGCCTTACTAAACCAAATTTAATTACATTCTCCAAAATAATATCATCATAGCCAACAAATAATACATTTACCCAGATGCTGTTCTTATAAATAGCCTTTGTGGGTAGAACAGACTGTTTTCATCAGTTATAAAAAAGAAAAACTTAATTGTTTGGTACAGAATGTCCTAATCACAAGTTTCAGAGTTAATATAGAAATAACTATAGTATCTTTATAGCGCGAGGATAACCACAGCCGTTACCAGATGATACCAAACATCCTGAATTGTATAGCAGAGTGCCAAACCATACACAAAAACTTAACAGCACTCATTATGTTCTATTAATATTTTCCCTTTGAGGAAAACAAAAGGGTTGGTACTAAATATGTATATTTACATTAATTTCTCCTCCAGCCGTCCAGATGTTACTGAACTATATCTCACATGATGCTCTCAGTCATAGGCAATGACCCAGATGGCCTAACTAATGTGTTTTATTATGATTCATTCTTATGTAAATCAGACTTGTTAAAACTAAAAAGGAACTTTAGTAAACATGAGATGTGGGTTAAAGGGGTTTTCCAGTCCCTAAAAATGTATGGCCTATCCTCAGGATAAGCCAGAAATAGCTGATCGCTCGGGGTATTGCAGCCGCCTTCTCCCATTGAAGCCTTCTTCTCATATGAGCGCTGCACCCCTTCAAAATATTTGATTAGCGGGGTCCCATGAGTCGGACCTCGACCGATCAGATATTAATGGCCTATACGGACTATAGGCTATCAATTTTTAGGGACTGGAAAACCCCTTTAACCCAGATCTCGTGTTTACCGAACTTCCTTTTTAGTTTTAACAAGTCAGATTTACATAAGAGTGAACCATAATAAAACACATTAGTAAGGCCATCTGGGTCAATGCCTATGACTGAATAATAGCTTTGATTGCAGCGCTAATTTTCCCATCAAAATGACGGACACAACAGGTGTATTAGGCCTCATGCAAATGTTAAAGCAGTGTACACAGAGCATGCATGGTGAAACACAGTCCCAAAATTATGAGCCCATTTGCTCTTGTGGATGTCCTATTATGGCTCTGTACAACTTGGAACATGTATGGAGCTGTAATATGGCAACAAAAGTCTGGCAACAATAATATGACTGCAGAATGAATATGGTGTATCTTTACCATTTTATGGACCCATCGCCAGGAGTTTATGGACCCATCACCAGGAGTAATCTAAGATTTAACACACGTAATGGGCTAACACTTCTGATCTCTCAAAATAACAAGTATCGCCAACGGAACAGTAGGCCCAAACAAGCTCTTTTATTTACAGAACATGTGGTTTATTGTGGTTCTGCATGAAGCCTTTTTTAATATTGGCTGGTGAAAGGCTCATGAAGAATCAAATAATTTTGCATGTTTCTTGAGGTTCAATGGAGATCTGGCAGATCATAGGTAGACATTTTGTCTAAACTTCTTGTCAGTAAAGTAATTGAAGAATACTATAGTAGGCCACTCCTCAGCCCAATTGGTAGCACTATGTGTCTGGTCCGCTGTATTAATGTCTATGATATTGTTCACCTGTAGTTTACACCCACCACTGCATCACATATGGCACGTACTCACTGTATACATTGTGCTTTCTACCTTACCTATTGAACAGAATATGAGCTTCCAGCTCATTATCCACCTAGTGTTACGTTTCCCAATTTCCAAATACTAATCCATACCTGTTCACACTACTTACACTTCTATTAGCCCGACATCTGAATCACTCATGACTCTACTAGTTATCGTCATGGGTTTATGGTGATAACTACACCTCTTGCCCTCTTCCTTCCGCCCCAATCACAATATTGTTAATGCACCTTTGTGCCCGGGTGCTAGCGACCCCTATAATTGAAAGTAGTACTCACCATACTACTGAACCTATTTCTGCCACTCCAGGCAGACCACGTTCTTCGATTTACACGTGTTTTTATTTTGGTTTTTAGTTTTTTCTTTCCTCCCCTTTTTTCCTCCCCCTCTTCTCCCCCTATCGGTCTTGGATTAACATCACTACTGTTAGGCTCCTGATATGGCTCTACCTACCTTGAAAATAATTTCCCACAATGTCCAAGGCTTTAACTACCCACATAAACGTTCAAAGACCTTCCACTTCTACAAAACGTATCACGCCGACATAATTTGCCTTTTTGAGACTAGATTCTCTGCCACCTCTTGGCCAAAATACTTGAGCTTGCACTTTCCTATCTTCCATGATGCTTACGCCCACAAGAAGAGAAGAGGAGTGGTTATCGCCTTTTGGAGGAATCTTCCTTTTATCTGTACCAAGGATATTGTTGATCCTACTGGACGCTACGTGATATTGGAGGGAACGCTACATGATGTAGACGTAACTCTAGTAGGTTATTACGGCCCCAATGACTTCCAGACATGCTTTTTCTCTCACTTTTAAACTCCTAGACACTCATCGCCAAGGACTCTTACTGGTCATGGGTGACTCGAATCTAATAATTGACCCCTCCTTAGACAAATCCCCGGCTCTAAGTGCATCTACACCCCAAACACCCTTTTCTGATTTCAGCAACATGCTAAATCTCCACGACCTCCATGATATCTGTCGTGAACTCAACCCCTCAACAAAAGATTTCACCTTCTACTCCTGCCCTCACTCTTCCTTTAGCCGCATTGATCACATTTTCACATCCCAAAGATGATTGCCACTTTGCTCTAGAGCTAAAATTTTAAGCACACCATGGTCTGATCACAATCCCGTAGAGATTTCTCTTACTTCTTTAGTCCCATGGGGGCTCTCCTTTAGTTGGCGCCTCAATGACTACCTTTTGTCCTCTAAGGACACCTTCGCACAAGTGTGAAGGAATATTTTGATCTCAATGTAGGGTCCACATCTTCCCCAATTATACAATTATATTGTGGGGAAACTCATAAAGCCACATTTCGAGGAGCCTTCAATCGCTTAGGGTCCATTAAAAAGAACGCGATTATTCATGGGGACCAGGCTGGCTTAGTTCCGGGTAGACAGACTAGCAACTGCACCTGGCGAGTTATATACTTGATCCATATGGCTCGTAAAAGAAACTTAGCATCAATGCTCCTCTCGCTTGATATACAGAAGGCTTTCCATATGGTTTCCTGGTCCTACATGGATTTCGCATTGGGGAAATGGGGCTTCCAACAACACTTTATGTCCTGAGTGCATGCCCTCTATTCTACCCCAACAGCCACAGTTTGTTATGCCTGTTATCATTCTGGTCTTTTTAATATCGAACGTGGAACGAGACAGGGATGCCCTCTCTCTCCCATCTTATTCATCCTGGCACTTGAGCCCCTGGCCATGATGATTTGCCAAAATCCAAATATTAGGGGCTTAGAACTGGAGGCCATGCACCACAAACTATCCCTCTTTGCTGATAATACTCTCCCAACCCATTATCTCCCTTCCCAACCGAATGACCACCCTATCCGATTTTGCCTCAATATCTGGCCTCACTATAAACCCCACAAAATCTGTAGCGCTAAATATTAATCTTTACTCTGAGGCCTTACATGCACTTCGTAGCCACTTCCCATTTCAATGGTCCAAACAATCACTGGAGTATCTGGGCATACACCTTACCCCCTCTTATGACCAACTATACTCTGCTAATTATTCTTCCATCATCCGTACCCTCACTTCCTCTTTACTATCATGGCAATCTATGTATCTTTCATGGATTGGACGTATACATGCGGTTAAAATGACACTCCTTCCCAAACTTCTATATCTGTTCCAAACCCTGCCAATTAAAGTCCCACCACACATATTACATCTCCTCCAAAATCAGAATTATTTTATTTTATTTGGTGTGGCACATGTCCTAGAATATCCAGGTCCACCCTATCCTCATTGAAATATGATGGGGATCTAAGTGTTCCAAATATTTCTAAATACTGCCAAGCGGCTATGATAGCACCCATGATTAAATTACATACGACCGCAAACATGCCTCTTTGGGTGTACCTGGACATTCCGGAAGTATCACCCATCCCCATCCAATCTTTGCCATGGATAACCCCCCCTTATGTTCTACCCTTCTGACCCTCACTCTCACACGTCTTTTATCGGTATGGGACAATATTAAATACTCTATCAGACTGATCTCTCCTCATTTACCTCTCATCTCCTTATGGCATTATCCCCTTTTCTCCACAGGAGCAGACAATTATCATGCCTTTAAATGGTGGTGGTCTCATGGTATATTGAGGGTTCATCACCTTCTCTCACCCACCCATTCTCAGCTTCTCTCGTTATGTGATCTTCAAACTTCTAAACAAATCCCCAGTAGTGAGCTGTTCCGTTATCTACAGCTCAAGAACTGGATTAACTCTATCCTCAGCAACAAAGCGGAATCCGACTCTTACTCCCAGTTTGAGAGAATCTGCGAAACATGCCCAACCTCTAGAGGTGTAATATCCATACTACACAAATGGCTTCTCAGTAATCCAACCCCTGCTACTCATACCTATGTTGATAGATGGCAACGGGACTTGGGGACAACGATTGAAACAGCAGATTGGCGTGCTATTTGGAGCACAGTCTTGTACTGCTCCATTAACACAACTATTATGGAATCAGCTTATAAAGTAATGATGCGATGGTACTTAGTCCCTAGCCGAATTGCACATGCATTTCCTACCTATCCTGCCTCCTGTTTCTGTGGTTGCCCCTCACCCAGCGACATGTACCACATATGGTGGTCCTGTCCTAAGCTCACCAGATTCTGGAGCAGAGTTTTTGGTCTCTCATCCAGAGCCTATTTGGTATAATTCTCCGCAAAGATCCCAAACTTGCTCTCCTTCATCTCAAACCCCCTGAGCTTACACACGCACAATTTCAGCTATTTTCCTACATTCTTCTAGCCGCCAAAATGACCATAGCCCATTCCTGGAAAAAACGCTCAGTTACTTTTGCAGATGTCAAATCCAGAATAGAGCAAATGTTTATTAATGAAAAGCTTACCAGCATTTTACTTGATAGGATTGATAAGTTTGAGAAACTTTGGCAGCCCTAGACCAGCTATGCCTACCCCCACTTACCCGCCAGCATGATTACTGAGTTGTAACCTTTTCCTAACCCTCAGACAGACTTACCCACATACCCTTCCCCTCTCCCCCCCCCACTTTTTTTCCCCCTTTTCACTGCTTACGGCTATTGTTTGTTATTATTTGTTTCGACTGAGACTCTGTGATACCTGTTCCGGTTCTTTGTTGTATCATATGATGCCTGTTTCTTCTGTAAATCTTTTGCGTAAAAGGTTTACATTTTCTATTTTATTGCAAAATCTCAATAAAAATCTATTGAAACAAAATAAATTAATCCTAAAAAAGTTAATTTATTTCAGTAAATCAATTAAAAAAGTGAAACTCCTATATTATATAGATTCATTACACACAGAGTGACCTATTTCCAGCATTTTTTTTTTCTTTTAATGTTGATGATTATGGCGAACAGTTAATAAAAACCCAAAATTTAGTATCTCAGAAAATTTGAATATTATAGAAGCCCAATTTCAAAAATGATTTTTAATACCGAAGTGTTGGCCTACTGAAAAGTATGTACAGTATATGCACTCAATACTTGGTCGGGGCTCCTTTTGCATGAATTACTGCATCAATGCGGCGTGGCATGGTGGTGATCAGTCTGTGGCACTGCTGAGGTTGAATGGTAGCCCAGGTTGCTTTGATAGCAGCCTTCAGCTCGTCTGCATTGTTTGGTCTGGTGTCTCTCAATCTTCCCCTTGACAATACCCCATAGATCAATCTATGGGGTTTAGGTCAGGCAAGTTTGCTGGCCAATCAAGCACAGTGACACTGTGGTTATTAAACCAGGTATTGGTACTATTGGCAAGTCCTGCTGGAAAATGAAATCAGCATCTCCATAAAGCTTGTTGGCAGAGGGAAGCATGAAGTGTTGTAAAATTTCCTGGTAGATGGCTGCGTTGACTCTGGACTTGATATAATAAAGTGGACCAACACCAGCAGATGACATGGCTCCCCAAACCATCACTGATTGTGGAAACTTCACATTGGACCACAAGCAACTTGGATTGAGTGCATCCCCACTCTTCCTACAGACTCTGGGACCTTGATTTCCAAATGAAATGCAAAATGTACTTTCATCTGAAAACAGGACTTTGGACCACTGAGCAACAGACCAGTCCTTTTAAAGGCTTAGGAAACCTTTGCAGGTGTTTTGTGTTGATTAGCTGATTAGAGTGTGACACCATAAGTCTACAATCTGCAACTTTTACCCAATATTCAAATTTTCAGAGAGACTACATTTTGGGTTTTCATTAACGGTTAGCCATAATCATCAACATTAAAAGAAAAAATGCTGGAAATAGATCACTCTGTGTATAATGAATCTATATAATATATGACTTTCACTTTTGGAATTGAATTACTGAAATAAACTAACTTTTTGATGACATTCTAATTAATTGAGAAGGACTAGTAGACTCCGGGTTCAGTGACCCTTCAATAATACTATACAGGTGAATGAAAGGTAGAGGCAGCTCTAGCTACTCTGGATGCCATGACTATTTCTGCCAGCCATTTTAAATATAGTGTAAATGGCATTTGCTGCAGAAATACGAAAATGGAGGACAATGTTTAGGGAATAAAACAAACAATTAAGATCTTACTATGTATGTAAAGACTTTGTGCCTTAGGATATACTTATGACAGCACCTGGTTTGATAAGTACTTTGATAGCAGTGATCAAATATGAGAAAAGATTCACCAAGTCCTTTTTCATTTTTTACTGCAGCATATAAAATATAAGTATGAGACAAATATGACAGAGCAGGACATTTTGCGTTTCCTTACACTTTGTCAAGGCCTCATACTGATAGCAGCGACATAGTTTAAAGCCCTTCTAACTGCCCATTGCCTTTCTACAACAGGGACCTAAAGACTGGCAATAGTATTTTTATGTCCTATGAAACATGAACGTAGGAGGGCTAAAAAGGAAATACACTATATGATCCTGCTAGAGTAGACTATGGGCTGCTGCAGAATCTGAAAATCATCAGATGAGTTTTAATTTGTGTGTGTATATATAGGCTGTGTTTTATTGTGATGTCACAATAGAGTGCTTCATAAATAAATATGACAATTAAGCATTTATTTTTAAGCTGTGTTTTATTGTGATTTCAAAACAGACTGCATCATAAGTAAATAGTTTGTATTTATAGTCTGGACTCTATTTGATGTTTAGAATAAGGCCAGTTTCAGATGGCAGTTTTATGGCTCCATTCGAGAGTCATATATTTTGTGCTTAGAATGGAATCGAATCCTGTCACAATAAAGCAGCAAAAGCTTGGTATGGTTTGAGAACAGTTTCCCTGCTTTATTCAGACTGGATACAATCCTGTTCATAGCACAATATATACAGCGCTTTCCCCGAGCACTATTACGGCTGTCAAAAGCAGCCTCATAGCAAAGCAGTGTAGCTCTGGCTGGCATTGAGCTGAACCAAAAGCCCCAGGGAGAAGCCAGCCTATAGAAATACAACCTCACAGAGCCTACTTCTACTCAGCCTAATCCCTAGATGTCTACTTAGAGAATCTTTCTTTTATTTTTGTTCCATCATTTGCCTTAAAAATTGTGAAAACATAAATTAAAAGAGTTGTATACTTTTTACTAAGTTAGGCTTAATTAACAAAGTACAAGTAGTGCTCTCATTTCCTAAAGTACTGTAAGTTCAAATTTGGCCCCTGGGAGCGGATCCCGAGGCCCAGCGCATCCAGGGAGGATTTCTTCATTTACTTATGTTTCCGCCACACTTCCTGCCCAGACGGCTTGTCTAAAAAGCAATTCACATATTACATCCAACAGAATATTGGATGTAATCTGAATGGGCAGAGAGAGCAAATAAATAAATGTTGAGGTGGTCAAAGAGATTAGTGGTTTGTTGGCATATCCCAATTTCAATAGGATACGACAATGATCTCATGTGACAATTATATGTGGACTAGAGGGGTCTTCTTTTGGCAGGTTGTTAAAAGCTCTATTTAGCTATTAATAGCAACAGCTTTTTTGTCACTAAGTATTTCTAGCATTTAAAATGCAAATCTGCCCAGTTATGCTGTGTTACATACCCTGCTCCGAACATTGCATAGCCAGGCAGATTTGCGGTTTTTGAGGCCATATTGGTTGTCCCCTAACTTTCCATATATATATATAATCCGGGCCGGCCTTAGGTTTGATGGTGCAGTAACTTGAGTTGGTGCCCCTAAACCCTACGAACATGGTGTAGCGTAATGCATACCAAACAGTGCCTAATTATAAATGTTATACAATATGGTTCCCAAATGATCGTACTTCCCTCTAGATGCCTAAATAAGAATGCTATACGGTGCCCCCAACCTGCATGCACTCCAAAATAATATACGGTAACAGTGGCACACAAATACTATCATACATTAACTAAATAACAGCACCATACATTAAAAAACTCAAATAACACTGCTATCTAATGAATATAAAGTGTAGTAAACCCCGCTTGCCACTGCATACTTACCCAAGGGCCGGCGTCCTGAGGTCCCTTCATCGGTCTCAGTGTCTGTCGCCCACGCAAGTAGCTGACGTGCTCCACTGGGTCCTATTGCACGCACGAGCTGACCCTTGTATTCTTGAAGGGCCAGTGTGCTCAAATTTTCAAATCTATCTTCCTAACGCTGCTTTATAAGGTCCTCCTACATTGCTAGAGCAATTAGGTTTTCATGTTCTCTAGTGTTCCTAGTACTCCTGATATCTTGTTTTCTGAATTTCTGTGTACCGACCTTCCACCTGAAATTGACCATGTGTGCATGCCGCCTGCCCTGACCTATTGCTACGTTTATCGTGTTGAACCTCCGCTGCCTGCCCAGACCTATTGCAACGTTTATCGTGTTGAACCTCTGCTGCCTGTCCAGACCTATTGCAACATTTACCACCCTGCTACTACCAACGTCAGCAGTCACCAAGGGAGACTGCTCCAGGTGTACCGTCCTGGGGTTCCCCCGCAGCAAACTCCACATTCCTACACAAAGGTTAAAAGGTGAAGCCCTTGGTGACAAGGAAGGTCCACACTGCCCCCTGCTGGCCCTACTACAGTCTAATCCTAGCGCTATTTTTACATAAAGATTCTGATGTACATAACCTTGAGTGCCATGCCATCTGTGGCACCCCCTTCAGCAGTGATGGCAGATGTGCACCAGTCGCACACTCCAAAGGCCGGCACTGCATATAATAAAACTGACTGACTAGAATATTTAACAACAGTACAGAACAACTAGAGGACTTTTGATATTTTTTTTTTTTATAAGAGAACACACTGTTTAAAGTTGTGACTTCACAAGTTCCCAGACTAAACGCAAAAACCACTGAGTTCTCCTTTGCCTCATTATACCATTACTCAAGTTCATGTACTAGGCCAATAAATATTACATCAGCGGCCTCATGTCTCAGACCAATTTGACACTATGTGGATGGGATTTTTTTCTAACACATACTGTACAAATACGTATATCCAACATCTGAATCACCAGTGAAGAATAGCTAAAGAACTTTATACCTGTTGCTGTATTTTATTAGGTGTTTAGTGTAGAAAGCGATTCCTTGAAATGTAACATTCCTGGAACTGAGAAATTTCTCATACGTTTCTGAGACCAACCTGAATCTTAGCACACTTGCAATTTTATTGAACTCTTGTGAATGACAACATGCTTCGGGTACAGAATAATTTCTAGACAATCTGATGAACCGTGCAGGAACAGCTTCTCTTGGATGAGGTGATATCACTCCCTGCACATGTAGAAACCTATTTCGATTATGAAGGCCTGGGGCGCTGAAGAGAAATCCCTTTTATGTCTTCGTTGTTACATAGTGAGATAGATCCTACAGAATTTACTTTGGCTCAGAACATAACTTTTGTCAGGAAAAAGTTCAACTTGCAGGCATTCTCATTACATTAAATGAACTTTTCACTGTGGCTAATGTATAGGTATTGTATCATTCTGAAATACAAATATGAGCTACTCCTACAAAGAGAATGTCATTTTGAGGATAATTTCTATATCACATTTCCTTTTTAGTGCCAAGTACTGTAAACGGTGTTAGAATCCCATCACCATAAATTCAATTTCTCTGCCATGTGCATAATTTTTGTATATTTCATTTTAGTAACCAGTCCTACTGAATCATGCTAAAAATTATGAATGGAAATTTACACAAAATTGGGATGCAAAATTAAGACAATATAATACACTTTGTTTGGGGGTCCAAAAATAGATCAAAAGTTTGTGAGTTTTAGCAATCCCAACAAAGGCAAGTTGACCCTTCAATACAAAATGGAAAACCAATAAAGCCAGGTTCACACAAATACGGTTTATGCTAAATTCACACCGCATTTGGACAATTATTTTCAATGTACACATTTGAACAGTGCTGCCAAATGTATGCCCTAGGTGTATGCAAATACAGGTTTTTATATTGAATACAGTTGCATTGAAAAGCGTGGTAACTAAACTTTTTAACACAGTTAAAAATAAGTTATGCTGTGCCAACATATACTCTTTTGGCATACGTGTGGCCGTTACATTGCAATGGCCCCTTTAGTCGTATTATTTAGGAGCATTTCCTGTGAACACTAAACATAAGTGCCAGAACACAGTGTGAATTAACCCTTACTTGTGCATTTCACTTGGTTAAAAACAGATAAAATAAATCTTTATACTTCTCTCTTATGACTGCATACCTACTCTATGTATGTAAACCTGACCTAAAATAGTTTACTGTTCCCTTCAAGTCTTTCTATGTGCACCATACAATCAGTAGCACATAATGTATGTAAAGGATAGGTGAAGTATGAGGGGAATCAGCCAAATGAATAATATTGTAAATAAATAAACATTTACTAGCAAAATAAAAACATTTTTGGAATTTCAATGGTTGTACAGGAGTAGAAAAAACATGGCAGCTTTTTTCAAGGAACAGTGTCACAACCTCCCATGGGTTGTGTCCAGTACAGCAGAAAGGGACTGAGCTACAGTACCACGCACAACCTGTGGACAGGTGTGGCACTGTTTTGGGAAGAAAGCAGAGTGTTTTTCTAATCGTGTACAACTTTAAAACTGTGGCCAAACCCTATATTTCCATACCTATGTGGGAAGACAGTCACCTAGAAAAAAACCATTCTGCCTGCAGGTCATTATGTTTCGTAATGTTTTGTGGTATTTGGAGAAAACAGCATCTTAAGATCATTTGCATTTGAAAGCCCGCCAAGGTATTAAATGTGTCTGTGAATGTAAAGCAAAAAATATTTTAGACTTAAAGGGACACTAAAAAGTGTATAGAAATACTTGTCATAATACTTCCTTGATCATATTCTGTTTGAAATTGCAGTCCTAAAGGGTAAAAAGTAAAAAAAAAAAAGTGTTCTGAACATTTTCTTGGGGGTATTAATATTTTTTCCCCTACTATATATAGATCATGAGATATTTGGAAAGGGGATGTGTCTTGAGCTGTTTTTATCTGGCTGGGAAGTAGACAACTCCCCACCACTTCTCTGTTTGGAATGTAGACCAGGTAAGACTTAGCCACCACTACTTAACAAAGCTCCACTCTGCTGACACATAATCTGAAACATGAGGGCAACCAGGAAATTAAGGAACGGTTTCCCTGGCATAGTTCTATTGGAAATTTTGTTTAAGAAGCTTGCAGAAGCACTTGCAGACCACCAAATAAATTGAAGTATTGCTTTCTATTATCATTCATTTCGAAGTCTAGCTTTCCTTTAATGTTCCTCAAAAGATATTTGAAATATAGAAAGCTATACTATTAAAAGGGTTTTGCTATAACCCACAGGATAGGTGATAAAAATCAAATTGGTGGGGGTCCGACCTCTGGGACCCCCACCAATTACAAGAACAGGCTTACCTTGCCATTCCTGGCAGCCCCATAGGAATGGACCCACTCCATTAATTTCTGTGGGGCTGCCAAGCGATATCTTCGGCAGCCCCATAGAAATGAATGAAGCGGTGGCCGCGCATGAGCACTACCGCTTCATTCCTATGGGGCTCCCAGGAATGGCAAGGTAAGGCAATTTTCGTAAGTGGTGGGGGTCCCAACCGGTCGGACCACTACCGATCAGATATTTATCCACTATCCTGTGGATAGGTGATAAATATTGATTATGGGAAACCCCTTTAAGAAATGTTCATCTTTGGAGGTTGATAAATATAATTACATTCTGTGTAGAATAGATCACCAGATACTATAGATTAAACAGCCCTACTTTATCTTTACACATTCTCCTATTTGTTCTTCTAGGTTAAAAACGAAAATGGTGCCCACCTCACCTACATCCAAAACACTATTATTGGCAACAATAGATTAACTAATGATATCAGCAATGAAGTAATGTTTTAGTTTCTGCTGGTTTAAAAATGTCTAGAACATAAGGGTAGTTATGGTAGAAGAAGAGGAACATGTAGGACACACAGTAGTTATACATTTAAAACATGTTAGAAATGAAGTAGTCATACGGCGCAGAAGAGACATAAGTGGGTGCTGACCAATCTGTCTTATTTAGTACAGAAATCTTTATCATTACCTAGCGTAGAATCAATCTTAGAGCCATTTCTGTGGCCTCAGATCAACAGTGGACAAGCAAGGAATGTGTTTATAATGGACAGAATAACACTTTTATTGTACTAGAAGTCTTTAGTTTTATCTACTCCATGTAAAGACCTGAAGAAACACTAAAATTAGCACCTAGGTAAATGTTGTAGAACATCTGCACTAATAAAATAAGCTTCTGTCTAGATGAGGTACAACACCTTCTACACACATTTCTTTCCTCTTACGTGTCATCTTTTCAAAGCCACCAAACAAATTTCTCCAATAAAGTGAGGTTTCAATCATCAGTCATTTTCATTTGGTTTTGGCAGGTGTCTGGAATACTGTTCTCTGTAGACCAGATGCAATATATAAAGTGTCCTGGACCACTAATACTCTTCAATTGGCCAAAAACTTTCCGAAGTTTCATATATAGTTAGTTTGGAAAACATCAGAAGCACTTTGTCTCCTGCATTGCAAATACTACAAATATCACAAAGGTTTTGTTTTTGTTTAGAAAAATAACATACAAATAAGTAAAACCAGACATGAAACTAATTTTGACCTAGGGGAAGATAAGAAACTAAAGAGAAAAAGAGTGTGTTCCAATGAAAAAGCACATTATTTTTACAAATACAATCTATGAATATGTAGAGATTACAAAAAAGTTATTGTAGGTGTAAATAGTGACAAAGTCGTGAGGGAAGCCGAGATAAAAAGAGACCGGCATGGACACTGAACTAATGGACCGTCTACTTACAATACCGGAGAGAATGGGAGTCAAAGCAGATGAAGGGACCACAAAAAAACAAAAACTAAAACCCCCAAAAACTTTTTTTCACCGGTCTAAAAGTGACAACAATTCCAATGGATGCCTTGAGAACAGATGGTCACCAAGTTTTTAGACTATCACTTCTTCCCACTGTTTACAGATTAAAGTGGTGGTCTGAAACCTGCCAGGTAAAGCGTCAACATGCTTAGAAGTGTACAAAAAGCTCATGTAACATATATATTTACCTGTTTTACACCCCAAACAATTTGGCCAAGCGTACCTAAGTTCAGGTCCAAAATCGACCTCTCTCTACTGACGATAGCTGAGTGGAGCTCTATTGCAAATTTTGCAATAAGCCTCATTTTTACTTACTCACCATTGTGCATCAACCAACCTAATTCTGACATTTAGCACAGAGCTTTTAGCTGTAAAAAGACACTTAATGGGAATGATCATTATTTAGGAAGAATCCTCCAATAAACTGGGTCAGCACTGTGCGTTACTTGGTTGTTTCATGTGCATTATTTAGGAAAGTCTTACGTTCCAGATATAACTCACATTCTATATAAACTACATATGTAATGAGACAATTCATATTCATGTGTAAAAAAATTGCTTAAAATGCATTTTTCATGAATTTTTGGAGTGTATGGAAGTAAATACACTCACTTTAAGACTTTAAGATGTTTGATCAAATCTAATGTGTACAACATGCCACTCCTGGGCCGCTGTATATAAATGAGCTTTTATTTAATCAGCACCAGACAGGCTGAGGTAATGTAAAATATTGTTTTTACCATTCAACCATCAGAAGTGCAGGAGTTAACTGGATGCTTCTGCAGCAGCCCCACCACAGCCAGACTGGGTACCCTGTCTTTCCACTGGTTGAGCTATGAGGTAATGCAAGGTATATGGAAAAGACATTCTGTTTTATGCACATCTCTCCACGTGAACAGTCCTTGATGAGAGTCTCACAGCACCCAACATCAAATTGACTCCAGCATCCCCCCATTACACCACTTTATTGCATTACAAGTCAGGTTGATATATGCAATTTCTAGAGGAGTATTATGCTACTTATGTATGTATTAATGTTCGAATATTAAACATTTGCCATTAGATACTTAAGTGCCAGAGACTTGGAACAAAATACGTAAAATAGGATTAGTCCTTCCAATAAAGACGTCAGCTTCTCTGTAGATTATAAATTAGCATGACATGAATGTCATCATTCTGTTCTGCTGTCTCTACAAGATAGAACTGAATATAATAAATAAAGAACATACATGTCAGTCGAGAATGACGGCAATTGATTCATATATTTCTAAATAATGTGCTAATGTACTAAGTGTTGAAATAAACTATACCCACAGGGAAAGGAAATTCAGCTTTACTAAATAGATGCCACATGGCACCATGCTGTTGCCACTTACTGTACATGTCTGGGCGTAACCTGCAGCTACCAATTTAATGAGCTCATTTATAAAAACCTACGCAAATATTGACCAACTTTTCCAGTTCTGTGAACAAGGCTGAAAGTAATTGCTGCCTTAGTTAGGTTAAAATTCATAGCGAAGTTCATGAGGGCTACACATATATATATATATACATACATACATACATACACACACATATATATACACTCCCGTTCAAAAGTTTGGGGTCACCCAGACAATTTTGTGTTTTCCATGAAAACTCACACTTATATTTATCAAATGAGTTGCAAAATGACTAGAAAATATAGTCAAGACATTGACAAGGTTAGAAATAATGATTTTTATTTGAAATAATAATTTTCTCCTTCAAACTTTGCTTTCGTCAAAGAATGCTCAATTTGCAGCAATTACAGCATTGCAGACCTTTGGCATTCTAGCTGTAAATTTGCTGAGGTAATCGGGAGAAATTTCACCCCATGCTTCCAGAAGCCCCTCCCACAAGTTGGATTGGCTTGATGGGCACTTCTAGCGTACCATACGGTCAAGCTGATCCCACAACAGCTCTATGGGGTTGAGATCTGGTGACTGCGCTGGCCACTCCATTACAGATAGAATACGCTGCCAGTTGAGGACATGTGAGGCATCTATTTCTCAAACTAGAGACTCTAATGTACTTGTCTTGTTGCTCAGTTGTGCAGCGGGGCCTCCCACTTCTCTTTCTACTCTGGTTAGAGCCTGTTTGTGCTGTCCTCTGAAGGGAGTAGTACACACCGTTGTGGGAAATCTTCAGTTTCTTGGCAATTTCTCACATGGAATAGCGTTCATTTCTAAGAACAAGAATAGACTGTCACGTTTCACATGAAGGCTCTCTTTTTCTAGCCATTTTGAGAGTTTAATCGAACCCACAAATGTAATGCTCCAGATTCTCAACTAGCTCAAAGGAAGGTCTGTTTTATAGCTCCTCTAAACAGCAAAACTGTTTACAGCGGTGCTAAGATAATTGCACAAGGGTTTTCAAGTGTTTTCTAATCATCCATTAGCCTTTTAACACAGTTAGCAAACACAATGTACCATTAGAACACTGGAGTGATGGTTGCTGGAAATGGGCCTCTATACACCTATGTAGATATTGCATTAAAAACCAGACGTTTGTGGCTAGAATAGTCATTTAGCATATTAACAATGTATAGAGTGTATTTCTGATTAATTTAATGTTATCTTCATTGAAAAAAACTGTGCTTTTCTTTCAAAAATAAGGAAATTTCTAAGTGACCCTAAACTTTTGAATGGTAGTGTACACACACACACACACACACACACACACACACACACACACTATATGGACAAAAGTTGGGATACATACACATTGCACCTACAGAAGCTTTTATGACATCCAAATCTAAACCCATAGGAATTAATATGGAGTAGGTCCCACCTTTGCAGCTAAAACAGATTCCACTCTTCTGGGAAGGCTTTCTATAAGATTTTGGAGTGTCCCTGGGGAAATTTTTGCCCATTCGTCCAAAAGAGCATTTGTGGGGTCAGATACTTGGATGAGAGGGCCTGGCTTCATTCTAGCTTATTTAAAAGATGTTTGATGTGGTTGCGGTCAGGGCTCAGTTTGTGCCAATCAAGTTCTTCCACACCAAACTGACCCAGCCATGCCTTTATGGACGTTGCTTTGTGCACTGGGGCACAGTCATGCTGGAACAGAAAAGGCCCTTCACCAAATTATTCCCATAAAATTGGAAGCATACAATTGTCCAAAATGTCTTGGTATGCTGAAGCATTAAGATTTCCTTTTACTGAAACTAAGGTGCCTAGACCAACCCCTGCTAAACAACCCCATAACATTTTCCCTCATCTACTTTACAGTTGGCACAATGTAGTCAGGCAGGTAATGTTCTCCTGGCATTCACCAAACCCAGAGTCCTCCATCAGACTCCCAGGTACAGAAGAATGATTTCTCACTCCACGGAACACGTTTCCAATGCTCCAGAGTCCAGTGGTGGCATGCTTTACACCACTCCATCCGACGCTTGGCATTGGATGTAAGACTTGCATGCTGCTGCTCGATCATGGAAGTCCATGCCATGAAGCTCCCGGTGCATAGTTTTTGTGCGGATGTTAATGCCAGAGGAGGTTTGGAGCTCTGCAGTTATTGAGTCAGCAGAGCGTTGGCAAAATTTATGCACTATGTGCCTCAGCACTCAGCGACCCTGCTCTGTAACCTTACATGTTCTGCCACTTTGTGACGGAGTTGCTGTGGTTCCTTAAAACTTTACAACAATACCACTCGTAGAATATTTCGGAGGGAAGAAATTTCCTAAACTGACTTTTTGTCAAGATGGCGTCCTATTACAGTACCACGCTAGAATTCAGTGAACTCTTTAGAATATCCCATTCTTTCACAAATGCGTGCAAAGGCGACTGCAGGGCTAGGTGCTGGTTTTTATACACCTGCAATGGGACTGAATGAAACACCTGGATTCAGTGATTAAGAGGTGTCCCAATAGTTTTGTCCATATAGTGTATATATATACATATATATATATATATATATATATATAGCAGATATAAAAAAAAATGGCGACAGCACCCTGCAACACTAATGCCACCTAAACCACTAAATATAAATAGATATGCACTAAAGCTCAATCTACCTACAAATAGGGAGGTTCTTAGTGCACATTTTGATCAAAAAGTGTTAGCCCACCTGCCACGACAAGGCGACCTCTGTAAGGTGGGAACCTACGCTGCACATACACCCAGAACTGGGACTAAGCCTACATATATACCTTGTTGTTCTTGCACTCCTCCCACTCTGCCCTGGGTGATTTTAATCAGTTCAATGCTGGATCCTACCATCCCCAGGTATATATGTAGGCTTAGTCCCAGTTCTGGGTGTATGTGCAGCGTAGGTTCCCACCTTACAGAGGTCGCCTTGTCGTGGCAGGTGGGCTAACACTTTTTGATCAAAATGTGCACTAAGAACCTCCCTATTTGTAGGTAGATTGAGCTTTAGTGCATATCTATTTATATTTAGTGGTTTAGGTGGCATTAGTGTTGCAGGGTGCTGTCGCCATTTTTTTTATATCTGCTGTATATCTGCAGTCACAGGTGTTCTTGCACCTGCGTATTTTGTATCATTTAGTTGGAATGTGCTGTTCAATTTTTGTTGTGTTTATGGTATCTATATATATATATATATATACACATACATACATACATACATACATACATATGTTAAATTGAAAGATAGTAAGGCTCCATGCACTAGACCGTATTTTCATCTATCCCAAAATACTGTCCGTAAATACGGATCCGTAGGCGTCCGTATTTCATCCATATATACGGAAGGGTGTCTGTAAATAGGGTCCGTATTGCATCCGTACTCCATCCGTATACACGGAGCCGTAAAAAAAGAGGGAGGATGCAAATGATGTCATCAGCATGTTGCATAGCAACGCTTTCGTAAATACGGACGGTATACGGATGCAAATCCCTAGCCATCCATATTTACGTTAACTCCCATAGACTTCTATGGGAGAGTCCTTGCTGTAATTACGGACAAGAATAGGACAGGTTCTGTAATTTTTTCAGCACGGACACCCATCAGTAAAGATACTAAAAGGTGTCCGTGGCCAATAAAAATGAATGGGTCCGTAATTACTGATGAAAAATACTGTCGTGTGCATGGAGCCTAAGGCCTCATGCACACGGCCGTAAAAAATCTCCGTAATTGCGGATCGTAATACGGTCCGCAATTACGGACCCGTTCGGTTGTATTGGGCGCGGACACCTTTCCCTATTGCTACGGATAGGTGTCTGTGCCGTATAAACGTGCTGGCAATTATGGAGCATGTCCTACTTTTCGTATTTTACGGGCCGTGCGCCCATACTTTGTTCATGAGGCCTAAGTCAGTGACTTTATTTCCTAGAGACAATAAACTATGTTGTGTCACAACCACGTTTTCACTGTAATATTCTAAAAAGTTATATTGATATGTAATTGAGACTGGTGCATAAAGTCCAGCAATTTTTGTATATACGGTCAATATGTAGCCAAAAGCTGACAAACTAAGAACTCCCCTCTCAAGTCTTCTTTACCGAGCCCGACATTTGAAAGATCAAAGAAACGGGGGCTGGTCTGGCCGGTGAAGGTTATCAGCATCGGTGTGTCTAGATGTGCAGAAGAACCACACTTCATGAAACCCTGTTTCATGAATAGCACTAAGATTTGCTGAGGTGTATATACACCCTGTTTAGGCAGCCCTGCTTAGTAATGCTGGGGTCTAAGATTAGCCTTCATGGATTGGACTGACACCTCCTCCACACTGCTCGGGTATATTTACACATTGTAGTCATGTCACAATTTTACGATTTTGGAAAAACTGCGACATGTCCGCATTGTGTGAATACACCCATGAGGTACAACAGTCACGCGCTAAACCAACTTGTCAATAGTTTCTAATATATCAATGAGGAAAGTGTTAGAATGCTGCGATTATTAGTAATTGTACATCCATCCACTGGAATGTAGCTGGAACTGAACCTAAAAGTGCCTGGTATCAGGTTTTATTACTTTTTCCTGTTGGTCTGGCCTAACACTGTAAAAAACACAGAAAAGATTAACGTTTCACAGGTAGTTGCTGCCAGCTGACTCCATCTCTAGACACCCTCCCAGGGAGCTCCTGCTTAGGACTGGGCTTTTGGAATGACCTGAGTTCCCCCTCTCTGTGTTCCTATGTGACCCCCCTCTCTGACAGCTCTGTCAAAACACTTTTCCACATCCTGTGAACTGACTGCTGTAAAGATTGTGCCTTTGACTGAGGTCACAATGCAGCTGCTGTGTATCTGTTATAATTGTAAAGTCAACCATACAGAGCGAGCCATAGCTGAATTTAATGTGCTGCACACCACATTACAACCTATTAACCTACAGCATTAAATGGAACCAGTCTTTGCTAACTATATAAGTATACAGGCCCAGTTGTACCAATCCAGGTATTTTACATGTCTACTTTCTTTGTGTTAGTTTTTTGGAGTATGTTTAGTGCTAAATTTTGCCAAGGCCCTGTTCACATCATGTTACAGCCTTCCGTCAGAGTCCTCCCGATGTATACCTCCAACGTAAGGCTGAAATGTATCCCACTGTATAGGCATACAGTAGATTACGTCGCCTAAACCCCCCCCCCCAGGCAGAGCGCTTCCTAAGGGGTTGTGCCTAGGGAAGCTCCTGATGTCACTGTCCATATATAGATAGTGATGTTAGGAACTTCCTCAAGACCAGAGTTTTCAGGCAGAGAGGGTACAAATGTTGGCCCTCCATATATTCCACTGGATATAATAATTTGAGTACAGCTTCCAGTCTTCTGGGAAGGCTTTCTTCAAGATTTTGGAGTGTGTCTGTGGGAATTTCTGCCCATTCATCCAGAACAGCATTTGTGAGTTCAGAAACTGATGATGGACGAGGGGGCCTGGCTCGCAGTCTTCGTTCTAGTAAATCCCAAAGGTACTCAATGGGGTTGAGGTCAGGGCTCTGTGCGGGCAGTCAAGTTCTTCCACACCAAACTCATTAAACCTTGCTGAATCTGCTTTGTGAACTGGGGCACAGTCATTCTGAAACACAAAAGGGCCTTCCCCAAATTGTTCCCACAAAGTTGGAAGCATACAATTGTCCAAACTGTCTTGGTATGGTGAAGCATTAAGATTTCCCTTCACTGGAACTAAGGGGCCTAGACCAACCCCTAAAAAACAACCCCATAGCATTATCCCTCCTCCACCAAACTTTACAGTTGGCACAATGCAGTCAGGCAGGTAACATTCTCCTGGCATTCGTTAAACCCAGACTTGTCCGTCAGACTGCCAGATAGAGAAGAATGATCAGTCACTCCATAGAACACGTTTACACTGCTCCAGAGTCCAGTGGCGGCTTGATTTACACCACTTCATCTGACCCTTGGCATTGTGCTTGGTGATGTAAGGCTTGCATTCAGCTGCCCAGCCATGGAAACTCATGCCATGAAGCTCCCGGAGCACAGATTTTGTGCAGATGTCAAAGGAGATTTGGAACTGCAGTTATTGAGTTAACAGAGCGTTGGTGACTTTTAGACACTATGTGTCTAAGCACTCGGCGACCCCGCTCTGTAACTTTATGTGGTCTGCTACTTTGTGGCTGAATTGCTGGCATTTCTAAACGCTTCCACTTTGAAATAACACCACTCACAGTTAATATCTAGAAGGGAAGAAATTTCATGAACTTACTTGTTACAACGGTGGCACCCTATTACAGTATCACGCTCGAATTCAGTGAGCTCTTTAGACCCATTCGTTCACAAATGTTTGTAAAGGCAGACTGCATGGCTAGGTGCTGGATTTTATACACCTGTGGCAATGGGTTTGAATGAAACACATGAATTAAATAATTTAGAGGTGTATCCCAATACTTTTATCCATATAGTGTAACATAAAGGCAGGTTATGCCACTTATATAGGGTCCAGCATGTGACTAATGAACAGTACTTCCTCCAAGTGCCAAATGTAGATTCGGATAACTGTACCTAGGCAAGGGGCACTCCCCTCTGCCTTTCCATGTGGTGCTGTTCTTAGGCGGTAGAACATTGATTGTCTAGGGGGCAGTGCAATTTTTTTTTGGGGTAATTTGAAGCTTGTACACTGCAAGGAGAAGTCTAAATTTTGATTTAGCTATGGGTTCTCCTGCCTCAGTGTGTGCCCATGATGTGGAACTAGTAGTCTTAGCTTATTTCTCCGCATATGAGAAGCAACAGGTTACATAAAGCTAATACAGAGAAAAACTGGAAGCGCAGTTCTTTCTTCCCTCAGGCAAACACTTCAAATTTCCAAATTTTAACTGTTATGACATTTCCACAAAGCATTTCACAAAATGTTACACATACAAGTGGTAACTAAATGAAGAAGAATGCTGACGATTTATTTATTTTTTGTTATTTACGCAGACAGGACTAAACTATAAGCAAGATCTCCATCTGTGATAAATGACGGATCGCAGACATTCTCATCTCTGGGAAGGTCTGACAAGGTCTCTCCGCAAAGGACAGTAGCGGAATGCAGAGCATTTACCCTCAAATCCAGTGGATTAAGGACAATGTAAACAGCTTCTTTTATAGTCACAGACATGAAATATGCTGAATACGTATGAAACTCAATGATCATAATCACATTATAACGGCCAAAGCTATGTGATTTTTCTGTTTAACACTTATTTGATCCATGTGTAACCTCTAAAATAACATGGTCAGCAATTTCCAAAGCATGAAGGACTTGTTGGTATAAAACATTTAGATCGCCCCAGCAATTTCAAAAAGTTGCCATTATATGGTCAAACAGATATTTATTAAAGTAATAGCTACCTAGCCAACCTGGAAGAAACATGGAATATAGATAAGGAGTGGTTGAGGATTTAATCAAAAATCCTCATATGACCTCTCAATGCTTGTAGTGCCCCCCCCGCCATGTTGTGTGACAATCTAGATATAAATTCCAATGTAAAGAGAAGCTCTATCTTTAGAACAACTTTATATTATATACTAGAGAACTGTCTCATCAGAAACAAACCTTTTTAGATTGGAGCCGCCAAACATTGATGGTCTATCTTAAAGAGGCTCTGTCACCACATTATAAGTACCCTCTTACAGAATGAGATTGACTCTCAAGACACTTCAGTAACGTTAATGTGTGAGTATGTGGCAGCACATAGTGAACAACACAGGATCACTATGTGCTGAATACATGAATGGAGAGAAGTGTATGACGCTGATTGGTCACTGATTGGTCACTGATTGGTCAGCGTCATACACTTCTCTCCGCAACGTCCACTTGGTCAAAAGTAAAAACACGCCCAGTTATGCATTAAGAAACTAATTAGAATAAATCTAAAATAGGTCATAACTTGGTGAAAAATGATCGTTTTTCTAAATAAAAAACACTGCTGTAATCTACATTACAGCGCCGATCACATTATGTAGAAGATAGGGCACTTATAATGTGGTGACAGAGTCTCTAAGTCCTGCAAGACCACATTAAAGGATGATTTGTTTTAATAATATCTGGAAAATGCTGTTTATGTACATGTGCTATTCACCAGCGTTTCTGAATCCATAGTTAGCCAAGTGTTCTTCTGCGTGTTGCAAATAACAGTCAGTAATATCATTTTGGCAAGGCCACAGGATACACGCTGGCTATTTCTTCAAGTGTCTGTTTAGACCAGAACCAATGGTGCAAAACATCCTCCTGCATAAGCTTGACACTGATAAATATCATGTGAAGAAGTATCCGGCACACAAACAAATGTGGTTAAATTTTTCGGTTTTATTATATTGAATTTGATGCCATGGGCAAGGTGCGTGCAACGTTTCGGTCCACAGACCTTTGTCAGGCACTACAGGTATACAAAATATTGTACGTAAATATATTGGCATCATATTTAAACAATAGGTGTAACATAATTCATAATACCAATGGTGAAGAGCAGAAATTAAAGAGAAACTTAAATAAAATAGAATAGAATAAAAGTATAGAATAAAAATGAGAACAGAGTCTTTTGACAAGACACATACAGAGTTCATATCTAGTCAATATACATGTGATATTTCATTCGGAAAATACCACGATATATAAATATAAATATTTTTTTAAATATGGCCATATGTATGTAAATGGGTAACATCCCTTCCAGTGCACAATATTCAATTCAAAGCACAGCGGTATAATACAGAGTATCACATAGAAATTATATTAAAATAGCTGTCAAGTGTGATGGACACAATACAACAGTGAATAATGCGGCTGTGAAAAACAACGCAAAGTATATATAATATAATAATCAGCGTTCCTGTAGATATTCCCTATATCTGGTTCCCAAACTTAAGGAAAAGAGCATTGCAACATAGACAACAGAGCATACATTTTTTCATTGATATAGAGGCAGTATCCCTCACCATTTAGGAAAGCATAGAATCAATTGAGGAGGAGGATGGAAATCCACATGGGAAACCTGCATATCTTTGGAGGAGTAGCATCATATGTATCCCTATCTGGGGTGCTGTCAATGTGTTGCCAGTGCATACAGGATAAAACATTACCCCCAAACTCTGACAGTCATGGAGTAGGCAGAGTGCATTACGTTTTGGTATAAGACATAGCGTTGTTAAAAAGCATGTCAGTGGTAAAGAGTGAAAGATATTTACCTAGATCCCACTTGGCGTTTGTCTATTCTGTTGTTGAACGCTGCAGTCAGTATGGCGGCTTGCCGCTTGGTTCTTGGCGCTAACTGTAGTGTAAACCTCTGTGGTTTAAATGCTGTGAGCGTGGGGCGGGCGGTGGGCGGTACTCTAGTGTGTATGATGCTTAAATCGTCACTCCGATGGTGTTCAGATAGGATATGAGGGTGTGTCAAATGACGTGGCTGGCAGGGGGCGTGTCTACCGGAGGGGATTCCACTCACTCTCAGACTAGACTGTGGGACGGTCGTGCTTATGAACGTCAAGGGGGGCGTTCCTCTGGGCAATGTGTCGTATGTCGTGTCGTGTCGTGTGTCGGACAACATAAGAGTAACATACGCTGTAAAAAAACCTTATTACCAATCCCCGCGCACTTCTTAACAAGAACACATAACATCTCGCAACTACAATTCCAGGTAATAGAGCATATACCAGCACCAAGGAGAGGAGGGGATAGAATTAGGACATTGAAACGTAGGGAAGCATACTGGATCCATAGATTGCAGACACTTGAGCCCCGAGGCTTGAATAGGGATTATGAAGTTGGCAGCTTTTTGTAATCATAGAACATAACTGTATGCATAATAATGATCTAAATATGTCTTTTCACGATAACTAATGCATTTTTTTACTCCATAACAGACACGCTGATCCATTATATGGTATATAGCACACCTTCATCCGGCCAAACCGGACTACGGTATCCTTGAAAATTTCTAATATTTAGCATTAAGTCTAATATAGTAGATGTTACAGTGGTAACGCATATTCACTACACAGAACGATAATATCACACATGTATATGTTTATAAAAACCCAACTAATACCATAGTATGTTGAAATGACACCTGCCGTTACTTTATCCTATAATGTATCATTTATAACATAATATATGATTTATTAAGGAAATTAGCCCAGGTTTTGCGTGACCATATCTGACCATCGATACTATTCTGTACAACATAAGACTATTTATAGTATCATATGATTACTAGATGCCTATTAAAGTGTGCTAAACAACTCCTACTAACCTTCTCCCCCTATATATGCTCTCTTAACATGGTAGAAATTGGGGCATAGCACGGCCAACAAATAGCCGGGTCTCGGATTGGGCAGAACACTCTCCGTTAGACACGCCCCCTCCTTGCCACGACATACGACACATTGCCCAGAAGAACGCCCTCCGTGACGTTCATAAGCACGGCCGTCCCACAGTCTAGTCTGAGAGTGAGTGGAATCCCCTACGGTAGACACGCCCCCTGCCAGCCACGTCATTTGACACACCCTCATATCCTATCTGAACACCATCGGAGTGACGATTTAAGCATCATACACACTGGAGTACCGCCCACCGCTCGCCCCACGCTCACAGCATTTAAACCACAGAGGTTTACACTACAGTTAGCGCCAAGAACCAAGCGGCAAGCCGCCATACTGACTGCAGCGCTCAACAACAGAATAGACAAACGCCAAGTGGGATCTAGGTAAATATCTTACATCTTTCACTATTTACTACTGACATGCTTTTTAACAACGCTATGTCTTATACCAAAACGTAATGCACTCTGCCTACTCCATGACTGTCAGAGTTTGGGGGTAATGTTTGATCCTGTATGCATTGGCAACACATTGACAGCACCCCAGATAGGGATACATATGATGCTACTCCTCCAAAGATATGCAGGTTTCCCATGTGGATTTCCATCCTCCTCCTCAATTGATTCTATGCTTTCCTAAATGGTGAGGGATACTGCCTCTATATCAATGAAAAAATGTATGCTCTGTTGTCTATGTTGTCTATGTTGCAATGCTCTTTTCCTTAAGTTTGGGAACCAGATATAGGGAATATCTACAGGAACGCTGATTATTATATTATATATACTTTGCTTTGTTTTTCACAGCCGCATTATTCACTGTTGTATTGTGTCCATCACACTTGACAGCTATTTTAATATAATTTCTATGTGATACTCTGTATTATACCGCTGTGCTTTGAATTGAATATTGTGCACTGGAAGGGATGTCACCCATTTACATACATATGGTCATATTTAAAAAAATATTTATATTTATATATCGTGGTATTTTCCGAATGAAATATCACATGTATATTGACTAGATATGAACTCTGTATGTGTCTTGTCAAAAGACTCTGTTCTCATTTTTATTCTATACTTTTATTCTATTCTATTTTATTTAAGTTTCTCTTTAATTTCTGCTCTTCACCATTGGTATTATGAATTATGTTACACCTATTGTTTAAATATGATGCCAATATATTTACGTGTAATATTTTGTACACCTGTAGTGCCTGACGAAGGTCTGTGGACCGAAACGTTGCACGCACCTTGCCCATGGCATCAAATTCATTATAATAAAACCGAAAAATTGAACCACATTTGTTTGTGTGCCGGATACTTCTTCACATGCGATTGGGTTGGGACCCTATTCGTGCACCTCCTTTAGTCTTGTGCGCTCTGAACCAATACCGACTGATAAATATCAGTTTGAGAGTATCTACACCTATAGTAAAGTTGGGCACCAAGTAAAGAAAAAAAAAATTCCAAGTGATTGCCGAAGCGTGAGTAACATGTGGAGTAACATGAACTAGTGTGTATTAAAGCTATTTACATCGCTAAATTCTTTTTGGACACCAAATCTTTTAAGCAATATAAAGTAAAGACAACCTTTTCAGGAACGATACCTGGTTTCCTATGTAAAGAAAGCTGCATAGTTTTTTATGAACCTGCTACTACTGTGGGCAAAAATACACACCAAGGTAAAGTACAAGGCATGAAAATGGGGTTTTAGAAAGTCCCATTTACATACACAAGACAAAGTCAAAGTCTGAGCAGATTTAAAAATCTGTTGTTTTTCTGAATTTTCCTATGGATTTCATCTGAGAGCCAGAGGGGGGGGGGGGGGGGGGGTTCACAGAGCATCACATAATTTAAGAGTGCTAACACGTTATAGTACAGAGTTTCCCAACCTTTTCAAGCTCTAGGCACCCCTGGAAAAAAAAAATTCCTCGGGGCACCCCTACTAAAAATTGTTTACAAAACGACAAAAAACGGGTAAAAACAAGCACTACACTCTTAGGGTATGTTCACACAGCGGTTTTTTTTCCCCAGTGTTTTTTTGCCCACATTTTTTTTAAACCTTTGAAGCAAATGCAAACACTGCCGGCAAAAATCACTCTAAACGAGCGCCGCAGGTTTTTTCTGCCTCGTATTAATTTCAATGGGAGGTCAGAGGTGGAAACCACTCAATGACCATCAAGCCCCCCTCACAGTAAAATGATCATCAGCCCCCCTCACACTAAAATGACCATGAACCCCCTCACAGTAAAATAACCATCAGCCCATACTCACAGTAAAATAACCATCAGCCCCCCACGCACAGTAAAATAACCATCAACCCCCCTCATAGTATAATAATTAACCCCCTTACCCATAGTAAAATGATAATCAGTCCCCACTCACAGTAAAATAACCATCAGACCCCCACTCACAGTAAAATAACCATCAGCCCTCCACTCACAATAAAATAACCATCAGCCCCCCACTCACAGTAAAATGACCATAAGCCCCCCTCGTAGTATAATAATAATCAGCCCCGCACTCACAGTAAAATGATAATCAGTCCCCACTCACAGTAATTTAACCATCATCCCCCCTCACAGTAAAATGACCATCAGCCTGACCATCAGCCTCAGCCCCCCCAGTAAAGAGACCATAACCCCCTTCCAGTAAAGAGACCGTAAGCCCCCTCCAGTAAAGTCACCATCAGCCCCCCACTTCCGGGAAAGAGACCATAAGCCCCCCAGTAAAGTGACCATCAGCCCCCCCCGTAAAGAGACCATAACCCCCTTCCAGTAAAGAGACCGTAAGCCCCCTCCAGTAAAGTCACCATCAGCCCCCCACTTCCAGGAAAGAGACCATAAGCCCCCAGTAGAGACCATCAGCCCACTACTTCCAGGAAAGAGACCATAAGCCCCACAGTAAAGTGACCATCAGCCTCAACCGCCCCCCCCAGTAAAGTGACCATCAGCCAGCTCCAGTAAAGTGACCATCAGCCCCCCACTCACAGTAAAATGACCATCAGCCCCCCAGTAAAGGGACCATCAGCACCCACCAGTAAATTGACCATCAGCCCCTCCAGTAAAGAGACCATCAGCCCCCCAGTAAAGAGACCATAAGCCCCCCAGTAAACAGACCATCAGCCTCCGTCCCCCCCCAAGTAAAATGACCATCAGCCCCCCCCTCTAAAATGACCATCATCCCCTCTAGTAAAGTGACCATCACCGACAGTTAGTGTGCTTACTCCTGGGGAAGGAATAAATAAGGAGGTATAAGAGGAGATAACTACAACTCCCAGCATGCTGCTATGGGATATTGAAGGACATTACAGGGAAAAGGTATAAGAGGAGAGAACTACAACTCCTAGCATGTCCAAACTGTTATTATGGAATATCAGAGAATATTACAGGGAGGAGGTATAAGAGGAGAGAACTACAACTCCCAGCACGTCCAGGCTGTTATTAAGGGATATTAGAGGACATTACAGGGAGGAGGTATAAGAGGAGAGAACTACAATTTCCAGCATGTCCAGACTGTTATTATGGGATATCAGAGGACATTACAGGGAGGAGGTATAAGAGGAGAGAACTACAACTCCCAGCATGTCTAGACTGTTATGTGATATCAGTCCTCTCCTCTTATACCTCCCTGAAGATGTATAAGAGGAGAGGACTACAACTTCCAGCATTCCCCTGGCTCCAGTTCTCACACAATTTCTAACAAACAATATAAGAAATACTTACCCTGCCCAGCGTTAATGGCTCCTCTCCCTCCGTCAGGCTCTTCTAGTGGTGGGCGGTACTTGTAGCAGACATGCGTGCGTCACGTCTGCTATAAAGTTGGAGCAAGCGTCGAGGGCTGAGCTTTTTTTTGCAGTGTATGATCGGAGTGTCGCGGCACCTCTGGACATTTCTCGTGGCACCCCGGTTGGGAACCACTGTTATAGACCAATAAACCCTGCTGTGGCCCATACCCCATCAATAACTTACAGACACCCATTTGGAATTAAAAATGGCCATTTGTAATTTAAAACTGGCCATAGCTTTAAAAGTTACAATTATAACCAGAAAAAAGTATGCCTATCACAGCGTAACGCTGCAGCCATGAAAATAAGCACATAAGTCTCTGACTGAGGTATGTACCTGTGGGCTACCACCTCTTAGTCAAACACTCTAATAATAAACCTCTGGCCTTCAATTTAAATAAAAAAATTTTTTTTTCATATTCTAACAAGGTACTGTAGAGCAGAAGTCTCCAACTTGCGGACAGCGTTCCGAACCTGGACCGCAGACACCAGTTATCCGGACCAGAGGCGTCACCGGGCGGATCCCCGGGCGCCTGCCATATTCAATTGTATCTGCGTCCTAGAGAACAAATACAATTAAATATTATGGCGGAGCAGGGAGCCATCAGCTCCCTGCTCCACCATTCCTAGGCTACAGTCCACGTTAGGCCTGCAGCCTATAAAACGCTGGGACAGGATCACTGCGCAGGCCGGACCATAGATATCACTGCATCAGGCCAGCATGCAAGGGTCCAGTCTCTGGGTCTCATAGGCTGTAGGCCTAACATGACTGAGGAGGCTGTGCTGCTCCGTTCGTCGTAGGAGCGGGGCTAGGTGAGTACAAGTTTTTTTATTTGTTTGAGGGGCACTATCTGCAAGGGCTGTGTGTGTGTGGTACTATTTACAGGGTGTGTGCGATCCACTGTCTACAGGGGGAACTGTAGGGCACTATCTACAAGGGGCATTGTCTGGCACTTTCTAAAAGGGGCATTGTGTGGCATTGTCTATAAGATGCACTGTGTGGCAACTATCTACAAAGGGAACTATGTCTGGGACTATCTACAGGGGGAACTGTGTGGCACCCTCTATAAGGGGCAGTGTGGCAGATAAGCCTCAGGTTTCTGCCGCAGATCCACGGGTTGGAATTGCCTATGGCAAATCCGACCCATATGAATATAGCCTTACTCTTAGTGTTCAGCTTGGCCTTTCACCTGACGGCAGACCCAGGTAAATGGACCTAAAATAAAAATAGCTGAGTCCCCCTGCTTTAAAGGGTGGGTCACAAAGCTGCAGGGTAGGCAAGATAACCAGGAACCAGTGTGTATCTTTATTATACCTCCCAACTGTCCAATTTTCCTGGGATTGTCTAGCGAAACTGACCAAAATTTCATGGGGCTTATGCAAATATGCCTGAAAGAAGGACAGCCCATTAAATTCAAATGGAACTTTCTGATGTTTGATTTCTCATGTGGTGGAGCTGCAGGGGAATTAAACACTTGCTGCTCGGTTTCCCACCGATAAGACCCCATGCACACGACCGTAATTTCGGGCTGTAATTACGGCCCGTAATTACGGCCCCATTCAGTTCTATTGACCGCGGACATCTTTCCGTATCGCTACGGATGGGTGTCCATGCTGTAGAACTGTGCCGAGAATTATGGAGCATGTCCATTTTGTCGTGCTTTACGGGCCGTACTCCCATACTTTGTCGGCAGCCAGCCGTGCCCGCAATCGCGGGCCGTGATTACGGGCACGGCCGTGAGCATAGGGCCTTAAAGCTGATCACTGGGGTTCTCAGCAGCAGGACATCTTCTGATCTGCTTAGCATCATCAGAACATTCTCACACACATTGTTCAAAGCAGTCAACCCTTTAAGTAAGGAACTATCAATTATACAAGTGTTTTTAAATTTGGTTCCTACTACTTTTAGATTCTGCCTAATTTATGGGTTATATGAGTCTAAATCAGGGCATATTTAATTTTTAAACACACTAACACTTTTGCCAGTTCACTTTCTCCCAGCCTCTTTCTCTTTATAATGTTCTTGCTCTACAAAGAGATTTAAAAAAAAACACTTGCAATCCACCAAGTTACGTTAAGGGGTTACAATGTTACCGTATAAGAGACCTCCTCTTAAAAGATGAGCAGCTAGCGGCTCCTTGCATCTGTTGGTCTGGCAGTGAAAATAAGTTGGGTGGATATAACTAGTTAGTGACTTCATGTGAATTAGGCATTACTAAGAGCTTCCACTGGAATGTTATGGAAATATCTCATAAGGAATGTAGGAGTTAAATAGGGTAACTCCATACTAAAATTAGAGGAACTCTCCAATATGTAATGCATGTTTCAGAATGGGGTTGGGTTGCAGATGTAATTACAGATAGGAAAAGAAACACATTGGAACCTGATAGACCCCATTATAAGCCATATATCTGACATATATGGCACTGTATTCTGGTTTTCAGTCATGGAAACCAGAACACAGATGAGAACTGGGCCTTATTTAGCTGAAGAGGTCAATAGATAAAAATTCAGTGAATGCTACTTGAAGCCTCTACAAATATTAAATGACAAATGCTGGATACATATATTCAGTGCAAATTAAGGGGTATTTCGATCTTATAAAGTGATGGCATATCGCTAGAATATGCCATCACTTTATGATCAGTCGGGGTCCGACCTCTGGTACCCCCACTTATCCTGAGAATGTGCAGGGAAGTTTTTCCCTGCACATCGGTGCCACAGCCACCCACCGTGCAGGGAACTGCAGCAAAGTCCCACTCAAGTAAATTGTGTCGGCTGGGTGACCCAATCAGCTGTGGATCGGTGGGGGTCCCAGAGTTTGAACCGCCGCTGTTTATAAAGTGATGGCATATCCTAAGGATTTGACATCACTTTATAGGGTGCAAATAACCCTTCAAAGACCGGGCTAAATGATGGCTTGTGGTAAAATCATGGAAATGCCCCAACGTGACCGCAAAGATTCCCCACAAAATAAATAAAATCTGAGCGATAAAACCTGACATTGTTGTATTCCAAGATTGGTTTAGTTTTTTTCTATAGGAAATTGTGGTATTTCCAAATTATACCACGACTTGCGCGGGATAATGAGTTCTCGTGTAGCCAGGACTTTAAGCAAAAGATTTAACAGTGAGGTGCAGTTCACATTTTATTTAGGCTGCACAGTGCCTGCTAAGTTATATATAAAGTAGCACAGTGGCATGCAACCATGTTGGTGTATATTTCCAAAATCTAGTAAAATGACCTGGTGTACATACATACAGTTGTACAAGCAATGCTCAGTCCCTGGGGTCCTGTGCTGCCTGACTTTGTTCCTTATGTAGAACACTTACTCTCTGGTACCCGACGGTACATGTAGTACTCACGGACTGGTCAGTTCCACAAAGCCCAATGAAATGTATCACTTTAAGGACTAGGCATATAATTACCTTATCCATCCAACAGTTTAGAAAAAGAATCTCTAAACATTTAAGTTCTATCAAGCGACAGGAGGATACCCCATTATCCAGACACATGAGATGTGTGCATGAGAAAGATACTAGATCTATCAAATTTTGGGGTGTCACCCTGTTAAAATCTGGTCCTAGAGGAGGTCATTTAGACTGTAGGTTGTTACAGGAAGAAGCACGGTGGATTTACCGCCTAAACAGCCTTAGTCCTGGTGGACTTAATGAGGGTTTTACTTTTGTGTCCTTCCTGTGAAAAATAATGTAAAAATAGCCAAGGATTCTGAATTTTCTATGAGCCCTGCAGACAACTTTTGTATTTTCAAATAATTCCTGTCTTTCTAAATATTCTAAATATTGTTAACACGGATTTAACCTATAAACACTTTTAATGTGGTCGCGTTCTCATATGAAAACGCTACTGATATCTTGTCTTGAAATATATTTATACATCGCTGCTGTTTCAATTCTCTTGAGATTATTCTCAGATCCTTAAAAATCTTCTGTACATATATTTCTATATGAAGTTCCCCTCTTTTTCATCTACATATTATAATCTATTGTGGATATTGTTGTTATTATTATTGTGTAACATTTTGGCCCATTGATATATATATATATAATGGTCTTTCCATCAAGTTGAGTTCCACTTGTACATTGACTAATATTTTTTATATCTCCTTACTAAGGATTGTTAGATATTCTACCCTTGAGATGGATATGGATATGAATTTATTGACAGTGGATTACTGTTATCTCTTATTACAATCTAGTTTCCTAAAAAACCAAAAAACTGTTTTTTCCACTGTCTTTTATCATTGAAGTCCACCGATAGTTACAGTGACTTTCTCTCTCTCTACTTGGTGTTCCTGGGATAGATATCTTTGTTATACTCATAATACGATCGTGCCTCAAGACTTAAGTTCACTGACATGCGCAGTGAACTGTTTTTTATACTTGTCTATCTCGCGTAATCTCCTTCCATTGCGCAGACGCGAAAGCTAGCTCCCGATTGGCTGGGTAGTTGCATTGCTGGATTGAAGCATTTTGCTGTCAATCATTTTCATCACAGGAGCGATAGCGAGTCCCTCATTGGCTGGACGTTAGCTGTACTTGATTGGAGCATATTTTGTCCTTTATGGGCTGTTCTTATCAGGATCATCATGATTGGTAGCATCTGTTCAGATGACATCAGAAGTGAGGTCATAAATAGGAGACTCAGCCGCCTTCGCCGCCATTAGCCCCATTTTCCCCTGAGGATGCCACTTCGGTGGTGAAACATGTCAGAGGGTTTTGAAATTTACAGTTCACATTGCATTTTTAATCTTCATTTGTATGCTTATACTTATCCATAATAAAGCTACACGCTACTGTACTAGTAAGTATTCAATAGGTATCTGGGAAACAAGGGCTAATCTTTTTGCCTTTGGCGATATTGATGTGTTTTTGTGTCTACCTCAGCCCACCAGATACCTGGGTCCTCTTCTTGTTTTTTATAATTAACTTAGGCTCTGTTCACATTAGCATCATGGCTTTGATAATTAAGAGAGCCATGACAGCTTTGACAGATCCGCTTTGAAATAAATCATAACAAATCCTGACAAATCCAATTGATTTACAATGAGTCCGTCAGATATCTGACAAGTTTCCATTTTACTTTACAGCAAGAATACTGCAGACTACGCTATTTGTGCCATAAAAAAGCAACGGTACATCACCGCTACTGGTTATTTTGTTCCTCAGGATATTATGGGCTAACTGTGGCCTTTGTATCGCCAGCGGCCGCGGGTCTCGCTCACCCCAGCGGCCGCCAGCTTGGTTGTCCGCGTCGCCGGCATCTCCCTGCCCAGGAATGCCGGAGCGCTCTGCTCTCTCCTCCGCTCTCAGCCTATGCCCGTAGGGCGCGCACGCTCGTCCCAGCTCTTAACCCCTTCCCGACATTTGACGTATCCATACGCCAAAGTCGGGTAGGGGAAGTATGGAACGGACTAACGGAGTGAACCCGCTCCATACGATGCCGGTGTCGGCTGTTGTTTACAGCCGACCCGTCAGAGTAACTAGTGGCATCACGCTCGAGCGCGATCCCGCTTGTTTAACTCGTTAAATGCTGCGGTCAATAGCGACTGCAGCATTTAAATTGTTAGAAAGAGGGGGGCGACCCCCTCTAACAGCTCATCGCGCCCCCGCAACGCAATCGCGCGGGGGGGGGGCGATGGTTGCTATGGCTGCCTGGGGGCCTAATGAAGGCCCCCAGGTCTGCCATCTTTGTGCACCTATTAAGTCCTACCTATTGCAGCATATCGTGCAAGCGATCTAACGATCGCTGGTTGAAGTCCCCTAGGGGGACTAATAAAAAAAGTAAAAATGAGTTAAATAAAGTTGTTTTTTTTAAGTAAAAAAATATATATATATTTAAAAGTTCCAAAAAAAAACCTTTTCCCATTTCCCCCTAGAGCATAGTAAAAAAAAAAATAAACATAATTGGAATCGCCGCGTCCGTAAAAGTCTGAACTATTACAATGGATCATTATTTAACCCGCACGGTGAACGCCGTAAAAAAAATAATTGTAAACGCTAGAATCTCTATTTTTTGGACACCTACTCTCCCACAAAAAATTAAATAAAAAGTGATCAAAATGTTGCATGTACTCCAAAATGGTATTATTAAAAACTACAGCTTATCCCGCAAAAAATAAGCCCTCATACCACTTAATCGACGGAAAAAGAAAAAAGTTATGGCTCTTGGAATTTGGCAACACAAAATAAATTTTCTTTTTTACACTTAGGTTTTTACTTGTAAAAGTAGTAAAATATAGAACAAACTATATATATTTGGTGTCGCCGTAATCGTATTGACCCACAGAATAAAGTTAACATTTTATTTTAATTGAACGGAGAATTCCATAAAAACTGTGCGCAAAAAACCATGGAGGAATCGCTGTTTTTTAAATTTTCTACCCCAGAAATATTTTTTTTCCCGTTTCCTAGTACATTATATGGCAAAATAATTGGTGCTACGAAAAACTACAACTCGTCCCGCAAAAATCAAGGACTATATCGGACTATATAGACGGAAAAATAAAGACGTTATGGCTTTTGGAAGGTGGGGAGGAAAAAACGAATATGAAAATCTGAAAAAGGGCTGCGGCGGGAAGGAGTTAAAGGGCCAGCTCATGTACCAGGAATATCGCCCCCAGCCTATCTCAGCACATCCTGGACCATTTAAGGAACTCTTCCCACTTCCTCAGTGCCTGTGCAATGTTAGTTATAACCCTATGTTAGGCTGCGAAGGTTCCATATCTAGTTCCCTGAAACCTGTTTCCGTGACTAACCAGTATCCGTGTCCAGTCCTGTATCCCGAGTCCAGTGTCCGTGTCAAATCCAGTGTCCATGATGACTCCAGTATCCGTGTCCAGTGTCCGTGTCAAATCCAGTTTCCGTGATGACTCTGGTATTCATGTCTTGTAGACGTGTCAAGTCCAGTGTCCGTGACAACTCCGGTATCCTTGTCCAGTGTCCGTGACAACTCTGATTATCCAGTGCAAGCCAGCTTTCAGCTATCATGCACGAGCCTCCCTCCTGTAATCCGGCACCAGCCTGCCATCCAGGTACCATTGACCAGTGACTGTCATAGAATTGTCTGGCCAGCAGCTACTCCATTACGGCAGAGTAGCACAGTGGGTTCACTTCCCCGGAGATATTACAGGCTTCATGTACAAAAAACAATACTGACAAAATGTAGAGAAGTTGCTCATTGCAACCATCTGGATCAGCTCTCTCATTTTGTAACCTGTACTAGAAAACTGAAAGTTGAACTCAAACTTGGCTGTTATGTTGTTTTTTTCACTGTATCTTCAGACCATGAATGTTTTCATAAGCATTGCTACTAGTAATGTATGTATCCAATAGATTATAATAGCCATGCAACACTAGGGTCACAAGGGAGAAATATTACAAGTCTTTAATCTAGACTGAGTGGTACCTGTATGGAAAAGATTTGTTCCTCAAACAGAACCATCACCCATCATCGCCCCTCTCATGCCAGTCTCTCATGATGACAAAAGTCTTTTTTCTTCATCACGTCAGTTAAACTCCATTTTTGTGTTAGTCTAAACTTCAGGTCTTGCAGACATATACAGTAGTTATTGCAATGCAATTATTTGCTCATCAAGCAGCAGTCCTCAACATTTCCTGTGAGTTATAGCATAGAAACAAGATCTATTCTTATCTGTCATTTTATTTCCAGCCAGTGGCGTAACTACCGCTATAGCACCCGTAGCGGCTGCTACGGGGCCCGCAGCATGAGTGGGCTCGTGTCGCCCGCCGGCACGGGCCCCCACCATGGCCGGAGGCTCCGCTAGCAGCCGCTATGGCTGCTACAGCGCGACGCCACTGAACACTACGGCAGAGCAGGGAGGTATCTCCCCGCTCTGCCATTAAACAAAAGACATGTATCCCCTATCCTACATGTGTGATCGCTGGCAGCGATAGGGAGAACGGGGGACTGAAAGTTCCCTGAAGTTCTCCATCACAAACCTCGGACTTCCGGGGTCTGTGTCGGCAGCTCCGTAGAAATGAATGAAGCGCCGGTCGCGCTTGTGCGCATGCGTGACCAGCGCTCCTTTCATTTTTATTGAGCTGCGCAGACGCCGGAAGTCAGAGGTTAGTCATGGAGAACTTGGGGGACTTTCGGTCCCCCGTTCTCCCTATCGCTGCCAGCGATCACACATGTATCCCTTATCCTGTGGATAGGGGATACATGTCTTTTGTCTTCTCACACTGTAGGTCACATTTTTTTGGGGGGTTGGGGACGCTGTATGGCGTTCCCTACAGGGGGGGGCTGTATAGCGTTCCCTACAGGGGGGGCTGTATGGCGTTCCCTACAGGGGGGCTGTATGGCGTTCCCAACAGGGGGGGGCTGTATGGCGTTCCCTACAGGGGGGGCTGTATGGCGTTCCCTACAGGGGGGCTGTATGGCGTTCCCTACAGGGGGGGGCTGTATGGTGTTCCCTACAGGGGGGGCTGTATGGCGTTCCCTACAGGGGGGGCTGTATGGCGTTCCATACAGGGGGGGCTGTATGGTGTTCCCTACAGGGGGGGGCTGTATGCCGTTCCCTACAGGGGGGGCTGTATGGCGTTCCCTACAGGGGGGGCTGTATGGCGTTCCCTACAGACCCCCCCCCTGTAGGGAATGCCATACAGACCCCCTGTAGATAATGCCATACAGACCCCCCTGTAAATAACGCCATACAGTCCCCCCTGTAGATAACGCCATACAGCCCCCTCTGTAGAGAACGCCATACAGCCCCCCCCCTGTGGATAGCGCCATACAGCCCCCCTGTAGATAGCGCCATACAGCCCCCGCCCTGTAGATAACGCCATACAGCCCCCTTTGTAGATATCTACAGAGGGGACTGTATGGCGTTATCTACAGGGGGACTGTATGGCTCTATCTACAGAGGGGGCTGTATGGCGCTATCTACAGAGGGGGCTGTATGGCGCTATCTACAGAGGGGGCTGTATGGCGTTATCTACAGGGGGAGCTGTAAAAAAGGCACTATCTACAAGGGGGGGGGGGTTGTGTGACACCCAGGGGAGGGGGGGCCCCAGTCAAAAGTTTGCTATAGGGCCCAGTCTTTCCTAGTTACGCCCCTGTTTCCAGCTCTTCTCCCCTCCTTTGTTGTTTTCAACAGAAAGATAAATGTGTTTACTTATGCAGCAACAATGGCAGAGAGTACAGTTATATCTATCAAACATGACAAATCGTCTTCTACTGCTCCCTCATTAGACAAATTTGGTTTTCTTTAAAAAAAAAAAAGTTGGCTTTATTATGGACTAATAAAAGTCTACTATTCAGGTGAGATTCCATATCATACTTATCCTAAACTATAATACAAACCACAATATACACAACTTTCAGGAGACACGCTTGGCCAAACAAATTTAGTCTGTTGAGCCTTCACTACGCTTACATTGTAAGAAATCGAAGATACAGTGGGGCCAGGAGGGGATTGTAATGAAAATCTCTGAAGTAGCTCTATGTTGGAAAATGGAGTGGGGAAGGGCTTAAAGAGGCTCTGTCATTCATGTGGAATTTTCAGGCAGATTTTGCTCTGCCTGCACGCCGATTTTCGCAGCGTTTTTCGTTTTGCTCGCAGGAAAAAAACACCTCCGCCTCCCATTGAAATCAATGGGAGGCATTTTCAGCCTTTTTTTGGCACATTTTTCGCGTCAAAAAACTCGTCAAAAACATCTGTGTGAACTCAAACTTGGCTGTTATGTTGTTTTTTTCACTGTATCTTCAGACCATGAATGTTTTCATAAGCATTGCTACTAGTAATGTATGTATCCAATAGATTATAATAGCCATGCAACACTAGGGTCACAAGGGAGAAATATTACAAGTCTTTAATCTAGACTGAGTGGTACCTGTATGGAAAAGATTTGTTCCTCAAACAGAACCATCACCCATCATCGCCCCTCTCATGCCAGTCTCTCATGATGACAAAAGTCTTTTTTCTTCATCACGTCAGTTAAACTCCATTTTTGTGTTAGTCTAAACTTCAGGTCTTGCAGACATATACAGTAGTTATTGCAATGCAATTATTTGCTCATCAAGCAGCAGTCCTCAACATTTCCTGTGAGTTATAGCATAGAAACAAGATCTATTCTTATCTGTCATTTTATTTCCAGCCAGTGGCGTAACTACCGCTATAGCACCCGTAGCGGCTGCTACGGGGCCCGCAGCATGAGTGGGCTCGTGTCGCCCGCCGGCACGGGCCCCCACCATGGCCGGAGGCTCCGCTAGCAGCCGCTATGGCTGCTACAGCGCGACGCCACTGAACACTACGGCAGAGCAGGGAGGTATCTCCCCGCTCTGCCATTAAACAAAAGACATGTATCCCCTATCCTACATGTGTGATCGCTGGCAGCGATAGGGAGAACGGGGGACTGAAAGTTCCCTGAAGTTCTCCATCACAAACCTCGGACTTCCGGGGTCTGTGTCGGCAGCTCCGTAGAAATGAATGAAGCGCCGGTCGCGCTTGTGCGCATGCGTGACCAGCGCTCCTTTCATTTTTATTGAGCTGCGCAGACGCCGGAAGTCAGAGGTTAGTCATGGAGAACTTGGGGGACTTTCGGTCCCCCGTTCTCCCTATCGCTGCCAGCGATCACACATGTATCCCTTATCCTGTGGATAGGGGATACATGTCTTTTGTCTTCTCACACTGTAGGTCACATTTTTTTGGGGGGTTGGGGACGCTGTATGGCGTTCCCTACAGGGGGGGGCTGTATAGCGTTCCCTACAGGGGGGGCTGTATGGCGTTCCCTACAGGGGGGCTGTATGGCGTTCCCAACAGGGGGGGGCTGTATGGCGTTCCCTACAGGGGGGGCTGTATGGCGTTCCCTACAGGGGGGCTGTATGGCGTTCCCTACAGGGGGGGGCTGTATGGTGTTCCCTACAGGGGGGGCTGTATGGCGTTCCCTACAGGGGGGGCTGTATGGCGTTCCATACAGGGGGGGCTGTATGGTGTTCCCTACAGGGGGGGGCTGTATGCCGTTCCCTACAGGGGGGGCTGTATGGCGTTCCCTACAGACCCCCCCCCTGTAGGGAATGCCATACAGACCCCCTGTAGATAATGCCATACAGACCCCCCTGTAAATAACGCCATACAGTCCCCCCTGTAGATAACGCCATACAGCCCCCTCTGTAGAGAACGCCATACAGCCCCCCCCCTGTGGATAGCGCCATACAGCCCCCCTGTAGATAGCGCCATACAGCCCCCGCCCTGTAGATAACGCCATACAGCCCCCTTTGTAGATATCTACAGAGGGGACTGTATGGCGTTATCTACAGGGGGACTGTATGGCTCTATCTACAGAGGGGGCTGTATGGCGCTATCTACAGAGGGGGCTGTATGGCGCTATCTACAGAGGGGGCTGTATGGCGTTATCTACAGGGGGAGCTGTAAAAAAGGCACTATCTACAAGGGGGGGGGGGTTGTGTGACACCCAGGGGAGGGGGGGCCCCAGTCAAAAGTTTGCTATAGGGCCCAGTCTTTCCTAGTTACGCCCCTGTTTCCAGCTCTTCTCCCCTCCTTTGTTGTTTTCAACAGAAAGAGAAATGTGTTTACTTATGCAGCAACAATGGCAGAGAGTACAGTTATATCTATCAAACATGACAAATCGTCTTCTACTGCTCCCTCATTAGACAAATTTGGTTTTCTTTAAAAAAAAAAAAGTTGGCTTTATTATGGACTAATAAAAGTCTACTATTCAGGTGAGATTCCATATCATACTTATCCTAAACTATAATACAAACCACAATATACACAACTTTCAGGAGACACGCTTGGCCAAACAAATTTAGTCTGTTGAGCCTTCACTACGCTTACATTGTAAGAAATCGAAGATACAGTGGGGCCAGGAGGGGATTGTAATGAAAATCTCTGAAGTAGCTCTATGTTGGAAAATGGAGTGGGGAAGGGCTTAAAGAGGCTCTGTCATTCATGTGGAATTTTGAGGCAGATTTTGCTCTGCCTGCACGCCGATTTTCGCAGCGTTTTTCGTTTTGCTCGCAGGAAAAAAACACCTCCGCCTCCCATTGAAATCAATGGGAGGCATTTTCAGCCTTTTTTTGGCACATTTTTCGCGTCAAAAAACTCGTCAAAAACATCTGTGTGAACTCCCCCTAATTGTTGGCCAATAATTATGCAGACTTAAATATTCTCCTAAGAAAGCCAAAACCTCACTTTTACTTTCTTAAATATTTAGGTTGAGGTTTATTAACATTTTGGATGGGCCGACAGCACTGTAGTTGTTCAATAATAAAATTATCCTCAAAAATACAACTTGCCTAATAATTGTGCACAAAGTGTAAAATGATTTAAAAGTCTAACTCCACTCAAAATGTAAAAAGTAGAGGTACAGGTAACTTAGATATGGGGAGTTGTACTACAGAGCAGCATTAGTTGTCCTTGTCACTTTTAACCAGTGGTTTTCTTTACCTGACTAATACTCAATGCAGTCTCTACTCCATGCCACAGGAACTCCCTGGCACAGCTATGGCAGAACTTCAGTGTGAAAGCTTACCAAACAACTCTTTCATGAACTCTTGTGCATTTTAAGTGAAATTGGACTTGAATTATAAAATGTACCACAAGGAATTAAAAAAACATACCACAAGGAATACATAGCATTATTTTCTAACATTTGGTGTATTCTAAGATATATTATAAAATTTTTGGGAAGCATTCACGATCATCAAAGCATATTATCACCGCCGATCCCAACAGTGTAAGAAAATTAATACATTTTATAAAGCCTAGATATTATTCCAAGTTAAACTACCCAGATTATCTATTCAGATGGATTCTATTTCAGGGGACCTTCAAATCTAAGCAACAGTTAAAAAAGTTATAAGTTGTGCTTGAGCTATACTTTATTCATTTATTTTTAACAGGATGATACTATAGTTGTTGTCCCTTCTGGCAACCCCTTTCCATATGTCCTATTAAAGCATATGGACATCACAAAGAGGGTTCCCAGTTTGGAATCCAGCACCATGACCTACAGCAGAGAGTGTCTCCCACTCTGGTGGACTCACCGCAACAATGCACTACATAGTCACCCATTTTATTATTATATTAAGTGCAACCGCACAGAGCTTCTTACAACTATATCAGCTGATGCCTGAGTGTTAGAAAAGCTAGACCCACGGCGATCAGTTGATCATGGGACAGCTTCATTGTAAGAAGGGATTGACGAAATGTGACAACCGTTTTAAAATAAACATGGAAAAATTGTAATTCATTTTAATGAAACTGGTGGAACTGTGGAAGATTCCTTTCATAATGTCCAATAAATTAGTTCAACATCAATGTAATAATATATGCAAAGGGAATAAAGGTATTTTCCCACAATTAACATTTATGACATATCAATTTGATATGTCATAAATATCTGATTTGAACAGTCAAGTCACCCAACCCATGCCTGGCCAAACAGATATGCCAAAAATGTTAAATGTGGGATAACCATTATGTCATGTCCATGGCTGCGGGCCATCAGGTTCACTCACCTCCTGACGGCCCCAGCCATGGGTCTGCGAGCACTGGCCCCAGTCTCCTCCTCAGGAGATGCCAGCGCTCACTTCCACACACCTCGGCCGGGTCCCGGACCGGACCTTAATGTGAAATCAGCTCATGAGTGCCCTGGACTATAAGAAGGGCCCAACCCCTTGCTTCAATGCCTGAGCGTTGTTTGTCGTATCCTAGTTTGTCTATGCAAATGGTCTCCTAGTGTTTTCCAGTTCCCAGTGTTCCCCATACCTGTATCCTGTATCCCGTGCTATCCTGGTCAAGTGCCGTGCTGTAGTCGTGCTGTGCTGTATTCCGCGCCTGTCCTACTACTCCACGCCTAACGTCTACCTGCTGCCTAGTCCCAGCCGAGCCTGTCTTACTACTGTCCGAGCTGCCACAGGTACCCTATACGTAATATAGACTGTGACCTGCGCCCTGTTGGCCAGCTGCCATACCGCCAAGGCGGTACGGCCCAGTGGGTCCACGAACCCTACGTGACAGATTATATGGAGAATTAAGTAGGCATTTAACCCTTGGGACTGTATTGTCTGTGCATTGTGATAACTTTCTGAGATCAGATAATGCAGTAGATTTACCTGCAATCCTATGCAAGTCTACCATTAGCACAATAATATGTCATGATTTGTTTTGCCAAGTGTAAAGCAATTCTGCTGCATTTGACAAATGCAGCTCTGCTTTAAATATATCTAAAACTGAGCACAATTGCTAAAAATATATTGAGCAGTAAATAATTCCAAAAAAACTAACATGAAAGTATAACCCACATACAGCAGGCAAAGCTCAGGTACATCTTTTTCTATGCTATGTATGACACCAATACTATATAAATGATGCTCAAACTCTCAAATGGAGAACTTACACTGCCAAAAATTAGCTGTAAAGAATGTTCCTCGTACTTACCTACAGTATCACAGGGTTCATCTTTATGGACACAAAAATCAGTTCTGAGAAAAGGAATTTAAAAAAGTATAATAAGTTAATAACATTATATGCAAAAAACTATTTCCGACAAACCTTATTAAAGTTAAAATTTCTCTATCAAATCTGTATCAGGCTATGAAAGAAAAACAAAAAATAGAGCAAAAGGTGAATAAAAAATGTTCATCAGGTAGGATTATCTCCATACCTGGTCATAAGCACAGCTACATCAACAGGTACATCATCCTTGGCTCCAGGTACGTAATTGTTTCCCAAGTACTTAGGTCCTCCATACTCCTCATTTTGCCAGTGACAAAAACTCTCCAAAGATCTTTCTCCGTGATGCCCTATAGACAGCTTGGTCTACAACATGGAAAGATTAATATTGATTAATAATTTCTTAACCCAGCACAATGACATGAAAAATGTTTCAGTTGGTACATTTTACTGCTGTATTGTATCCTAAGTATGGATATACATCAATTAACAAGCACATTTTTTTTAATGTAAAATACATATTGATATTGAAAAAAGGTGGAAAATAAAAAAAATTCTATATATAAATACAATTTCCCTGGTTAACACCATAAACAAGTTATTCCAAAAACTGTGCATTAAAAGAGAACACCTAAGTCACTTGGCCAAGTAATTAGAAAATTGCTAGAACCTACTGATACACATACTAATGAGAACAAAGGAATTAAATCCTCCAGTAGAAACAACATTGTGTAGCGTCCATGGCTGCGGGCCGTCGGGTTTACTCACCTCCCGACGCCCGCAGCCATGGATCAGTGAGCACTCGCTCGCACCTCCTTCCTAGGAGACGCCAGCGCTCACTTCCGCTCCGGTCCGCTGTGTCCCATAGGATGCGCACGCACGCTCGTGCCCGGCCTTAAAGAGCCAGCGCGCGCATATGTGGAAATCATCATCATCAACTGCCCATGATTTCCTGGACTATAAGAAGGGCCTTGCCCTTCTCATCCTTGCCTGAGCATTGTTAGTGTATCCCAAGTCTGTCTTGCAAATGGTCCCTAGTGTTTTCCCGTAACAGTTGTTGCTCTGTTACCTGTTCCTGAACCCTGTGCTGTGTTCCTGTGCCTACTAGTGTTGGAATCGTGTCTACTGCACCTGCTGTCGTTTGCCACATCCTGTGTCATCTGCTACGTTCTGTGTCATCTTCCACGTCCAGTGTGATCCGCCACGTCTGGCACAACGTGCTGCACCCACCTCCATCCGTGCCAAAGCCTCGGCCACTGTCTGGACTATTCAGGTACCCTAGTGCGGGACTTTGTATTGCTTGGGTGCTCTGTGGTTTGGCCAGCTGCCTCCCGCTACGGCGGTGCGGCCTAGTGGGTCCACATACCCACAGATCGTGACACATTGTATCGCAAGACCCCATTAGATCAAGCTTAGTAGTTTAAAAATCAAATGTTATATCAAATTTGGGTAGATATAGTATACTCAATTATTGGAAGCCTGGTGGAATGAAACAGTCAAAATAGAGACCCTCTTGCTGGATGCATGCAAAGTACAATGGGGCCCCACAATGATGCCTTCCAATAGATGAGTATACGATGTCTACGATCCATGTGCATAATCTGCATTTATATATGGAAAAGTCTTGTTGAAACATTTAATAAAGGGACACTTTGGATCTTTATTGTCCCCTGGAGATTGCAATAGATATTTACCCAAATTTGAAATATCATTTGTGTTTTAAGCTACTAAGCTTCATATAATAGGGTCTTGTGATACAATGTTGTTTGTACTGGAGGATTTAATTCCTTTGTTCTCATTAGTATGTGTATCAGTAGGTTCTAGCAATTGGTGACTTAGGTGGTCTCTTTTAATAATACACAGTTGTTGGAATAATTTTTTTTATGGTATTAACCAGGGAAATTGTATTTATATATACAAAAAAATGATAATAAATTAAAATATTTTTTGTATCTCAGTGTGTGCTGGTTATGTCGTGGAATTGTTTTCTTTTTCCCCTTTTTTCTATTTCATTCTTTATCTCGAACAGCACTGTGTAACATTAATTACATTTTCTCAGCTATTTAACGATAGTCTTTTGATTATTACACATTGATATTGCCATAAAATTTTAAGATGTTGTTGGCATTTAAAGCTTACCGGGCGGCTGTGGAGCAAAAGCAGCTTGGTGACACGGATATTAACTTTAATTCCGAGGCTTTGGTGTTGAAACATATTGTAGACCTGGATAATCAAAATAATATCAAGTTTACTCCACAAAGGTATATTCCATAATATACTATATAAGGGCAGAAAGCGGACCTCTCACCAACGTGCAATTTAAGTCATAAACATATAGTAATACTAGCTTTTATACCCGTGTTGCTCGTGATGTTGACTTACGGTATGGATAGAGTAAAAGCTCACTATTTAAATACCTCTAAGTATGAATTTAATTGCTACCACTCGATATGAATTTAATTGCCAGAGTGTGTAAATAATGTTATTGGAAGCATAAAAGAAATGAAATGAAGCAATATATTCATTACAGATTTAGGCCTCATGCACACGAACGTAAAAACGCCCGTAATCACGGCCCGTAATTATGGCCCATAATTACGGGCCCATAGACTTCTATTGGCCACAGGTACCTTCCCATTTGCTTACGGGAAGGTGCCCGGGCCATTGAAAAATATATAACATGTCCTATTTCAGGCCGTAATTACGGCACGGGCAGGCCCATATAAGGCTTCATGCCCACTTCAGTCTCTCTCTTCAGGGTGCTAGCCGTTTTTCAGACAGCTAGCACCCTGACCAATTCATTTCAATGGGGCCATGCAGACTTCAGTTTTTTTGACGCCCCCTGTTGCTCCGTTCCGACAAATGTAGAGCATGTCCTACTTTGGTCCGAGATTCTGTGACCGTGAGGCCCATGCAAGTCAATGGGGCCGTCAAAAAAACTGAAGGCACACGGAAGGCATCCGTGTGCCGTCCGTGTGTGACGGAGCCGTTGCCTAGCAACGGCCGGGCGGGCAGAGGTACACATACAGACAGATATTGCACTGCACTAATCGGCAGCCCTTTCTCTCTGTCAGCACTGATAGAGAGAAGAGGCTGCTGATCAGTGCTGAACGCAGCGATATTAAGAAAAATAAGTTCATACGTACCCCGGCTGTTGTCTTGGTGACGCGTCCCTCTTCTGAGATCCAGTCCGACCTCTCTGGATGACGCGGCAGTCCATTTGACCGCTACAGCGGTCACATGGTCTGAAATTTCATCTCAGGAGGCCGGACTTGAGGAAGAAGCACGCAAGCAGGGAGTTCTGGGTAAGTAGTAACTTTTTTTTGTTGCGCTTTTTTTCTTTAATGAACCTTTAATCTATATTGTGAGCGCCGCACATGGTATTCCCTGTCCAGCGGTAGTCTCTATCCAGGGTGCTGAAAGAGTTAAGGGGCTGCACTGATCGGCAGTAACTCTTTCAGCACCCTGGACAGTGAGTACCGTTGGACAGGGAATAGCATGTGCGGCACTCACAATATCGTGCACATAGTGTGAATGGGTTTCAGCTTCCACTCGGAAACTGGAACACGGAAGCGTACACACGGGAAGCACACGGTTCCAATCACGGACAAACGGATCTGTGAAAAACGGCCGTGAAAATGGTGATGGAAGTGGTCTATGGGGCTCCCGTAATTACGGGTGGCTACGTGTGTGCACCCGTAATTACGGGAGCGTTGCTAGGTGACGTCAGAGGATAGTTACTGTCCAGGGTGCTGAAAGAGTTAGCTGATCGGCAGTAACTCTTTCAGCTCAACGGGACAGTGACTACCGCTGGAGTTAAAAGTATTAAAAGTTAACTTACCCAGAACTCCTGCTTCTTCCTCCAGTCCGGCCTCCCGTGATGACGTTTCATCCCATGTGACCGCTGCAGCCAATCACAGGCCAATCACAGGCCAATCACAGGCTGCAGCGGTCACATGGACTGCTTTTAAACCAATGAAAAATCGGGCTTCAAACAAACGTTCCAAAATATATATTAGATAGAAGTGGAAAATTAGAAACTAATTGGCTTTTTTTGGTTTTTACTTCTCCATCTTCTGTAGGGGCTTATGTAGCCCCAAAACCACATCTGCCCCAATGCAAAATTATGAGTAAGGAGACTAGGAAGTCAACAAGTTCCTTCAAAGAGTTGATGACGTATTTACACTTAACACACTAGTAACATTTAATTTTTTTATAACATGTAGAACAACTAGCGAACAAGTATGGTGAACAATGATCATACAGATCCTAACCAGGATGATTTTTTGTTAGAACTTATATGATATACTGTTGGAGTTAAATTAAGAAAGTTCAAAGGAAGAACAGTTCTTATCATTCAGGGAGGGAAGAATATGGGATAACAATAGATGGGGTAACAACAGTAAAGGCTCTTTTACACTCAGCCATCACTCAGCCGCTGCAGCGAGCGCCAATTATCGACACATCGTTTATCGTCGCTCGTTTGCTCTTGTCAGACAGAGCTATGGTTGGGGACGAGCGGTCGTTTCTCCGATCACTCGTCCCCACACATTATTATTATGTCGGAAGCGCATCTTCCTGTTTACACAGGGAGATGCGCTGCCGACAACGATACTTCGCTGATGGACTTTGTCTGTTGCACACTACCACTTTATTCTCCAACAATATTGAATAGCAGTTGGGAGTGATTGCTGCTGGATGCAGAACAGACTATGTAGTACAGACTAGAAAGATCATTCTGATAACTGTAACGTCCGTGGTCGCAGACTCCTATCATCCTGCAGACATCTTCCTCCCCAGAGATGCCAGCAGATGCAGTCGTCCTGTGTTCTGCAGTGACCACTAGGGTGTGCGCTCGGGCTCATTCCCGGCCTTAAAGGGCCAGAGCACACAAATGTTTTAGATTTGACTGATTGCTCCCAGATCACCCTAGACTATAAGAAGGGCCCTGCCCCTTCACTCATTGCCTGAGCATTGTTGTGCTTACCCGTGTTAGTCTTTGCAAATGGTCCCTTAGTGTTTTCCAGTTCCCAGTGTTCCCGTTCCTGCATCCTGTATCCCGTGCTACCTTGTTCCTGTGCCGTAGAGAGTTGTAGTTATGTTGTGTCGTATACTACGCCTGCTGTATTTCACCGCGCCTGGTGTCTGCCTGCTGCCAAGGTCCCATGCCATCGCTACTGTCTGTATTGCCACAGGTACCCTTATTAGAACAATAGACTTTGCCTTGGTATCCTGTTTGGCCAGCTGCTATCCCGCTACGGCAGTACAGTCCAGTAGGTCCACACACCCATCGTGACAATAACCCACCTACCAGACAATTCTTAAAGGTATTTAAACTTATATAAAATATTTGTAACGTCTATGGCTACGGCCCGTCGATCGGTCGTTAACCCCGACGGCCGTGGCCATGGACAGCTTACCTGCCTGCAGCGTCGTCCCCCAGTCAGGCGCCGGCACTCTCTTCCGGGTTCCGAGTGTCTCCGGCGGGTGCGCGCGCCCGCGCGTGCACGGCCTTAAAGGGCCAGTGCGCGCGTTTTGCAAAAAACTGCAATCTGGCCCAGGATGCCCTGGGCTATAAAAAGGGCTCTGCCCTCTTGCCCTTTGCCAGAGCGTTGTTAGTTTTCCCATTGTTCGTCTTGCTTATGGTCTCCCAGTGTCTTCCAGCCTCCCAGTGTACCTTGCTCCTGTATACCGTATCCTGTTTCCGTGCTACCTAGTGCTATTGCCGTGCTGTGCTACCTGCCGTGCTGTGCTACAGTCTACGCTACCCTGCTACGCCTCACCGAACGACTTCCCACCGCCTGGTTCTGGACGTGTCCGCCTCGCCACTGCCTACGATTGCCTCAGGTACTCTCGCTGAACCATTGAACTGTATACCTTCCGGTTTGGCCAGCTGCCATCCCCGCTACGCGATACGGCCCAGTGGCTCCACACCCCGCATCGTGACAGTACACTCTGGCCATGGACCCCGCTGGCCAATTCAAGGGCTTGTCACCCTCCCAAGCCATGCAGGCGGATCTGCTGGATCTCCGAGCTAGGCAGGACCAGCTCCTCGTGGCCGTGGACTCTATGGCGCAGCAGCTAGGGACGCTAGTTGCCTCCATTCCTGCTTCTGTGCAAGTTCCTCAAGCCGACCCTCCTGTTGCTCCTCCTGGCAGTTCCTGTACGGACCCTCGGTTCTCGCTGCCATTGCCCTCTCGGTTCGATGGAGACGCCAGTGCTTGTCGGGGGTTCCTGTACCAATGCCACATTCATTTTACCCTGCACTCTCGGGCATTTCCGTCAGATTGAGCCAAGATCGCATTTATCATCTCCCTCCTGACCGGCAAGGCCCTGGCATGGGCTAACCCTATCTGGGAACGTCAGGGACCCGAGACTTCCAGGAGTTCGCACGAATTTTCCGAACCGTTTTTGAGGAACCAGGACGAGTCTCATCAGCCGCCACCGCCATCTTCAACCTTCGCCAAGAGGACCTAGACTGGCGCCCAACTTTCAGCAACCCCTCTTGCCTGCTTCTATCGCTTTGCCTGAGGTTCAGATGCAAGTTGACCGACTAAAATTATCGGTCCAGGAGAAACAGTGCAGGCGCACCTCTGGACTGTGCTTATATTGCGGCCTCGCTGGCCACGTCGTGCGTCTGTGTCCTCACAAGCCAAAAAACCCCAGCGCCTAGGCTTGGTTGGAGAGACAACCCTGGGCGTCAACACCTTAAAGCAAGAACTCTCCTCCAAACTATTTATTCCTGTAACCATTATTGCTGGCGAAAGGTCTCATCAGGTCTCCGCATATCTGGACTCCGTCGTCTCTGCAGCCAACTTCATCTGCCAGGATCTTGTGGATCTCCTACAGTTGCCCACTATCCCGCTTGAAAGGCCGTTGATCGTTGCCTCGGTGGATGGACTGCCATTACCAGACCCAGTTGTGTCCATAACCAAGCCGTTGAAACTCCAAGTGGGAGCCCTTCATGCTGAGATCATCTCTCTGTTCGTCCTATCCAAGGCAGTCAACCCCGTGCTGCTGGGGTTGCCTTGGCTTCGTCTGCACGCCCCCGTCCTGGATTGGAACTCTGGAGAGGCTCTCCAGTGGGGCCCGAAGTGTCTTGACCGCTGTCTGAGTCACATCCAGCCGCCACAGCCCGCTCCTCTTCAGTCATTGGCAGGTTTGCCCCTCTGTTTCTCTATGTTCGGCGATATCTTCAATAAAAAGGAGGCCGAGACCTTGCCGCCACACCGGGCATATGACTGCCTAATCGACCTGGTTCCGGAATCGTCTCCTCCTCGTGGTAGAGTGTATCCTCTCTCCTTGCCAGAGACCCAGTCCATGTCGGCTTACATCAAGGAGAACCTGGAGAGGGGTTTCATTCGTAAATCTTCATCCCCGGCCAGAGCAGGGTTCTTCTTTGTTAAAAAGAAGGATGGATCATTACGACCTTGTATCGACTACCGAGGTCTAAACCAGATCACAGTGAAGAACAGGTATCCTCTGCCTTTAATTTCTGAACTGTTTGATCGCATACGGGGGGCAAAATTTTTTTCTAAACTGGACCTGCGGGGGGCCTATAATCTGATCCGGATTCGTCGAGGTGACGAGTGGAAGACTGCCTTTAATACTCGTGATGGGCATTACGAATACTTAGTCATGCCCTTCGGCCTGTGTAACGCTCCCGCAGTATTCCAAGAATTTGTCAATGACATTTTTCGTGATCTCCTGTATGTTTGTGTTGTGGTGTATCTCGATGACATTCTGATTTTTTCCCCAGACCCAGTAACTCATCGAAGTCATGTCCGCCAGGTGTTGCTCTGTCTAAGAGAGAATCGACTTTACGCCAAATTGGAGAAGTGTGTGTTCGAGAAGAAGTCTCTATCCTTCCTGGGCTATATTATCTCAGATCAGGGTCTCAAGATGGATCCCCAGAAGGTAAAGGCCGTCCTGGAGTGGCCACGCCCCCAAGGCTTAAGGGCCATCCAACGCTTTCTAGGATTCGCCAACTTCTACCGACTCTTCATCCCCAACTTCTCATCTTTGACAGCACCTATCTCCACCCTCACTAAGAAAGGTATGAATGCCAAGTTGTGGACCCCGGAGGCTGAAGCCGCATTTGAATCCTTTAAGAAAGCCTTCACATCTGCCTCCATTCTGCACCATCCGGACGTGTCCTTACAGTTTTCGTTAGAGGTGGACGCCTCCTCGGTGGGTGCTGGTGCACTGTTGTTCCAGAAAAGACCGAAAGGCAAGGCCGTGGTATGTGGTTACTATTCCAAGCTGTTTTCTCCCGCAGAGCGTAACTACTGGATTGGGGACCGGGAGTTACTGGCCATCAAACTGGCTCTGCAGGAGTGGAGACACCTACTGGAAGGCGCGGTTCACCCTATCCTGATCTTCACGGATCACAAGAATTTGACCTACATACAGACGGCCCAGCGGTTGAATCCTCGTCAAGCCAGGTGGTCGTTGTTCTTTGCTCGGTTCCGGTTCGAACTCCACTACCGTCCCGCCGACAAGAATGTGAGGGCCGATGCCTTGTCTAGATCTTTCGAAACCGAGGACGCCATGGAATCTCCACAGAATATCATTGACCCATCCTGTATCTTCTCTGTGAATCCCCTGCAAGTCAGAGACATTCCTCCGGCTAGGACTTTTGTGCGTCTGGCTGACCGAGTAAGAATTCTTCGCTGGGGTCACAACTCTAAGCTGGCAGGTCACGCGGGTGCTCGTAAGACCCAAGATTTAATCACCAGTCAGTTCTGGTGGCCCACGCTGCCCAAAGATGTCATGGACTTTGTCTCCTCGTGCACAGTCTGTGCAGCAAATAAAGTTGCTCACTCCAGACCTGCGGGCTTGCTCCAACCACTGCCTGTGCCCGTTGCCCCTTGGCAACATGTCGCTATGGACTTCGTCACGGATCTTCCTCCTTCTGCGAGTTGCAGTGTGATCTGGGTGGTGGTGGATCGATTTTCCAAGATGGCTCACTTCATCCCGTTGACCGCTCTGCCGTCTGCTACGCGGTTGGCTGACCTCTTCATACAGCACATCTTCCGTCTGCACGGATTGCCCCTGCATATTGTCTCGGACAGAGGTGTCCAGTTCACCTCGAAGTTTTGGAGAGCACTCTGCGGGCTCCTTGGTGTGAAATTGGACTTCTCTTCGGCCTATCATCCCCAGTCTAACGGGCAAGTCGAGAGAGTTAACCAGTTTATGGAGAACTACCTACGTCACTTTGTGTCCAGGCGCCATGATGATTGGGTGCAGTTGCTCACGTGGACAGAGTTCTCCTATAACAACCACACCAGTGAGTCGACCACATCCAGTCCATTTTTCATCGTCTACGGCCAACATCCTCGTATACCTCTTCCTGTTTCTAAAATATCCCAGGTGCCGACTCCACCTTCAGGGACTTTCTACAGATATGGCAACAGACCCGATCTTCTATCCTCTTGGCGGTGGACCGCATGAAGAGAAAGGCAGATACAAGAAGACGGGTTCCTTCGCAGTTCCTTCCAGGGACTAAAGTCTGGCTGTCTTCTAGGAATATACGGCTGAAGGTGCCGTCATGCAAATTTGCCCCGAGGTTCCTTGGTCCCTTTGAAGTCCTGCTACAAATTAACCCGGTATCCTACAAGCTGCGGCTCCCCCCCACTCTCAGGATCCCTAACTCCTTTCACGTCTCCCTGCTAAAACCGGTGGTCCTGAACTGCTACTCCAGGACTCCTAGTCCCACAGTGGTTCCTGGCAGCCCATCTGGGACTTTCGAGGTAAAGGAGATTCTGGCTACCAAGAAGGTGGGAGGAAGGACATTTTATTTGGTGGACTGGAGGGGGTTCGGCCCAGAAGAGAGGTCTTGGGAGCCAGAGGAGAACATTGATGCCCCTGTCCTTGTGAGGAAGTTTCTCTCTCGCTCTGGTCCCAAGAAGAGGGGGGCGTAAGAGGGGGGATACTGTAACGTCTATGGCCACGGCCCGTCGATCGGTCGTTAACCCCGACGGCCGTGGCCATGGACAGCTTACCTGCCTGCAGCGTCGTCCCCCAGTCAGGCGCCGGCACTCTCTTCCGGGTTCCGAGTGTCTCCGGCGGGTGCGCGCGCCCGCGCGTGCACGGCCCTAAAGGGCCAGTGCGCGCGTTTTGCAAAAAACTGCAATCTGGCCCAGGATGCCCTGGGCTATAAAAAGGGCTCTGCCCTCTTGCCCTTTGCCAGAGCGTTGTTAGTTTTCCCGTTGTTCGTCTTGCTTATGGTCTCCCAGTGTCTTCCAGCCTCCCAGTGTACCTTGCTCCTGTATTCCGTATCCCGTATCCTGTTTCCGTGCTACCTAGTGCTATTGCCGTGCTGTGCTACCTGCCGTGCTGTGCTACAGTCTACGCTACCCTGCTACGCCTCACCGAACGACTTCCCACCGCCTGGTTCTGGACGTGTCCGCCTCGCCACTGCCTACGATTGCCTCAGGTACTCTCGCTGAACCATTGAACTGTGTACCTTCCGGTTTGGCCAGCTGCCATCACCGCTACGCGGTACGGCCCAGTGGGTCCACACCATAATATTGACAATATTGAAAATCAAAAAATCAGTTGAGTTGTTAACCACAATAAATATGATATTTCTTGTTTTATATATATATATATATATATATATATATATATATATATATATATATATATATATATATATATATATACGGACCTGTAATCTATTATTTATACATGATCCTTGTTGTCTAAATCTGAAATGTTTCCATTACACATGGAGAATAAAACTGCAGATTATAAATCTGTTGTTTGCTCCAGGGGTCCTGATTAAATGAAATCTTACACCATGCAGCAGAAGATGGTATAAATCAAATGACAGTTGTAAATCCTTATAAAGGGCTGGAATATCCTAGGCCTTTTTCATTTATGGCCATGCAAAACAGCTTGAAGTGTTTATAGGCTAGATGTTTATTTATATGTGAACTGGATGATATCACGCTGTCCTATGAAAAAGCCACCAACTTGAAGGACATTCTTGCTAGAGACACTATTCCGTGGACAATTCTGAACAGCTGCTGTGAAATTTCAATAGAACATTCATCTTATGTTATAGATATGCACAAGGGTAGATGAATATTACACACATTGAATGACAATACGGCAATGCAATCTGCATAAATGTATGTAGTTCAAGAGGCATGGGGGAGACGGATGTAACTCACTCACATAATACGTAATGTAATGCGCCATTCAGTAAGTTCTCAGCTAATAGCTAGTAACTTTGTATCTTTTCCTCCTTGAAGCCGACTCCAACAAAAATATATAGAAAATGTTGTGCACATGCCATGGTCACCATACATACACAACCATACACAACTAACTTTTGCATGGTGCAGTGTTGCAGTCACATTATGTCACTCAGTTTTAAACTTAGGTTCTTAGTGTTGCTATTGAAGATAGTATCACATACAAGTTGACTCCATTGGCCTAAAAGTTAGTGATGTCTACGGCACCACTGATTTTGTCATTCATCATTGGCGCGGTTTGTCAAATGGCACGTTTCAATGGGACATGTAATCTGTTCTTTAATGTTAACCATGGACTCTAAACAACAGCAATCTGATCCTCGTTTATGCCCAGCTATGCTGAAATTAATGAGTCATTGGGTTTAAATGATATCTTCTGAACTTTTATTTGCCATGTTGGTAATTCAATCCACGTTTTACTCCACAATCAGCTTAAAATAAATCTGTGTCTGACAATGGCACGTGTACTATAAATGTGCCAAACTTAGCGAAACAATTCTAACATACTTTTTCATTCTTTTATACAACATAAATGACTAGATCCTACTAACAATTTAATGAAATGGCATCATTTCAGCTTTCACATCTGCCATCACATTATGTATGTATTTAGTGATTTATGGTAAAAGACTGCCCTGATATAGAACATACCAAATCCAAAATGATTGTAGTCCTGAAATACTGTGTATATGTGTATATATATATATATATATTGGAACACCTAATCTTGTAATCTGCCATAGGGTGGGTTTCCTTTAATTTATGGTGTTCTATCAAAATCTAACTTGTTAATGCAGTTGTTAAAAGCTCCAATTTGGGGGCTAGTAGAGGTGTGTTCCACTGAGGGTATGTTCACACGCCCTATTTACGGACATAATTCAGGAGTTTTAAACCTCAAATTACGGACGAAAAAACTGCTCCAAACCGTCTGCAAACATCTGCCCATTGAATTCAATGGGTCTTACGGTGTTCTGTGCAGACAGGCTTTTTTTTTTTTTTTACGCGCCGCTGTCAAAAGACGGCGCGTAAAAAGACGCCTGCCTCAAAGAATTTCAGACGTAATTGGCGTTGCCGTGTGAAAATACCCTTAGGCTTCATTCACATCTGTGCTAGGACTCCATTCCGACGTTCCGTCAGAGATTTCCGGCGAAACGGAGCCCTGACAGACACAAATGGAAACCATATTTTTCCGTTTCCATCACCATTGATTTCAATGGTGACGGATCCGGTGCCAATGGTTTCCGTTTATCTCCATTGTGCAAGGGTTCCGTCGTTTTGACGGAATCAATAGCGTAGTTGACGGAATCAGTAACGGAGCCCTAGTGCAGATGTGAACGAAGCCTAAGCTGTCTACTTAGGCTTCTTAGAAGAAAGACTCTTCCAGGTCTTAGGAGTAAGGGTAATGGAGAAGTATGTCATGTTATTCACCTCAGCTCTGCTAAATGGGTAATATGATTAATGGACTGGAGGGGAGCAGCCGCATATTAGTATATAGAATATAGGCAGCTATTTTTTGTCCCCTGAAAAAACCATTTTGGATGTGTAATTGCACTCTATAGGTAAGTGTCGTAAAGGAATCAATAAGACTCGGGCAATGATCTAATGACGTTTTCTTCTAGCATAATACTACTGCTATACATACACTCATACCAGATAATAATTATTGTATGTAAATCCAATCTGTCTCCTACTGTCACATACAAACCATATTCATGACTGTAAGAATAAATCGCTGCGCAGCCTCAGGTCCATGATATTGCACCATGTCAGCGTCCGCCACCACCAGGGTCTCTACAGTGTGCCCATCACCAAGTCTAATCGCGTTCCTCCGTTCTCGCCAATCACCGCCTTCCCCACCCTTATTTTGTTTCTTTCTTTTCCCTGCAATGGACAAAAGAAAACAAAATAATTAAGTAAAATAACGAATACTGTAAGTCACACTTAGTACCAAACAGTATAGATATGAAAATTGAATGAATGTATGAAATTGACTTATACTATATGAAAGGCCCTGTTTACATCACGTTTGGGCCCTACGTTTATCGTGTACATCAGGAAAGCTCCCAATGTACACACAAAATGTGTCCATAAGGCTTTATTGTCAGACAGAAGCCAAAGTGTCAAATTGGCCTCTGTCTAGCCAGTATAGGTATGGAATAGCGTAGTAGACTCTGCTATAACTTCCCGCAGAGTACAGTAAGAAAACGTATACTTTTTTTTTTAATATGGTAGCCTATGGGTGACGGATCCACTGTATGGCATCCGCCACAAGCATCCGTTAAACTGTTAAGTCATGAGCTGTTCGATAGCTTTTCATGACGTATCCGTTAAACAAATGCCATTACAGTCTATGGGTTACATATGCATTAAACGGATGTCTACCAGTGGCATCCATCACCCGTAGCTATAAAGGTTCATGGGAGTTCACAGCATATTAGTTAAACAGATACCATTACAGTCTACAGGTGATAGATGCCACTGTTAGGAATCCATCACAGCCTGCATTTAACGTATATGTCGGGAGCTTCTCCCGGCATATAGGTCAAACGTGGGCCAAAAAATGTGATTTAAACAGGACCTATTAGCAAAGTACAGAGTAGGCAGATAATGGATCTGTTTTAATCTACAAAAGAGGAAAAATTAAACAAATAAAGATGCAAATAGCTGTCCCATATTGCAGTGTAAACTTTGCTGCCAATAAATGTCAAACACTGCTTTTGGCACGATTTACACACAAAGCTTACAATCTAATACAATCTAAGAGCTTGCAATTTACGAAGGAAAGGAAAAGACAGCAGGTGAAGCTAGAAGTAGCTACGGCTTCGTGCACATCTGCGTTGGGGTCCCGTTCTGACAATCCGTCGGAGGTTACCGTCAGAACCGGACCCTGAACAGACACAAACTGACACGATCGGAAACCTGTTTCCGTCACCATTGATTTCAATGGTGACGGATCCGGTGCCCATGGTTTCCGTTAGTGTGTATTGTGCACCGGACCTGTCGTTTTGCCGGAAGCAATAGCGTAGTCGGATTGTAGTCTTGTATGTCATTGCCTGTGTTTTGAATATAATTAGCTGGACAATCGGTAGCCAGTGAAAGGACTGGCAGAAGGGAGAGGTGGTCGAGGAATGAGGGGAAAGGTGGATTAGCTGAGCAGTGAAGTTGAGAAATGATTGGAATTGTGCAAGAATGGGATAGAGGGGGGAACACAGAGGAGGATGTTGGAGTAGTCTAGGCAGGACATGGTGAGGGCATGTACAAGCATTTTTGTTGACTCCATGTTGAGGAAAAAGCGGATTTGAGAAATGTTTTTAAAATGGTGAAGGCAGGAGGTGGTAAGGGCTTTGATGTGTAGTCTGAAGAACATGGCAGAATCAAAGGTTATCCCAAAAGCAGAAAAGTAGTAAGGAGAAAATGGCAATAAACATACATGCTCGACTGATCTTAGGGGAGTTGAGGGACAATATGTACATAATATGCATATAAAAATCATAATAATCTTTATTTATATAGCACCAATATATTCAGCAGCACTTTACAATTCATAGGGAACATGTACAAAGAAAATCAGACATTACATAGTGACAAAACTAATTAACAATTCAAACAAGGGGAGTGAGGACCCTGCTCACAAGAGCTTACAATCTAAGAGGAAATAGGGGTGACACAAGAGTTTAAATTGCTTGATATGTATTATGGTCAAGCAATCTTTTATACAAATTTGAGGAAGACACATAAAGCTGAATGAGCCAGTCAATCAGCCAGTATCTGTGAATTATAGTGCATTGAGTGCGAGAGATATGAGATTGGGTTCTGAGGAATAATATAGAGAGCATGTTAAAATTCAAATTAAGGAATATAAAAGGCCTGCCTAAAAAGATGCAAGCTTAAAACTGATTGTCCGAGGTGGCGCATTCCAGAGAACTGTTGAAGCATGTGAAATCCTGAAGATGGAAGTGTGAGGTTCGGATTATGGAAGATGTTCATTTTAGGTCATAGGCAGAACGTAGAGCACGGGTAGGGTGGTAGACAGATATGAAGGAGGGGACAGGTGCAGCGCACTAGAGAGATTTGTGGGTGAGAGTAATCATTTTAAATTGAATTCTAAAGTGAATGGGCAACTAGTGCAGGGACTGGCACAGGGTAGAGGCATTTTGCTGTAGAAATTAGACAGAAAGATTAACCTGGCTTTAGGATATAGAAGGAAGACCGACTAGTAATATGTTACAGTAGTTACTACAAAAATAAATCCGTGAGACAAATAGAGTTTTAGCTATTACAACAGTAAGAAAATGGAGCATTCTGGAGGTTTTTTTGAGGTGCAGGTGACGAGAGCAAGTGATTGAATATAGGGAGTGAAGAACAGATTTGAGTCCAACATAACCCCAAGACAGCGGGCATGCTGCCTAGGAGTTATGGTAGTACCACACACTGAGATGGAGACATTAGGTTTATAAAGGTTAGATCATGGAAACACAAGGAGCTCAGTTTTAAAAGATTTCATTTCAGATAGAGAGAGGACGTGATGTTAGAGACAGCGGACAGACTGGTGTTGTGTATTAGAACAGGAGGTGAAGAGGTATATAATAGGATGTCATCAGCGTAAAAATGGTACTGAAAGCCAAATCTGATGATAGTTTATCAATAGGAACTGTGCAGAGAGAGAAAAGAGGGGGACCAAGGACTTAAACCTCAGGAACCCCAACAGCAAAAGGGAAATAGAAGAAGTAGAGCTAGAAAATGAAATGAGCAGTCAGAGATATAGGAAGAAAACCAAAGGGGTTTTCCTCAATAGTATCCATTCATGCCAATAGGGTGAAGCATACTAAGTAGCAGTTCGTGTTCTACAGTATCAAATGCAGCAGATAGATCCAAAAGATTTAATAGAGAGTAGTTTTCATTGCATTAAGCCATCAGGAGATCATTTGAGACTTCAGTAAGAGCAGTTTCTGTAAAGTGTAGAGACCAAACCTTAAGGGGTCAAGAAGAGAGTTAGCAGAAAGATAGTGGATTAGGCGAGAGAAAACAAAGCATTCCATGAGTTTAGAGATGAAGGGTAAATTAAAGACAGGTCGGTAGTTAACAGAGCTGGACAGTTCAAGAGATTTTTTTTAAGTAATGGAGTAATAAAAACAGGTTTAAAAGATGAGGGAAGGAAGAAAGAGAGGCTAAAAATGTTAGTTGGGTGCGTAGTGACAGCCAAATAGAGAGACTGAACAAGGTGTGAAGAATAACAATCACTAAGGCTTCGTTCACATCTGCACCAGGGTCCCGTTCCGACGTTCCGTCTGAGCTTTCCGTCGGAACGGGACCCTGACTGACACAAATAGAAACCAAAGGTTTCCGTTTCCATCACGATTGATTTCAATGGTGACAGATCCGGTGCCAATGGTTTCCGTTTGTCTCCGTTGTGCAAGGGTTCCGTTGCTTTGACTGAATCAATAACGTAGTCTACTACGCTAGGCTCCATTCCGACGGAACCCTTACACAACGGAGATAAACGGAAACCATTGACAACGGATCCATCACCATTGAAGTCAATGGCGATGGAAGCAGAAACCTTTGGTTTCCGTTTGTGTCAGTCAGGGCTCCGTTCTGATGGAAAGCTCAGACGGAACGTCGGAACGTGACCCTGGCGCAAATGTGAACGAAGCCTTATGTAGGTAAGATGATTTTTCACGGGGCATTTCTGCTGCATATTTGAATCACAATAAAACAAATAACGCTTTGGAAAAACCGTGGTATAATGGCCAGGGGAACAACAAGCAGAACTGCATATGAACTTTGCACAGCACTCAACTAATTAAGGTACTGATTGCCTGACAGACTGTGTAAAAACAGTCAAAGAAAATAACCCTTAGGCTGGTTTCTGATGTAGCAGTCAAAACGTGTTTTTATGATGCAAACCGTGGCAAAAACGCACTATTTTGCCATGATTTAGCAAAAATTGCGGCAAAATGGCTTAGTTTTTTCCGCAGTTCGCTGAACTGCATAGTCCAACATTAGCCATTGTTTTGTTGCAGTTCCACATAAACAAATGTTGGGGGGAAAAAAACACACAGCAAAAACGCCTTGTGAAAACCCAGCCAAACGGAGTCAACTGCTGACAACAAGTGGAACAACAGGAAGTGTGGGAAAGAAGGAGATCATACACCCTATGAATACAGCCTTAACCAGTTCCCGACCGCTCACTGTAAATTCACGTCGGCACTGACGTGAATTCACGGTGAGTGTCAACAGAGCAATCGGGTGTCTCAGAGTAGCGCTGACACTCGGATCGGGCTGTTAACACCTGCCACTGGTCCCGGAGACGTGATCGGGACCTGATTGGTTCAGGTCCCGATCATGTGACATCGCAGGGAAAGTTAGTTGTAGCAACAAACTTTCCCGGGGACCGATTGCGGGTGTTAGCGTTGGTTGTCATGGCAACCAGAGGTCAGACAATGGCCTCCAGGTCTGCCAGGCACGGAAGTCTATGAGGACCAGCCAGAGGCTGGTCCTCATAGGCTTCCTGTCAGTGCGAGAGTCAGCGTCACACTGGCAGTTTATAATACATTACACTACCTAGGTAGTGTAATGTATTATAGCAGCTATCAGTGCTGCAGGTCTTCAAGTCCCCTAGTGGGACAAAAAAAAAAAGTTTAAACAAAAACTAATTCAAATGTTTTATAAAACTGTAAAAATAAAAGTTATAAGTTACAAAAAATTCTTTTTTTTCCCTATAATAATACTTTTATTATAGGAAAAACTGAACACGTTAAAAAAAGTATACATATTTGGTATCACCACGTTTAACAACCCAAACTATAAAACTATAATGTTATTTTTCCCGCTTTTTTGACTGAAAAATAAAAAAGTTATGGCTCTCAGAATATGGTGGCACAAAAAATAAATTTTATAAAATAAGTGATTTTATTGCGCAAACGCTACAAAACATAAAAAAAACTATATACATATGGTATTGCTGTAATCGTATCAACCCGCAGACTAAAGTAAAATGTCATGTCATTGATAGCGCACAGTGAATACTGTAAAAAAAGTAAGAATAAAAAACATTGTCAAAATTGATGGTTTTTGGTCACCTTGCTTGCCAAAAAATGGAATAAAAAGTTATAAAAAAAATCACATGTACCCCAAAATTGTACCAATGAAAACGACAGATTGTCTCGCAACAAATAAGCCCTCACATAGCTCCGTTGGGGAAAAAATAAAAAAGTTCTGGCTCTCAGAATATAACGACACAAATGTGCAGAGCGTTCCAAAAGCAGATAAGATTGGGCAACATTTATCAGTGCGACACTGGCCACATATCTGCAGATTATTTATTTACCGCATTATTATACCCTCCTATTATGCCCTGATGTACACCGCACAGCTTAAATATAGCCCCACATTAGAAACTGAAATACCAGTGAAACCCAAAATCAAACAACTACCAAGCTAAATCTGCACTCCGAAAGCCAAATGGCGCTCCCTCCCTTCTGAACCCTACAATGTGCCCAAACAGCCGTTTACTTCGACATATAAGGGATCGCTTAACATTTTATGAGGTATATGTCTTCAGTGGCACAAACTGGGCACTTTTAATTTTCACTTTGCCCCATCCGCTGCGCATTAACCCCTTTGTGCACCACGACTTAATAGCATGTTGTGGTGCAGGGGGTTATGTATGGAGCAGGCTCATACACTGAGCCCACGCATAACCTGCGGGTGTCAGCTGTGTATTACAGCTGACACCCAGGACTAACGGACAGGAACAGCGATCGCGCTGTTACAGAAGCCTGTAAAAATGACAATATACTGCAATACATTAGTATTGCAATGTATTGTACCAGTATTGTACCATGTATTGATCGCTGGTTCAAGTCCCCTAGGGGGACTAATAAAAGGTGAAACAAAACAATTTATTTTTTTAACAAATAGTTTTTACTTTGTGAATAGAGATGAGCAAACTTATGATAAGTTCGGTTCGGCTGGTTCGCCGAATTTCTTGAAAAAGTTTGATTCGGACCGAACCTGTAATTCAAGAAAGCCCATAAAAATCGTGTATGGAGCTCCCGTAATGACGGGTGGCTACATGTGTGCACCCGGAATTACGGCAGCGTTGCTAGGCGACGTTAGTAAATAGTCACTGTCCAGGGTGCTGAAAGAGTTAACTGATCGGCAGTAACTCTTTCAGCACCCTGGACAGTGAATTCCGATCACAATATAGAGCAACCTGTAAAAAAAAAAAAAAAGACGTTTGTACTTACGGAGAACTTCCTGCTTCTTCCTCCAGTCCGGCCTCCCGGCCGTTGCGTTGGTGACGCGTCCCTATCGACATCCGGCCCGACATCCCTGGATGATGTTTCAGCCAATGTGACCGCTGCAGCCAATCACAGGCCAATCACATGCTGCAGCGGTCACATGGACTGTCGCGTCATCCAGGGATGTCGGGCTGGATGTCGAGAGAGGGACGCGTCACCGTTGCCTTGGTGATAGGCCTGTGATTGGCTGCAGACTGTGATTGGCTGCAGCGGTCACTTGGATTGAATCGTCATCCCGGAGCGGCAACGCTTAAAAGGTAGTCAATGATCAGGCAGTTGCTCATAGAGTTTGAACACAACCTCCTGTAGTGTGCATATGCAAGGTATCTTACAGATACAAAAATAACCCTTGCAGCACCACCTCGTTTATTTCCACCTGAGTAGTAGGGCCAACAAGCTCCCTACCCAGTAGAATTTGTTTAAAGCTGTAATCACACTGTGCAATAATTTAATCAAAATACCACACAATGTGGCAATAAAGGGGACATTGCACAGTATAATCCTTCTCCTACTACACTAGTCGGTATCAATAAAAAATTGAAGGCGACATTGTCCACCATGCTCTACCTTTCCTCCTCTCTCCCTATACCTACATTTTTCATGATTTAATAGGTGGTGTACACCAGAGCATGGAGGGATAAATTTAACAACTTATAATATAAATTGGAGGTCTACTCTACCAATTTCATTATATGGTACTATAAATGGTGTCATTAGAAACTACAACTCCTCCCGCAAGAAATAAGCTCTCACACCACTCTACTGACGGAAAAAGAAAAAAACTTTATGGCTCTTGGAAAGCGGGGAGGGAAAAAGTAAAATGAAAAAGCAAAAAATGGATAGGGTTAATTAATTTCTAATAAAAACATTTATGACCACATGTGTGGTATTACTCGGGAGAAATTGCTTTACTAAGGTTTTGGTGTTTTTTCCTCCTTTATCCTTTGTGAAAATGAAAAAATGTAACATTTAGTGGAAAAAAATGTGATATTCATTTTTACGGCCTTATTCACACGAACGTGTTTTACGTCCGTGCTACGCGCGTGATATTCACACGCGTCGCACGGACCTATCTTAATGAATGGGGCCGTTCAGACTGTCAGTGAATTTCACGCAGCGTATGTGCGCTGCGTTAAACTCATGACATGTCCTATATTTGCCCGTGTTTTGCGCTGCACGCACCCATTGAAGTCACACGGAAGCACTTCCGGGTGCCGCGCGTGATTCGCGCAACAGTAGTACAAACAATGAATGAAAACAGAAAGGTTGTAAACATAAAACCAGAGTGTCATCATGATGCCGGCTGTGCCAAAATCACGCAGCCGCGCACCATATGCTGATGCCACACGGACCTTTTGCGCGTGAAAAATGCAGCGTTTTTTGCGCGCGCAAAACGGACATGTCCATGTGAATAAGGCCTAATTCTAATAAATTCTGCAAAAGACCTGTGGGTTCTAAATGCTCACTATACCCCTAGATAGTTTCTTTAAGGGGTGTAGTTTCCCAAATGCGGTCACTTTTTGGGGTCTTTCCACTGTTTTGGTCCCTCAGGGTCTTTGAAAATGCGACATGACACCCAAAAACCATTCCAGCTAAATTTGAGCTCCAAAAGCCAAATAGCACTCCTTCGACTTCTAAGCCCTGCCGTGGGTCCAAACAGCAGTTTATTACCACATATGGGGTATTACCGTAATCAAGAGAAATTGCTTTACAAATGTCGGGGTTCTTTTTCTCCTTTATTCCTTGTAAAAATTAAAAATGTCTATGTTTTTCAGGAAAAAAGTAGATTTTCATTTTCACGGTCTGATTCCAGTAAATTCAGCAAAAAACCTGTGGGGTCAAAATGCTAACTATATCCCTTAAACAATTCCTTGAGGGGTGTAGTTTACAAAATGAGGTCACTTTTGGGGGTTTTCCACAGTTTTGGTCCCTCCAGGGTGTTGCAACGGTGACAAGGCACTGAAAACCAATCCAGCAAAATCTGCACTCCAAAATCCTAATGGATCTCCTTCCATTCTGAGCCCTGCTGTGGGTCCAAACATCACTTTATTACCACATATGGAGTATTGCCGTAATCGGGAGAAATTGCTTTACAAATTTTGGGGTGCTTCTTATTCCTTATTTCTTGTAAAAATTGAAAATTTCTAGATTTTTCAGAAAAAAAGTAGATTTTCATTTTCACAGACTAACTCCAATAAATATAGCAAAAGGCCTGTGGGGCCAAGATGCTAACTATACCCCTAGATAAATTCCTTGAGGGGTGTGGTTTCCAAAACAGTGTCACTTTTGGGGAGTTTCCACTGTTTTGGCACCACAAGACCTCTTCAAACCTGACATGGCGTCTAAAATATATTCCAAAAAAAGGAGGCCCTCTAAATCCACTAGGCTTCTGAGACCTGTCTTTCAGTCTATTAGCGCACTAGGGCCACATTTGGGATAGTTCTAAAAACAGCAGAATCTGGGAAACAAATATTGAGTTGCGTTTCCCTGGTAAAACTTTGTGTGTTAAAAAAAATGAATTACAAATAAATTTCGGCAAAAAAATAAAATTTGTAAATTTCACCTCTACTTTCCTTTAATCCCTGTGAAACGCCTAAAGGGTTAAAAAACTTTCTGAATGCTGTTTTGAATACTTTGAGGGGTGCAGTTTTTCAAATGGGGTGATTTATGGGGTCTATTTAATATATAAGGCCCTCAAAGCCACTTTAGAACTGAACTGGTCCTTAAAAAATAGCCTTTTTTTTTTTATCCTTTGGATTAAGGGTGTGAGGATTGTTGTAAACGCTCATGTTTTGGTTTTTTTCCTCAAAAAATAAAAACTTTAATTGGAAAAAAAAAATTGCCTTTTTACATTTTTTAGAAAATGTGAGAAATTGCTGCTAAAGTTCTAAGCCTTGTAACGTCCTAGAAAAATAAAAGAATGTTAAAAAAATTATGCAAACATAAAGTAGACATATGGGAAATGTTTACTAGTACCTATTTTGTGTGGTATTACTATCTGTTTTTCAAGCAGATACATTTAAATTTAGAAAAATTTTCTCAAAATGTTGGTGTTTTTTTAACAAATAAATACAGAATTTATCGACCAAATTTTTCCACAAACATAAAGTACGATATGTCACGAGAAAACAATCTCAGAATCGCATGGATAGGTAAAAGCATTCCAAAGTTATTACTACATAAAATAACACGTCAGATTTGAAAAAAATGGGGCTGATCCTCAAGGCCAAAACAGGCTCAGTCCTGATTGGGTTAAAGGTGGATCAGACCCCATGTATTATACTTTTTTAACCTGTTAACTATTAAAACCGCGGACAGCCACCCACATTTGCTGCCCGTGCTCCCATATAAAGTATGGGAGCACAGTCCGTAAAAATAAAAAAAATAGGACATGTCCTATTTTTTACAGAGACTTTCTACGGGAAGGTGTCCGTCGACAATAGAAATGAATTGGTCCTTAATTCCGCAACGCAATTACGGTCTGTAATTACAGACTAAATCTACGGTCGTGTGCATGGGGTCTAAGGGCTACAGAGAATCATCTTTGCTTTTTTTTCTCTGTAGAAAATCGTAATGCATATGGTATTAGTTTTATTCTACATCTCAACAGAAGAGCAAAGAAAAGTCTATTTCACACAAGAATATTTGGGACCCCTATTATACTGTCACTGTATTACAACAGGGCTATGCATGCCATCATGGTGGTAAATACAGTCCATGCAAAGTTACAGCATGTTCCATCACATGCTGTATTCAGTGCTTCTAGAGGAAAACTCAGTCTGTGAAAAGGAATTACACTCAGACTACTTGACCGCAATACGGTTCTGTTTTGCACACCATATTACGACTGAAAATGCACACACTTTGGTGCATGAGCCCGAAATCTCATATGCAAAGTTAAAGCTTTCTAACTATGTACCACACATGTTACCATACTTAGCCTATTAATACAGCATGTATTTCTCGTATTCTCATCTGTATCTATGTTTTACCCGTCTACTTTATACATGAGGTTACAGCTGCACATAACTTCATATCTTGTGAGTTGAGAAAGTTCTCTTCTCCAGTACTGTTCAATCACTCAGCTGCAGAGGGTTTGGCACAACGCATCTTGCTGGAACTGATAATTCCCAGAGGCTAGAATTAACACCTCTTAAAAAACCAGACGCTGCTCACTGACCAAACTTTCAATGGGAGATTAGGCTGAATAGAGCAACCTCACCACCCAGAATAGGTTATAATACAGTTAGAATAAAGACATTCATGTGTAATAATGATTCCGGCTTCAATAACGTGTGCCTTCCTTACGCGGCATGTAAAAAAAAAAGATTAAAAAGCAGTATGGGGAAAATATATGAAGTTACTTTCCTTTTAAAAATCAAAATCTTTCTTTGCCTTCCCCTCCACTTTTATTTAGCTCGAATTACATTTAGTGACATTGACCAGGGTGACGCGCACATGTTGTGCGGCATATTTACTGTTCTTTTTGGCCACTTTTTCCCCACGGCAGTACAATTATAATCTCATTCTGGATTCTAGTACTTTTTTTTAATGTGGGCAGTGGCGGAGGTGCAGTTATGTACCCCTGAAACATAAGAAAACAGAACAGCATTGGAAGAACAATGAGACATAATGCATACTGCACAATGATGTAATCTGGACAGAACTACCTCAATATACATATGATTACTTTATTATTATTATACTGCATACTGATTCTACACAGCATGATGTTATTAGCGGAAGGGCGGTGGCTCTATTTACTGCTTTTGCCCCAGGACCTAGGAACTTCAAGCTATATCTCTAAACACAGGGCGATTCTTATTTTACACCAAGTTAATGTAGAGGCTAAAGGCCCTTTTACACAGGCCAATTATCGGCCAAACGAGTGTTCACAGAATGCTCGTTCCCAATCATTGCCCCGTGTAAACAGTGCAACAATCAGCCAATGAACGAGGAAACGCTCGTTCATCGGCTGATTGTATCGTTTATGCAGCCAGAAATATTATCGTTGTCGGTAGCACAATTCCCTGTGTATACAGGGAGACGTGCTGCCAACATGATAGAAATGTATGGTGACGAGCGATTGTAGTAATAAGCACTCGTCCCCATACATAGATCCTTGTGAAAGGAGCAAACGAGCGCTGATCTGCAAGCTGTCCAGGTGAATTGCGCTTGTTTACAAGGTCCACATCGGGCCGTGTAAGAGGACCCTAAGGGCTTATTCACACGAACGTTGAATAGGTCCGTTGTTAAAACAACGGCAGTGACATGGACTCATGTCTTTCATTGGGCTGTTCACATGGCCGTTGTTTTATCGGACCGTGTGAAGGGTCCGTTGAAAAATAGAACATGTCCTATTTTCTTCCGTTTTCACGGATCCCTCGATAGACTCAAGTCTATGAGGGATACGTGAAAACGGGTCCCGCACGGGTGCAACTCAGGCATGAAAACTGGCCATTTTTTACGTCGGCGTTTGCACTCGATCGTGTGAATAAGCCCTAAGTGTAGGCGCACATGTTGTGGGTTCTGTCCAAATTTACACACTGATTCCGCACCTATATCTAAACAGAATCCGCAGAAATTCCCCCGGCAATGCATGTGAATTGGATTTCTTATACCTCATTAAATAAGGCCCCATACACATGTCCGTGCAGTATTTACGTTTAGTAACTACTGTACGGATGGGCCGCGGAGTGTCATCCGCATTTTCGGACCGTGCTCACAGTAATAAGTATAGGAGCCAAGTCCGTAAATTCGAAAAATAGGACATGTCCTATTTTTGAGTCTCATTTCTACGGTCCGGACACACACCCGTAAATATACAGTAAGGTGTCCGTGGCTGATAGAAATTAAAGTGTCAATACTTTATCTGCAATTACGGAAAAAAAAAACTAGGTTACGTGTAAATGGGGCCTAACATGCTCCAGGAAAAACGTGTGCAAAATAATCACGGCACTGCGAATTTTATAATCCACACCATGTTCATAATTTACATAAATCCCACGCTAAAAAGCAGTGGATTAGCTCCATTGTACTTCAATGGAGCTAATCTGCGTGCAAATCCACATGCAAATCCATGTCAGAAATCCTAGATTTAAGATGCAGATTTGCTTCCACAAATCCTAACCTTGTGAACAAAATGTTCACTCAAACAAATCATTTTCAAAGTACATGTCTTACAAAATATGTCATTATAAATTGAAGGGGTTGTAAACTTTTAACAAGTTCTGGTAAAAAAGAAAAAACTTTCAACAGTAATTATTTATTAGGGAATATCCCAAACTCACTGATGATTTCTTAGGCCAAAACTGCACATTGTGGTATTTTCGGGAAGAATTTTCGCTGCGGAAAGCAGCGCAAGAGAAAAAAACGTTCATACTTACCCCGCTCATAGTTCTGGCGATGCGTCCCTCTGTTGACGTGCAGTCCGGCCTCCTGGGATGACACTGCAGCCCATGTGACTGCTGCAGCCTGTGATTGGCTGCAGCAGTCACATGGGATTAAACGCCATCCCAGGAGGCTGGCCTGGAAGAAGAACAGAAGATAGTGTTGCTATGACAAAGCCCGGGTAGTAAGTATAAAGTTTTGTTTTTATTCTGAGTTGCGATTTTTGTGGCGGAATCGCTTCCTTTTCCGTCGCAAAACTTGGCTACTTGTTGCGGGTTTTACATCCCCTGTGAATTCAATGGGGAAAACCCGCAACAGAAAAGCAATGAAAACGCAGCATAAATTGACATGCTTTAGATTTAAAATCCGCACCGCAGGTCAATCTATGAAAGTTTTTGCTGCGTTTTTTTCTGCATTAAGGGCATGAGAGTTTCTAAATCTCATACACTTTCCTGCTACTGTAAATGCTGCAGAATTTCTGCACAGAATTCTGTTGCGGAAATTCTGCGGTGTTTACAATACGTGAGAACCCGGCCTAAGGGAAAACGTTTTAATTTAACGAGTTTTCATTGATTGGCTATCATCTATAATGTGGACTAAAAAAACTAGAAGAACAATAGAGAATTGTGATACTATAGAGAATTTAAAGAAGCACCACCACAAAAATTTTTACTCTCTGGCCCATTAGAGCTCATTCAGACTAGCGCGTATTACGTCCGTGTGATGGCCGTTAAAACAACGGCCGTCACACGGACTCATGTATTTCAATGGGTTCGTTCACACGACCGTTTCAACGGTGCATGTGAAGGGTCCGTGAAAAAATAGGAAATGTCCTATTTTTTTGCGCTTTACACATCCCTCCATAGACTCTAGTCTATGGGGGATGCGTGATAACGCATCCCACACAAGTGCACCTCAAAGGTGAAAAACTGCAGTTTTTCACGTCTGAGGTTGGCCACGTTCGTGTGAATCATGTGTAGTATCACAACCTCGATGTGAGTCTTATAGGAATGAATAGAGAACCTGACTTCCTGTCCACACATGAGACGCTGTGGCAGTTGGAGAGTCTTATTGCTGGTCACATGACACAGCTGAGGACCAGAAGGGAGTGGATAACTCACAAATACAGCCACCGATAAGAAAATTACCTTCACCACAATTTACATAATGTGCCTTCCCAATGAGCTAGAGAATAAAAAATGTTGTGGGAGTGCTTCTTTAAAGAGAACCTGTCACTAGGTTACATAAGTTGAACTGGTTAACTGACCTGAATAACGCTGTCTCCCTGATTCCAGCGATGTTTTTTCTTCTTTTTTCGTGACTCCCCCCTCTCGTTTCAGAGATATAGCCCACTGTTGTGTGGACTCATATGCTAATTTGCTGTAGTTAGCCAACAGGGTGGAGCTAGCTTGCCTGACTCTGATGCTGACCAATCAGCTTGAGGGTGGTTCTCACCATGTTGGCTAAATGCAGCAAATTAGCATAGAGGGAACAAACACAACAGTGAGCCATTTCTCTGGAATGGGGGGCTCCAGGAAAAAAAACTTGACTTAGCTTACTGACCTGAATAGCGGTGTCTCACTATTTCAACTAGTGACAGGTCCCTTTTAAGTATTCCTTATACAAAGCATTGGGGCAGATTTACTACTGTATCTGCATCTAAAATGTGTTGAAAAATGTATCAAATTTTGTCACAATTTATTGTAGACTAATTTAAGCACAGACATTTGCACCTCACTAGTAACGTTTAAAAAAAGGGTAGAATCGGAAATGTGGCTTAAACTAAGCTAAAATATGCCAAAGTGGTATAAGAAAAGTGTCTAACAGGTCCAGCAAGATGCACCAAATTTATCTTACAGTGTGTGCCATTGTGATAAATTTGGGGCATCTTCAGACTGCCTGGTCTATGTTTTATGCTGTCTATCTCTTAGACAGCATTAGTAAATCTGCTCCATTATATTTTATAATCAGAAATGTGGGGAAAGATTTATAAATAAAAAATATGGAGCACAACTCTGAAGTCACACCCAAAAAAACCATTTATATCTATTTATATTTTTTAATGTATTATTGTGCCCCACTATGCTAGAATGAACAAAAGGTGGTTGGATCTAGTGCTCTTAGTAAAATCTCTGGTTTCCGGGCATATGAAAACAATTGGTTTACTGTGATTTTAAACTCATGATAAAAGTGCACATAGGGTGAGGCAGAATGAATGTTATGCCTTTAAGCTGTTTCTGAAAGACAGGAGGTGCGATCATTATTTTTAGCATTACTTACTTAAAATGAAAAGGGATATCCTGTTCATCAGAGCAATGATAACAAAATGAAGAAGCATAATTATATGTAATTATAGTGACATGTCGAGGCAAGATATGTAGTACACAGAATTATCATTTCTTAAACACTCGAGAGATCCAAGTAAAAATTTACTCAAGAAATAAAAGGCCAGTTTAGTGAATGTAAACAGATAAAACGAATGCTCCACTAGTTACAGAAACCTACATGTGAGAACAGACTTTCTCTTTAAAGGCTATGGAAACATTTGAATTTAAATCTTTTTTCTTTTTTTTAAATAAAAAGGTGTATCAGTGTGTTTGGTGCAACTTCACAAATACTTTTTATTAAAAATTCGATTTACTTTTGTAGATACAGCTGCTCTGTATTCACTATACAGAGCAGCTGCATCTAGCGCTATTCACTGAATCCGTTAGTCCGCTGGACCTGACGGGTTCAGTGACAGCGGGTCCTGCGTGTCAGATGCACCTGTAAACGGTCACATGTAAGAACATAACTTAGATGTGATAGATTACAGGTGGATCCTGCGTGTCAGAGACCCACGGAGAACCCGCTGTCACTGAACCCATCAGGTTCGAGGAATAACGGATTCAGTGAATAGCGCTAGATGCAGCTGCTCTGTATAGAGAATACAAACCAACTGTATGTAAAAAAGTAAAGCAAATTTTTTATGAAAAATATTTGTAAAGTTGCACCAAACACGCTGATACACCATTTTTATTAAAAAAAATAAATATATATATATATATATGTGTTTGCCTTTCAAACGTTTCTATAGCCTTTAACCCCTTAAGGACGCAGCCTTGTTTTGGCCTTAAAGAGGCTCTGTCACCACATTATAAGTGCCCTATCTCCTCCATAAGGAGATTGGCGCTATAATGTAGGTGACAGTAATGCTTTTTATTTTATAAAACTATCTATTTTCACCACTTTATTAGCGATTTTAGATTTATGCTAATGAGTTGCTTAATGCCCAACTGGGCGTATTTTTCCTTTAGACCAAGTGGGCGTTGTACAGGGGAGTGTATGACGCTGACCAATCAGCGTCCTGCACTCCTCTCCATTCATTTACTCAGCACATAGGGATCCTGCAAGATCCTTATGTGCTGTCTTATACTTCACATTAACAATACTGAAGTGTTTAGACAGTGAATAGACATTCCACGGAATATCTATTCACAATCTCTGCACTTCGTTACTCTGTCTGTGGTAGTTACAGCAGAGGAAGCGTGATCTCGCGAGATCTCGCTGTAAATGACAGGTGACAGAGCCTCTTTAAGGCTCAGAGCCCATTTTTCAAATCTGACATATTTCACTTTATGTGGTAATAACGTCGGAATGCTTAAACCTATCCAAGCGATTCTGAGATTGTTTTCTCGTGACACATTGGGCTTCATGTTTGTGGTAAAATTTGGTTGATATATTCAGTGTTTATTGGTGAAAAATTGCAAAATTTAGAGAAAATTTTGAAAAAATTGCATTTTTCAGAATTTAAATGCATCTGCTTTTAAAACAGATGGTTATACCAACCAAAATAGTTACTAGTTCACATTTCCCATATGTCTACTTTAGATTGGCATAGTTTTTCGAACATTCTTTTATTTTTCTTGGACATTACAAGGCTTAGAACATAAACAGCAATTTCTCATATTTTTAAGAAAATTTCAAAAGCCTATTTTTTAAGGTACTTGTTCAGTTCTGAAGTGGCTTTGAGGGGCCTATGTATTAGAAACCCCGATAAAAACACCCAATTTTAAAAACTAGACCCCTCAAAGTATTCAAAACGGCATTTAGAAAGTTTTTTAACCCTTCAGGCATTTCACAGGAATTAAAGCAAAGTGGAGGTGAAATTTGCAAATTTAATTTTTCTTGCTGAATTTCAAATTTATTCCATTTTTTTCTGTAACACAGAAGGTTTTACCAGAGAAACACTACTAAATATGTATTGTCCACATTCTGCAGTTTTTAGAAATGTCCCACGTGGCTCTACTGTTCTCGTGGACTAAAACACAAGCCCTAGAAGCAAAGAAGCACCTCGTGCATTTTGAGGCCTCTTTTTTTTTATTAGAATATATTTTAGGCAGCATGCCAGGTTTGAAGAGGTGTTGAGGTGCCAAAACAGTAGGAATCCCCCAATAGTGACCCCATTTTGAAAACTACACCCCTCAAGGAATTCATTTATGGTTGTTGTTATCATTTTGACCGCACAGTGTTTTCACAGCACCTATTTGAATTGGGCTGTGAAATTTAAAAAAAATTCATTTTTTTCCAATAAGATGTCATTTTTGATCAAAATTTCTTATTTTCACAGGGAACAAAATACCCCATTTTGTTGCCCAATTTGTCCTAAGTCCGGCAATACCCCATTTGTGGTGATAAACTGCCGTTTGGGCCCTTTGCAGGACTCAGAAGGAAAGGACCACCATTTGGCCTACTGAAGCTTTTCTGGTGCTAAGTCATGTATACAGAAGCCCCTGAGGTACCAGTACAGTTGAAAGCCCCGAGAAGTGACCCTATTTTAAAAACTACACCCCTTAAGACATTCATCTAGAGGTGTAGTGAGCATTTTGACCCCACAGGTACTTTGTAAAAGATAATGCGCAGCAGATGGTGCAGAGTGAGATTTGCAATTTTCTTTATATATATGCCAATTCAGTGTCCGATATATTGTGCCCAGAATGTGCCACCGGAGATATACACCCCATAAGCTGTAATGTGGGTTCTCCCGGGTACGGCAATACCCTACATGTGGCTGTTATTAGCTGCCTGGGCACACGACAGGGCTCAGAATGGAAAGATGAGGGGGATAAGCTGTGCGGCGTGCATCGGGGTAAATTAAAAAATAAGGGATGTATGATAAATTCGAAAACAAATCTTTCATACAGAGCCCTGGTTTTTCGTGACACGTGTCGCATTGGTATGTTGTGTCCTTCCTTATCCCCCTCTTTGAGCAGACTCTGCACCTCTTTTGACTTTTTCCCTTCTTGCCAGTTTGGGGAACTTCTCCTGGAAAGTGTTGCCATGGTGCGATGCGTGTGGCCTCGCTTCCAGAAGTACTGTGTGCTCCCTCTTCTTGGTCCCTAAAGATTAGGTTCTTGATAACCACCTCTTGAAATTCCAGGAAAGTTCCCCTCTGGCCTGCACATCGACGTAGCACGTACGCATTGTACAATGCCATCTGTATGATGTGCACAGCCAGCTTCTTATACCACACCCTCGATTTCCGCATGGCATTGTAGGGCTTCAGGACTTGATCTGACATGTCAACCCCTCCCATGTACCTATTGTAGTCCAGGATGCAGTCTGGTTTGGGGGTCTCTGTACTGGTACCTCATACAGGTACATGGGTACTGGTGTGGCTATGTATTGTTGTCAATACAAGGACATCTCTCTTGTACTTGTACTTGACACACAATATGTTGCTGCTAGAATGTGCCCTGCTCTCACCCCTTCTGAGTGTTTGCCCAAGCAGAGTCTTAGGGAGGCCTCTCAGATTTCTTTCTAGCAGTGCCGCATGCCACAATACTTCTGGAAGCGAGGCACTTGACGAGTGGGACGCTGGTATAAAAATTATCCAGGTAGAGGTGGTAACCCTGGTCCAGCAGTGGGTGCACCAAATCCCACACCATTTTCGCATAAATTCCCATTAAGGGGGGCATTCTGGGGGCTGAATACTGCTGTCCTTCCCTTCATATATCCTAAATTTGTAGGTATACCCTGATGCACTCTCACACAGCTTATACAGTTTCACGCCATACATTGCCCTCTTACTCGGCAGGTACTGGCGGAATTGAAGCCTCCCTTTAAAATGTACCAGGGACTCATCAATAGAAATACACTTCTCGGGGGTGTATGCTTGGGCAAACCGGGCACTGAAATGGTCTAATAGGGGTCTCCGTTTGTACAAACGGTCAAAACTGGGGTCATCTCGGGGTGGGCACTGCTCATCCGTATAATGTAAGAAGTGAAGTATTGCCTCATAACGCATCCTGGACATGGCCATACGGTATATCGGGGTGTGGTATAAGATGTCCGTGCTCCAGTAGGTCCTAATGGACGGCTTTTTCAGAAGCCCCATGTTCAAGTGAAGTCCCCAGAACTTGCCCAACTCTGCTGCATCTACAGGGGTCCACCTGTGGGATTGGGCATAAAATGATGTGGGGTTCTTAGTAATATACAGTTGGGGATATAAATTCGTCTGGGAGACCATAAGAGCTATAAAGTCATCAGCGAAGAAGAACCTGAAAAAGTCCATTTCACTGAGCCCTGCCATATAAAATTTTATCCCTGAGCTGCCCATGTACTCTGGGATTTGGGGCTCATAAATGTCTATTGTGGGGGTCCAAATGGGGTCACTTCGCTCAGGTGCTTGAACTGCGGCGGGGTCATCTCGCTCGGGGGCTTCAACTGTAGTGGTGGTCCTGGGGCGTCTCCTAGGGGGTTCCTCTTCTTCATCACTGGATGAGGAGGTGGATCAATAAATCAGAGTCTCACCATCCGACCACTCTGTGTTGTAGGCAAGAAATGAATATGCCTGTTCGGCACTAAATGTCCGTTGGGATATGTTTGATTGCTTCCCTAACTAGGAGCAATAGGCTGCTACAAGCCCAAAAAATTGATGTTTTTATAGAAAGAGTGGGCTTCCCTGAGACTAAACCTAACTAGCGCGAGGGTTCCTAACACTAAACCTAACTAGATTTTATTTGAACTTCCCTGAGACTAAATCTAACTACGGCGACGATTCCCTGACACTAAACCTATCTAGATTATTCCGAGCTTCCCTGACGCTGAACCTAACTACGGTGATGGACCCCTAACGCCAGTTCTAACTACGGTGATGGATTCCTGATGCTAAATTCCCTGACGCTATACCTAACCACGCTTTTTGACGGTTCCCTGACACTAACTAACCCTAATACTAAACTAACCAGTTAAATTGTCTAAATTAACTGGGTTTTTTTTTTATATATGTTTTTGTTTTATATGTTTTATAAAGAAAAAAAAAGAAAAAAATAATCCCCAGGGACCAAGAAATTGGTCCTGAAGACTAAGAAGTGGTCAGAGATAGGAGATCACTGACCAAAAACGTGGGGGGGACACAAGGAGGAAGGGTACAGGACTGGGTAGTGGATGGGAGAGGTGGGATGGCGAAAAAAGTTGGTTTTTAGCCTTTTTTTTTTTTTTTCCTTTTTTTTTACTTCTCTCTCTCTCTTTCTCACAACCGCTCTTAACGCCTCGCTATCTCCAACAGAGGTGTTCAGGGCGGGTGCGGCAGGATGTGATGTCAGGGAGAAGAAGTTTAGACGTCGATCGCCACTATTGGACAGTTACTCACTGACTGACCAATAGTGGCAATCGTGGAGGCGGGACCATCGCGACAGGTCCCGGCGTATTGAGCTGTGATAGCCTGCTGTCGGAAACAGCAGCTGTCACAAATGGCGATGCATTTTCCCGGCGACGTACTATTCCGTCGCTGAGCGCGAACGGGGCATTCAGCACGATGGAATAGTACGTCGCTGAGCGTTAAGGGGTTAAGAATGTTTTGATGCAGGGCAGAATTCATGGTACTTTCAAGTTGTCAGGTCCTGAGCACCAAAGCATCCCACACCACCACCCATGGCAGCTGGTAAAATGTCCCTACTGTGATATCCTGTATTTATTTTACACCTAATACAATGGGACCTTGTGTTGTCCAAAGGGTTCCACCATTGGCCCATCTGTCCACATAAAATTATCCCAAATGGCTTGGGGATTACCCAGATGTATTTTCTTTCCCTTTTTTAAATAGTAGACAAGAATTGATAACAATGGTTTCATCATTGCTACTCTCCTATGAATTCAATTTATGCCAGGTATTCTTTGTTCAGGACGTCATGAACACTGAAAAACCTTAGCTGAGATTAAAGAAGTCTGGTGTGCTATGGATGTTCTTCTAAGATGTTCTGTGATTTTCTGGGTGAGTTGGCCAGCAAGCAACTACTGGGCAGATACTCCACTTTTTAGAGTTTCTCCTTTTGGAAATAATAGTTCTTAATGTGGTATGGTGGCATAGCATAGTTAAAAAAGTATTATATTTCATTGCATCCTAATATATTTTAATAACTTTTTCTCATCCCTTCTGGAATTATCTTTATAGAGTTTTTACTGGAATATAGGTCCACAGTCACCACCTCCCGTTCATGGTAAGGTTCAACATATAGTGAGGATTACAATAAACATGGTTGGCTGCAATCAAATCTGGTTATGTTCAATTAACTGCATCTGATTATTGTAACGTCTATGGCCACGGCCCGTCGTTCTGACTTACCCCTCGACGGCCGCGGCCATGGACAGGTGTGTTCCCTGCAGCGTTGTCCCTCTGTGATACGCTGGCACTCACTTCCTGGTATCGAGACGGTCCCTGGATGGCGCACGCACGGTCTTAAAGGGCCAGTGCACGCATAATTGCAGGAAGTCTGCAATCAAGCCCAGAATGCTACTGGACTATAAAAAGGGCTCTGCCCTCTTGTTCTTTGCCTGAGCGTTGTTCGTTACCCAAAGTTTGTCTTGCAAATGGTCTCCTAGTGTCTTCCAGTTCCCAAGTGTTCCCTGTTCCTGTATCCCGTGCTGTCCTGGTCAAGTGCCGTGATGAAGCTGTTGTCGTGTTCTGCTACTCCACGCCTGACGTCTACCTTCTGTCTGGTCCCAGGCGAGCCTGCCTTGCTACTGTCCGAGTTGCCACAGGTACCCTTTCTGGACTATAGACTCTGTACTGTACCTGTTTGGCCAGCTGCCATCCCGCTACTCGGTACGGCCCAGTGGGTCCACACCCCGCATCGTGACAGTTATCAATTAATTATGGTGAATAATTTGATTGACTAAGAGAACAGTTGCTTTTCTGGGTGATATCTACTGCTACATGTACAGACATCCTAAATAAATGCAATAATAATACCAAATATGTGTTATGTAATTACCCAGATTCCCTCGTTATTACCAATTAGATTATTTTTGATTTATCACTTTTGGTTTGGTTTTGGTATGTCTACCTAATCTGCATAAAAATCTGAATAACTTATCTCGGCCGTGTCCTGAGTTGTAGCAGGTATCTTGGTTATTCATAAAACCCAAAATGTTGCTAGCAAATGCAGGCATTCATCCAGCTAAGAATATTGGGAGATTTGATCTCTGAATTGTGAAAACAGCTCTGGTGTATAACACAAGGCGTAACTTGGGATCTGAACGAGACAAGTAAATTTGGTAGAGCTACTAATTTTTTCATTATAGTTTTCCTCTGTTTATGTTCCACTCCTAGTTTTGACTTACAAACACTTGCAAAATACTGACCAAAATGTGGCTTAATGCTATGTTGTAAAGGATCTGCCAGACACAGCTTCTGTGTCGATGCCCGTGGGTAATCAGTCTGCACCTGCTCCTATGTCTGTGAGATTGACTCCATCTTCCATCACTCAGGATGGCAGGCTTAGGAGTGGGAGAGCCTATCACAGCCTGGCCAGACGGAGCTAGCTCCCGCCCACTGTCTATTTATACCTGCCTTTCCTGTTCCTCCTTTGCCTGTGATTCTGCTCTGCTTGTTTCCTGGCTCTGCTGCTGCTGCTGCTTGAACTACTGATCCTCTGCTTGTTATTGACCTTGGCTTACTGACCACTCTCCTGCTCAGCGTTTTGTACCTCGTGCACTCCTGGTTTGACTCGGCTCGTTCACTACTCTCGTTGCTCACGGTGTCTCCGTGGGCATCTGCCCCATTTCCCTTAGCTTCTGTGTACCCTTGTCTGTTTGTCTGTCGTGCATTTACTGAGCGTAGGGACCGTCGCCCAGTTGTACCCCGTCGCCTAGGACGGGTCGTTGCAAGTAGGCAGGGACTGAGTGGCGGGTAGATTAGGGCTCACCTGTCTGTCTCCCTACCCCATCATTACATATGTATTTACAAAGTTAGGCCGGTTTAGGGGTCGTTCACATATATCCGTTGCTCCTGTCAGTTGCAGAACAGCCGGAGGGAAATTGATGCTAGAACGGATCCCATAGATTTATATAGGATATGTCCTGGCACAGGGGACATCAGTTGTGGCTCCGTATGGCGCTGGACCTGTGCAGAAGCCGGATCCAAATACGTTACCTACAGCGTTTTTGGGTCCGGCTCCAAGGGAGGTCTGGCACCGTATCCTATCTATTTCAACTGTGGCCGGATGAACGCTGGGTGAAGCCGCATCTACATTCCGGCAGCACCCGATGGGATGGCGGCCGGGTGTATGTCCCACTGTCAGCTGTATGTGCGTCCTCAGGATGCACATACAGTTGAACCCAATTCCGATGCAGGGAACCATCAGTTCCCTGCCTCAGAATTAGTTCAGAGTGGAGGAGCAGAGGGAGCTTCTCTACTTGCCGAGGACTCCCTGGGCACAGCACTACTTTAAGCGCTGTGCTCGGGGAAGCCCTTGACATCACTGTCCATATATGGACAGTGACGTCAGTGGCTACTGATTGAGCGGAACACCCGTTGCCGATGATCTGGCCGGGGATTCCGCCCCTAGAAGAAACCCCTGATGTTACAGTCCATATATGGAGATTGACGTCAGGGGCTCCTCCTGGAGCAGAATCCCCGGCCAGAGGCAATGTCAGGCAATGCTGTGGCCGGGGATTCCGTTCAGGGAGTAACCCGTCGTCACTGTCCATAGATGGACAATGGCGTCAGGGGCTCCTCCTGGAGGGAATCCCCGGCCACAGCAGCGGCAATGCTCTTGCCGGGGATTCCACTGCTAGAGGGAGCTTCAGTGGCGCCATCTACAGGGGAAGGGGGTTAGCACTATATACAGTGGGGGTGGCACTATCTACAGGGGGGTGCTGTGTGGCACAAAAAATACAGGGGGCAGTGTGGCACCATCTACAGTAGGCGCTGTGTGGCACCATCTACAGCGTGGCTGTGTGACATTATCTACACAGAGTACTGTGGAATATACAGAGGGCACTGTGGCATTATCTACAGGAGGGTGTGTGGCACTATCTACAGAGGGTACTGTGGCATTATCTAGAGGGGGGTGTGGCACTATATACAGAGGGCACTGTGGCATTTTCTACAGGGGGTGTGTGGCACTATCTAAAGAGGGCACTGCGGCTTTATATACAGAGAGCAGTGTGGCACTGCTACAGAGGGAACTGTGACATTATCTACAGGGGGCACTGTGGCATTATATACAGAGGGCACTGCGGCATTATCTACAGAGGGCACCGTTTCATTATCTATAAATGAAATTCATCGGTTTTTAAAAATTTGTCAAAAACGGAAAACACGAAACGGATGCAAAACGGCCATCAAAAACGGACCTAGACGGTCGTTTTTAACGGCCTACGTCCGAACCCTGTTGTGTGAATTGAAACAACAGCAATCCCTGCGTGGTGAGAGGTAGGTAGGAGATGCTGGGTGGAATTGGCTAGCTGTAAAGGCACCAAAAACAAGCTACTCCCTGAAGTTAGGGCTAGTGTTTGGCGTCTTTGCAGGCTCACAAGGCTGCTTCGAAGCTCTGATCTGAGGTCAGTGGACAGCAGCTGCCTTCTGGGCTCTCTGTCTCAGCGCCGGCCTTGCCGCTGCACTGAATATGACACACGTGAAATTACAATGTGTGTGTCAGACTTCAGTGTAGCTCTAAGGCCGTAGCAGAGGAGAGCCCTGACATGGTACACGGTATCTAATCTATCACGTATTGAATCTTTCACAATCTATGCACCACTCTGATAGAATTCTCACATTTTCAGACCCTAGACTACCTCTTTGGTGGACCACTGTCGTAAAAACTGATGTTAAAAACTGATGGCAACTAACGACAACCAATGACAACTGATGGTTTTGTAGTAAAAAATTTGAAAAAGCCTGATGGTAACTGATACATTTTTGCATTAGTTGTAATCACTCGAGAGACAAAAAAACTGATGCTGATGCAACTGATGTATGTGAACGCACCCTAAGAAGGCCATGATATGGATGTATTTTAACATGCTTTAACATCACTTCTGCTGCAAAACCACTTTAGTTCTACTGAACTGAACTTCGATCACCACAGATTTGAGAAGAAACATGGTGATCTGGGTCCTGCAGCAGTAATACAGACATTTGAACCCAGACTCACTAAACTATTTGTGTAGGATAAAAGTAAAATGGTGTTCAGAGGAAGACATAACGCAAGAATATTTTTTTGAAATGAGAGGATTTAAATCTACTGATGTTTAAAAAATAAAATTGGGAAGATCCATTTAATTGTCCCAAAACATTAATGTCCAAAACATTGAATGCAGTCTTTAATCCAAAGTCTACCATCAATTAGATAGCTTGTGTCCTAAGCCTCTCTCATTATTCCTTCATTCCTGGAGGAAATTAACAGAACAGATGTCTTCTTAACATGCAAACCTGACCATAATAACACAGGTAATTAGGAATTGCTGTACTCTTATGATGTTTGACGTAACATCCAGAATAGCACAGGGATGAAGTATTTATGTTTTCTCTCTCTAAAAGAAGCACCATTTCCACCTACGTAAATTTAAGTAAACATGTTAGATTTTTAGGGGCACCATGAAATTTTTTTAGTCTGGTAACAGTTATCATTGTGTGTTATGTGGTTAAAATTGTATCAGCACATATTGTGTGGCCTGTACATACATGAAGAGCTTGGGACAATTTTTAAATTGATGGCATAAAGCCGATGCACCATGTGACAATAACTGAACTGATTAAAATACATGAAGATAAACAGTACAGCCGATTATGTAGGTATATGAAAAAATAGTAATGTTTCCCAATGCGCACCTGATATAACTTCACAGTTCCTTTGTGGTGTCTCAGACTGTGAAGAAGATACTTTTGCTTGACGTTTGTGTCTTATTATATGCTCTCTTCCGGAGAAGTGAGTGCTGGGATTTATCGTTGTGTTACTTGGTTGAATCATCAGCTGTTCGTCTCCTATGTGAATGTATCCAGTCTGTGGAGGAGATGGAGAAACATCATACAGATAGTCAAGATTATAATTACTAATAAAGGCAATAACTAGAATGTAATAAATCAGAAATTTTTGAACTGTCAGCAAAATCAGAATTGATTTTATCAATGATCTCAATAGATCCTCAGGGTTACTTGCAACTGCAAACACATAATTAAAGTCTAGTTCCCATCTTGAACATTTATGGCACATTTGTTTTACATAAATTTGCGCAATCTGAGTTTCTCCTTTTTCTGGCACCTCTCCCTTAGTATAATTAGCAGACTTAGGTGCTACAGGTTGAATATCAACGATCAGATTTACAGTCAGGGCATCTATAATTTTCTTATATGTACCGAGAGCCAGCTTACTTAGCGAAGGCACACAGGGCAGGTATCCCAGGACGTCCACTACTAACAAACCCTGCCCAGGCCAATTCTTCGGACCAGGTTCTTAAAAATGACAACCTGATCAGTAGAACTGGTTGTCTAATGGGTGCAAAGGAAACTTCTGATCCCTGTCCCACCAATCACCTTGTAGAGTGAAAGCTAAATCCGGCATGTGGCCCACCAGGCATCCAACTTCAACGTAGGACTACCACGCAGGCCTGGTAGTGACTATTAATATGGGTAGTGTATACACTTCTCACATCTGAACGCTCTCCTCAGAAAAATTGGGGGTCCTCTTATAGCTGTTAAGCGATCCTATCCAGCCAAGAAGTGGCTCCCTATTGAAATCTAAGAGAGTCGCTTGCATAACTCTCATAGACTTCAATAGAGAGGGCCATGTGGACCAGATTTTTTACCTAGGGGCCTTCACCAACCTTAATCCAGAGCTGTATATACCTATATCTACAGAAGTGATTAAAGATAGATGTATTTGATATACAACAAACTGCTTCTTCATGTTACACAGGTTTATTTTAGGTCCCTCCTATTCATTAGCAATAGCAACACTAAGCAAGAGAAGTCTGTGCGAAAAGTTACAATACTTAAGGATAAAAAGATGAAAGACAGTGTCTAAAAGAAGCAGGAACAAAAAATAAATAAAAAAATTGGTTATGGTCTACAAATAAAAGGCTTAGGGAAGACATTCCTCAACAGTGATAGTCTTAATTAATACATCTTGGTTCTCTCATTTATCTGCCCGAAGATCCGTATGTTACAAAGAGTAACTGGTTGAAATAAATAACTCTTCATGTCTAGTAAGTAATTTTTTGTGAGAAATCTTCATTCCATCTGAATATACACTCATAAATTCATATAGATTTCAAGCTCTAAGAAGCGTTTACATTTACGCAGCTTTCCTCTTCTGCTGTCAGAGTAGGGCGGTTGGAAAGAGAATGTTTACTGAGGATCCCTCGAAAACCTGCAAACCACAGGAAAGGGAGAGAGTCACCTAGAGCCTAGAGCTCAGGAGAGGCTTCTCCTCGTCACATAACTCCTGCCAAGAACAACACACTGATTTTTCTGTAAAAATAAAATCCTTGATGCACAAAAGCGACCTACAGCAGAGATTTATTTAGGGTCCTTGTGACTATTCCTGTTCAGTTGACCTGGTAACAGGGTGTGGATAAATCAGAGAATATCAGGACGGAACAAATCGCTCTGCTGTCTAGGAAAACTTCCACTCCGCAATTCTTCATAGAACCAAATTAATTAATTCCAGTATGAGGTGTGGGGATAAACAGAAGTCCAATTGTGCTGTAGCCAAGCTTCCCGTCCACACATGAGACGCTGTGGCTGTTGGAGAGTCCTATTGATGGTGACATGACACAGCTGAGGACCAGAAGGGAGGGGATAACTTACCTGCACCACAATTTACATAATGTGCCTTTTCAAGGGGCCAGAGAATATAAAATGATGTGGGAGCGCTTCTTTAAGAATGGGGAAATACTTTATTATCCAGTATTAATGCAAAATTTGTAATATAAGTTAAAGAAAAGCAAATCCTTTCAATGCTTTCTTTATTTTCCTTTTCTGGGTACCTGAATGATGTTAAAAACCCCAATTCTCCTTTAAAGGAAACTTGTCACTATGACAGTGACCCTTTACATTAAATAATGTATGATATTGTCACACACATTAGAAAAATGATGACAAAATGGTAGATTTCAATTGTTTTTACCAATTGTCAATCAGCTAAAATGGTTATCTGTTATTTTGGATTTTTTCAGATAAACCGGCCAATCCCTCTACTGCATCTGGAAATCCCTGACCGTTCATGATCATAAATGTTTGTCATCAACCGACCTGGTTGTGCATTTGTCATGCTTTATATCTCATGAAAATTAGTGTCGGTCCAAACGCTGAGACACTCAGTCAGTTTGATTTTTTTAGTAGCCAGATCTTCTTCTGTACCGTTCTAATGAGGAACATGTCCCAGGAAGTAAAAATCTTCCCAAAGAAGATGCTCATTGCAGTACTTGATAGACAAACAGTAGTTTATTTCTTAAACTGGGAGATAAACTCATGAGTGCTCTAGAGAACACAGATAGTAAAACAGGTCATTAAAATATAATACAAAAATGCTGTTCAACTCATCCAGGCATTTGTTATCGTCTTAATTTTCCTGCGGAAAGAGGCCTCCAAAAAATAACTCTTTTTAGACTTCGCCAAGCATAACGGTACATGGTTATGTTCAATCTTTGCTAGACTGCAAAATGGTTTGACATTGGCCACCTAGAGAAAATTCCACTTCCACACAGCCACTGCATTCTATTAGCCAAGAGCGCTCATATTAAAAAGTACTGTGCTAAATGTTATGTTGAGGAAGGATGTAATAAAAGGTCTAAAATAAATGTTTCCATTTGTTGCATTTCCTTTACATATTCTATATTATATAAGTCCAATTATGCACTAACTAAATTTGGGGCTTTACCATTCCTGAACAAAAGAAGGCAAATTTAGAACAAAGTGGATATTACCCACCCTAAATCAGGTGTGTAGATAGAAAGAGGTTGGCGGGGCATGTTGGATGCCAAGGGAGCGCCAAAAAGCCACACTGCCTTGGCCGTGGTATTTAGAAAATTTGCCAGGGCAACATACTAAATCTTTACCCTGGGTGAAGGAAAGCCTAGCTATGACTCTGCCCTAAACACATACAGTAATTGCTCTGCTATTTGCTGATTCCATCTAATAATTCATTCAAATAAAGATTTATCCTTTCAAGCATTTTTATTCCAGGAGGAAATGTTCTCTAAAACATATAGATAAATTGCATTACAAAAATGTCTAATTTGCTACAGATTTGCTGTGGAAATACCTCTATTATAGAAATCTTTAATTGTAAAATAGATAAAGAGTTCTTATAGATCCAAGACAAGGAAGAGAAAGGTTAGACCACTAGGAATGTACCTCTGGAGCCATTTGACAATTCACACTGACAGCTGTCAAAGGAGGCAGCCAGACTGCTCCTATCATATCACGGTAACATGCTTGTAGGTGCCAACATGAATTAAACAGAGGATCTGCAGTCTACACAATATGTAAGGATCAGGTATGGGAATTTCTTCATAATTATTGGTCTTCTTTACATTCCAGGATAGTTACCTATAGTACAATGGTATTACATCATCTCTCACTGTTCTATCAATGTGTTTATTATATACGATTCCCCTTCCTTCTCTATAGCCGGTTGTCTTCCTTCCTCACTGAATTGTTTAGTGTGCCTTCCTTTAGCACATTTCGGCTGATAAATTGACCTCTCATCTGTAGAGGGCTGGGGACCAGAAACAACTGTGACCTATAAAATGGAAGGACTGCTAAAGGTAGGCAAATAAGTGGCTGGGAAGTATTGTGGTTAACAACTTCAAATCAGGCAGTCACAGCTAGCTAAGGCAAGTTCTCCACCACGCAGCACCGAATATCCCACTGGAAGAAACCTCTTCCAAGTTCTTCATATGTAAAATTAACCATGGTCCAGGGAGAACAGCTTTGCTTGGACCCCCTCATAAGCACTTTTATGACTGCCATGCAAAAAATACACATTCTGAACCTACTGATGTCAACATAACAGGCGTCTATAGGTGGTGCAGTGTTAGCAGTTGTTACTGGGCCCCAGGATCCATGGGGTGGGGCTTAATATACCCTATACCCCGTAATTAGTTGTATAAATGGCACATGCCTTAGTGGGGGCCCTGTTACAGATTCTGCATTGAGGCCCAGGAGCTTTAAGTTTCGTCTCTGTACATAACATCTCAAGACCCAAACTATGTCACCACTACAATAAGGAGAGACTAACAATAAATCACTAGAAAATAATTCAGACCCTTGTCTTCGAAATCCACTTCACTGGCAGCTCATATCTTAATAGTAGAGAAGAGCAGTGCCAGAATGTGGAGTGGTAAGTGGATGGTTGATGTGGCTGGTAGAGGATAGGGGCTCTATATGTATCAGGGCTTTCTTGCTAGCACTGTATGGGGGCTCTGTGGCTGGCACTATATGGGACCCTGTGGTTTGTACCGCTATTGCATCACTGGCTGAGATTGCAACGTTATAGAGGCAATAACTGTGACTAGCAAGGTTATTAGGACACTGAATGTGGCTGACAAGTGTGTGTGTGTGTGTGTGTGTGTGTGTGTGTGTGTGTGTGTGTGTTACTATATTCTCTCAATTCTTTTTTGTAAATAAAGATAACAGAACTGGTAAAAGACATGTGGTTGTAGTCTGTTTACATGCAGTACGTCCATGGATGAGAAACACATACAGGGTTCGATGAATATATTCTTCATATTTAAATTATTTCCTAATATATTATATAAAGTGGCTCTTTAATACACTTAATTTCCCTAAGGCGTAATGCACACGGCTGTGCAGTAATTATAGTCAGTAAATACTGCACGGACAGGCCGCGGAGTGTCAACCGCATTTGCAGACCGTGCTCATAGTATAATGTATAGGAGCTGTAAATGTGAAAAATAGGACATGTCCTATTTTTTTGCAACTCATTTCTACGGCCTGGACACACACTCGTAAATATACAGGAAGATGTCAATGGACAATAGAAATTAATGAGTCAGCTTTTTCTCTGCAATTACGGATCTGTAATAGCAAATAAAAACTATGGTCCTAGGCCTTATGCACACGACCGTAGTTTTGATCTGTATCCGCAATTAAGGATGAAAATGCAGACCCATTCATTTCTATAGGCCACGGACACCTTTACGTATATTTACGGATGTGAGTCCGGGCCGTAGAAATGATCCGCAAAATATAGAACATGTCCTATTCTTGTCTGCAATTGCGGCATGGACTCGCCCATAGAAGTCTATGGGCGCTTCCGCAGTTGTGGACAGATACAGATCTGCATCTGTATCGGCGGATCTTTATTTGCGGACAGTAAAAACCGTTACGGTCGTGTGCATGAGGACTTAGTGCAAATCTTTAAGGCTATAGACAGCTTTGCACTGAATTTCTTTTTTATTGTTTATTTGCTTCCTAATTCAAAATTAAAGCGTACCTAACTTTTCAGGTAACTTTTAAGAATAAGCTGTCATATATGTGTACATGAGGAATAACACTATTTATGGCCATTATATGACTTGTATTCTACATTTATTAGCAGTTTTCTCCTCTGCAGGCTCTATCTCTGAATCTAAGTTGTCTCAGAGCTAATGAGCAGAGCCAAACTGCTCTCATGTCTTCTATACACTACACACAGAAAAGTGGAGAATCCTGCATTCCTATCTCTATCTATCACATATACAAGAAAAAAAAGATTTCAGCACTCCAGCAAGGTCCAGTAAGAAAATCTGTGGTTTTATTTGCCCATGTTTGAGCTGTGGATTAAGCTCCAGTTGCTTCCACCACCCACCACTTTATTACATGAGGCCTGCTTCAATTGAATATTTTTTGTACTATCTATCATATGTGTGTGTATATATATATATATATATATATATATATATATATATATATATATATATATATATATATATATATATAAATATAAGCAGTATAAAGGACATCATACAGCAGTACTGAGGAGTGTAGCTGATAATCCAGCATTGGGGATGAGACGGAAACACTTACCAGAAGATGCAAAATGTCTGTGTGTCTTTCTCACTCTGCTCCAGCTCCCCCTCCTCCCTCAATTGACTTGTATGGGCAGCATGTCTATGTCTCTTTCTATTCTCCTGCCCTCTCCTCCTACCATACCTACCCTCTCCAGAGACTTCTATGGTCAGGCAGTGCAGAGGACCCCCCACCCCCCACTTGCAGCAGTCCACCTCCTCTGCGACTAGGGACGGATTTTGCTTGACAACACAGGGTGGACAGCAGATTACAAGGAGGGAGACACCTAGTGACAGTAACTTTACACAGAATTTGCATTGATAAAAAGAACTACATTTTAACAATAAGTAAATTACAAAGTTGATATGTATTTTTCTCTTAAATTACCATAAGTTGTTTGAAAAGTTAGTTTCCATTTAATCAACTTTCTAAATGGTCTTCATTAAAAAATGCCCTACGATTTTGCTGCTGTAGAGTCTGTGAAACTCCTGTTAATAGCTGGCTGTGCTGCTCCGTAACAGCACACTGCTCCTGGCTGTGTCTTCTCTCACCCCCTCCGTTCTTTTAGTGTTAGGGTCCATTCACATGTTACGGTTGAGGTGCGGTTAGAACTGCATCGAAAATCGCATCCGAAAACCGCATGTGTTTTTACCACGATTCACTGTTTTTTACGTGTTTGCGATAAAAATGCTACTGTATCGAAAATCGCACCGATTCGCTGTAAAAACGCATGCAGTTTTCGGATACGATTTTCTGCTGCGGTTCTAACCGCACCTCAACCGCAATGTGTGAATGGACCCTTACAGATAGCAGCAGGGTGTACCTGGCAGGTCAGTGTGAAGAGGGAAGAATGCATCCAAGTGTTCATGGAGGGCAGATCACAGGATGTCAGTATCAGAGTGAAGATAAGGAGGAAGGCACACACAAGGCAGTCTACAGAGGGAGGGGAAAGAGACTCTGCAGGGGGAGAAAGGGAAGGGGGAGACACACAATCCACAGCATCAGTGTCTGTCATAAGGGAGAAGGGATCCCTCATGGGTTGTAGAAGAAGAAATCAGTACAGGGATGAAGCTGTGCTAATACATAACAGCTAATGAAGACAGCAGCATTCTGGACACACAAAACTCACATTCAGTATGTATTACTAAGAGGGACATGCCCACAGGAGAAAGTCTGAAACTAGGTGCAGGTTGTAGACTGAATATCAGGGGGTCTAAAAATAATTGAGGGAATGGAGATTGCCGCCTGAAACGTAGTGCAACATTCTTTTTAACTCAAGGTTACCACTTAAAATAATTTCTTCCATGTCAAAAGTGCCTATAGACTAGGATTGTGGTATCATCCAGCACATCCATGGACATGCACACACACATACCTCTATGTACTCATACAGGGTCCTGCAGGCATGATTTTAAAACAAATAACACTGACTAGTTTGCCTCAGTACCCAGGATCTCCATCTGGGGACCTAAATAGTGCAGGATTTATATTACAAAGCATGAGAATATACAGTTGTTGTAAGGGGATTTTATACACCCTGAATTTGTTGTAAAGTTAAAAGGAACTCTCTGGACGAAAAACACATTTGATTTAGGCTATGTTCACACTGAGTATTTTGACGAGTTTTTTGACGCGGAAACCGCGCCAAAAAGCTCGTCAAAAACGGCCCGAAAATGCCTCCCGTCGATTTCAATGGGAGGCGGTTTTCTCCCGCGAGCAGTAAAACCGGCTCGCGGGAGAAAGAAGCGACATGCCCTATCTTCGGGTGTTTCCGCCTCTGACCTCCCATTGACTTCAATGGGAGGCAGAGAAAGCGTATTTCGCTGCGTTTTATGCCCGCAGCGCCCAATGGCCGCGGGCGAAAAATGCAGTGAAAAACGCTGCGAAAATCAGAGTGTAGCGAGAGGAAAATCTGCCTCAATCTTCCAAACGGAATTGTGAGGCAGAAATTCTACCTGCAAAATAGCCTTACTAATGCTGTGTAAGATTTAGACAGTGTAAACTTAGACCAAGCAGTCAGAAAATGCACTAAATTATCACAGTGGTGCATGCTGTATGACAAATTTGGTGAATCTAGCTAGACTTGCTAACCACTTTTCTCCTACTTATAACCTCTTTGATTTGGCTTAATTTGCAACAGTATTTTGTGCCAGGTCTTTAGTGTAATTTGGTGCATTTTTAGCCGCACCCCTTTCCCGAACTTTTTTACATGTCTAGAGAGATGCAGTGCAAACATCTGTAAAATTACATGCACCAAATTGTGGAACATTTTTCGACACATTCTAGTAGCAGTAAATCTAGTAAATCTGACCCACTGTGTTATGCCTACTGCAGGGACTGTGGATGCTAAATGAAGGCATTTGTATATAATAATTAACAGGTACACACCAGTCCTGAACATGTGCTGACCGATGCAAAAGACTTGTTGTGGTTGAGAACTTCTCCAACATAGAAACAAAGCTCTTCCTCTGGAATTTTGGTTTGGATTTGGTCTCCGAGTTCTGTCCTCTCCTCCACCACAAAGTCTGCTGCCAGGAAATCATGGACCTTCTGCAGGTGCAAATGAAGGTCCCTGCCAAATGCAGGCAGATGGATATACATATTATCCGGATAGATTGCTGTATCTCTAGGAATTGAGCGTGGCTTTCGGATGTTAGTGAAGATTGACTCATCTCTTCTGAGTGGAAGAGGGATCTGCCCAGACCATAATAACTGTGGAATTACAACTTCAACTGCTGGGTCAGAGCATCCAGCTAAAAAACAAAATGTGATTTGGATGATTTAGACAGAAGTATTAACACCATAGAATATGACAAATTACAATGCTGCCTATGCGACTATATAATCACCAATAAATTATGTACGTACACAAAACTGTTACAGTTTAACAGGGTTTTCCCATCTTAAACTTTTATGGAATACCCACAGGATATGCCAGTGGGGAGAACAGGGGTGAAGCGACGACTTCATTAAAGTCTAGGGGAGTTATGGACAGAGCCGAGCGATGCTTGCTCAGCAGCTTTCGTAACTCTCAAAGGATTCTATATTGAAGTTGATGCAACAAGCGGCTGCTTTGCGTTGGCAAATGGGGGACAGGGAACTCCTGTTCCCCAAAAAGGTGGGTGTCCCAGAGGTGAGATCCCCGCCTATCAGGAATTTATCAATTATTGTGCAGTAATGAAATATCAATAAATGGTTTAGATTTTGCTATACAGAGGATTTTAATTTGTTTACAGTAATGTGCAAGCCCAGTAGGTGTGAATTGTGTTGTGCTACTTTCGCAATATAGCATCTATTTCTGTTATTCAGGCCGGAGATCCTTAGCTGACCCCTAGTGACGCCCTCCTCTCTTTGCACCTTAGAAAGGTCAGTGAAGCCAAGGCCCCTTTGCAGAATCAGCTGTGCTACAGGCAGCAGAACCCAGCACTCGGCTCCTAGCTGGACTCCAGATCCTAATGAACGGAAACTATGATGTTCAGCAAGGGGGACCCTGCCAGGATCGGCTCAGGTTGAAACATCAGCTATGAAAATATAAAGGGCCTCTTCACACAGCTCAAACCTCCCCCTCCAACACATAGCACACGCACAGCAAGAGGTGCAGTGATATCTGGGCTGTCTGAGGGGCTTCAGTTTTATGTCAGCTGCTATTTTACAAGGGAATACCCTTTTACCCTAGGCTACACTCTGCTGCAGGACCCTACAAAAGTACAATATCTGGCTGGAAAACAGTCAGGACCAATGTGCAAGATCATATGTCACCCAAGCAGCAAAGTTTAGTGAACATGGGCCGGCATCAATTCTAATTTTACCTCTAATTTTCAGGATCCCTGCCTGGACGTAATTGGAATTTTTTTTAAGCCACATTCCAAAGAATGGTTTAACCCTTTGGGAAGGTGAGCAAGGTGTCTGCGCGACAATTATATACCCTTACAAAAGACCCATGGCTGTCAAAAACTCAGAACCCCTATGTCTGTTACAGTAAATCTATACATACCATACAAGCCATGCTATGAAATGCAGAATATTCAGAAAATTGATTTGAGGCAGCAATACACAATAGTCATACAATAGTCAGTGCTAGAGAGAAAAGAGCAGATATTGTATTGTAATGGCTCATATTGCTGCGCAATACACTGGACAGCACAAAAACACTGCCAGCTCTTAGATGGGGCATGAGATCCAATCAATTATGAATAAAGCGCAAGGCTGTGATCAGAATAGTCAGCGCGCAATTCTGTTCCACTGTAGCCACCTGTAAACAATTCCATGAATCCAGCCTCAACCACTGTATATAACGGGGGCACCAGTCAGGGCACTTTCTATGTCGGTCTGTGCGTTGTATTCATCAGATAGTTACATGGCACTTACACAATATATAAAACGTCTGTCAGTCATGTGCTCCTTATCTTTGGTGTAAATACGAAAATTGCAATGCAAGTTTTGACGCAATATTCTGCCATGCATCAGAACTAGAGACTCAGCACAATAAGTGTGCTTCTTAACATAGATAGATAGATAGATAGATAGATAGATAGATAGATAGATAGATAGATAGATAGATAGATAGATAGATAGATAGATAGATAGCAATGGGAACCTCATCCATGTAGTGTGCCATAGCCCATCAAATTTTAGCTTTTTTATCCTAGTTTCTTAGAAACAGCCTTATAATTTACTGGAGACTGACAGTGGTTCACAGAACCAGTCCAGATGTGTTCTTCACTACTCCCAAGTCTAGTGCATGTGTGGCAGTCTCCAGCCCCTGGCTGCTAGCAGGGACCTGGAAGGTCCAGCAGTACAAACAGACAGGATGCCTGGAAGAGGGAGGACTGTGTCAAGCCAGAATCTGGGAATATTCAGCGCGCCTGCGCTGCCAATGTGACGTTAACCTGTTAGCTGCCAGAAGGGGCCCACCAAGTAAAGGGGATTCAGGTCATTCAGAATTACTGTCTGGGGTATTCAGATTTTTTGTTTGTCCTGTTAATGTATAGAGAGGGAATGAGTATGTGCCTACACTGTTACATTTATATTCAGTAGTAGAACCTTTGTCTATGAATATATTTGACATCAAATTTGACCTGGTTAATATTAAATCCAACCAGGGCAAAATTGTGTGACGTTTACAGTGTATGTTCACTTCTATTTAATCCCATGATACAAAAACATACATAGGTTTATTGGTGCCCTATAAAAGTGTCCATAGTGTTGGTCTAATACAGGGAAATTAGATTGTGAGCCCACTGGACACAGGGACTGATGTCAGTGATATATAAAATAACCGATCATAAATAATACAAAATATTATTAATCATAATAACAATAATCATAATAAAAATAATAAATATAATAGTAATAATAATAGTAACTTATTAAGAATAACAACATCATATCCTTACCTGGTGCAATCAGGAGGTACAATAAACTGAGAAACAGCATCATATGGGTCCTGCCAACTTCACAATGGATGTGTCCCTGCAAACACAGGGGCTGTCGGATGCCAAGGTGCCCAGGTCTTGCTGCTTAGCCACAGATAGTAGTAAATGACTAGTTGTTATGGGACTTGTAGTGCAGTGCAATATACAGGTAGAGTCCACTACACGTGAAGTACAGTACGTAATCCAGTAATGCAGTGCTATCACGACCAGGTACTGCAGTACAGTCACCTTATATATAATGCAGTGCAAGTTACAGTAGTGCCGGGAGTGTGCAGTGCAGCACTTATCCCTTGCCCGGTGCAGTGAAGACGATGCAGTGAAATGCCCGGTATTTGCAGGTCTTCAACCTTAGGAGAAGCAATTACCAGAGCAGACAAACTCAACTGGATCGTCACGACCCGCCCGCCAGGCACAGAGAGCACCAATCACTGCTCTGCAAGGACCAGGGCCGGCGATTGTCAGATCAGGTATTGGGAGAGAGAGACAGCTGAGGGAGGGATTTGCTGCAGTACACGTGGTTGGGTCGCAGTACCCGCACATGGACACTAGGGGGAGTGCGAGGTGTGAGAGAAGAGATGGTCGGGCAGGTGTGAGGATAAATAGCGCAGGAGAGGAGGGAGCAGGGAATGGCTGACAGTGATTATTGTATCATTGAGAGAACATTTGTCGGCGATATTACACCACAGTGCAGAGAAGGTGCAGAACAGTACAATCCATACTACCCCATGAGACTTGGGGCCAAGAGATTTGCTTAGAGAAATTCACATTAAAACCTGCAGTATTTTACCTCAGCACTAATATGCAATAGCATTGAATGAGAATCTCCTGTATTGAATGCATTAGTGACCGATGCAGTTTTGAGGTAATTTTAGGTAAATTTTTACCTTTTTTTAATACCTCAACATGCTCTAGTTTGGACATTTCTGGGAAGTTTACCCCTAAGGAAAAGAATAAATTGAAGAGAGGAATTTTTTAAAAAAATAATCTTTTAGCACAATAAAATTCTGTCCGTGGTCATGTGATCAAAACACAGGTGCACGGCTCGTTTCAGTTAGATCGTTTTCACAGGAACGTATTTCACGTCCGTGTTCATTCCATTTAAATAACTGACAGCACACTGACCCATGCAATTCAATGGGGCTAGTCACGAAGAGTGTATCCATTGCGTGAAACGCACCGCATGTCCTATTTTGGTTAGTTTTTTAGGAGCAGACCCGCCTATTGAAGTCTATGAGTGTGTGAAAATCCCGGAAAGCATACGGACAACATCCGTGTGCTGTCCGTTTTTACGCATCCATGCTAAAGAAATGCAGAAAAAAAAAAAGTTAAACCAGGAAGAGCTTGTAGAGGAGAAACACGAACGAGAAAAACGGATGACACACAGAAACCCCACTGACGCAATATGGACAGTCATACGCATGAAAAACAGGCTGTTTTTTTGCGGACTCAAATCGGACACGCTCGTGCAAACAGGGCCTTACAATATGTAAACAATGAATTTTCCTACTGAATAATAAGAAGCAAAGTTCTTGAAAACCGTGAGGAAGTAATACAGAAAGTATATTGGGAAATTGTATAACTTTGAATTATACAAAAAACATCATCAATTTGCTGAAACCAGAACAACCCCTTTAAGCAACTTTCTAAATCATCTCCATTAACAATGTCCTACTATTTTGCTGCTGTACAGTCTATGTAACTCCTGTACGTAGCTGGCTGTTCTGCAAATTCTGAAATAAATCTGTCAGGACTGATGTCATCTGTTCTCTACGCTCACCCCTCCCTCCTTTCATTGTGAGGGTATGTTCACATTTTCAGTAGTATTTCAAAGCGTAAACCGCTTGTATTACAGTCCAAAATACACATGGAAAAACGCCTGCAAACAGTTTCCCATAGATTTCAATAGGTACTGTTGTTCATATGACGCGTATTTTTACGCTGCTGAATTCATAAAGGCCTCATAAAAAATACATCTCGATAAAAGAAGTGACATGTCACTTTTTGAAGTGTTTTACAAGCTGATTTTCCATTGACACTACAAAGAAACACTTCGAAAATACGCCTCAGAATGCACTTCAAGATGCGCTTCAAAAACGCTTGCAAAAATCAAAAACACTGAAAATAAGCTAATAAAACCCCTGGATTCAGATGCTGTTTTCTCTTGAAATCAGGCTTATATTTTTGTGCTTCAAACATATGCCATGCGAACATACCCTTAAACGGCTGAAAATACGGGGGCTAAACGACCCGAAAAATAGCTGAAAATACGGGGGCTCAATGGCTCCAAATCTGCCCAATGATTTCAATGGGAAAAACGGCTTTCCATTCCCACGGGGCGTTTTTTACGCGGCTGTTTTTAAAAAGTCACGTAAAAAATGCCCCGTAAAAAAGAAGTGCATGTCACTTCTTGAGCCGTTTTTTGAGCCGTTTTTCATTGACTCAATAGGAAAACATCTCCAAAAACGGGCATAAAAAACGCGGCAAAAAACGCAAGTTGCTTAAAAAAATGGCTGAAAATCAGGGGCTGTTTTCGCCCTTAAAACAGCTCCATATTTTACAGCCGTTTTTGGTTTACTGCGTGATTATAGCCTTAGAGTTTATTCAAGGTATTTTCCATCCGAGTTGAAATAGTATTATGTCCAAGTGCATTCCGTTTGTCCATTTTTAAGGCGGTAAAGCATTCATTTTTTCTTTTTTTTTTTCAACTTTTTTCTTTTTTCCTATTTTTCTTTTTTTTTTTTCATTAAAAGTTTTGGGAAAAAGTATAACAGTAAACATAGTAATGAGCATATTAGCTACTAAGGAACATATTCATAGATGAAAGAACAAAGAACATAGAAATCGTGACTGCTGTGAGCAAAGTAGGACAGAGACACAATAGAAATGTTAGGCAATGAAAAAGTAACATTCTAATTACCTTGTTTGATAGTATAAGGTTCCATCTGGAAACATATATCAATATATATGCTTGTTTAGCTAACCCTGTCGTTACTCAAAGCAAATACCTAGAAACAACCTAGTTATGCATACATCATTGGACTATGAACAAGTATTAAAGGATTTCGTCATGAAGTCTATCCAGCTTGCCCATTGACAGGTAAAACTCGGGAGCTGACCATTACGATATGCCAGCGTTTTCTCCATGATCCAGTCCAGACGAACCTGGTTGATAAGTTCCTGAATGGTAAGAGGAGTCGAGGATTTCCAGGTTCTAGCAATCAGAAGTCTAGCCGCCATTAAGATATGACCCGTGACAATACGGATATCCCTGGAATATCCATGATTCCAACAAAGCACAAAACCAGTGCCGGGAATGGAGGAATATTGCAGTGCGTAACTGTAGCTATTAGGGTGTACGTAGCTTTCCAATAAATTGTGTACAAGTGGGCAACTCCACCAAGGATGGAAGAAGTCGTTACTTTTGCCACAATTGCAGCAACATAAAGGGGAGTAGGATGGGTTGAATCTATGGATTTGTACGGGGGTCTTATACCATCTCATCAAGATCTTGAGAGCAATTTCCCAATGTGATGAACTGTGAGAAGTTTGCTTTGACCCTTTTATGGCTTGCTTCCAGTCAGTTAACGACATATTAATCTGTAAGTCACGTTCCCATGTCAAGAAATGACCCGGTTTCTTGGAGAGTTGCGATTTTTGAAGAGCAATATAGAACAAGGAAATTCCTTTGTTTTGTTGAGAGGATTTGATGAAATATTCAAAAGCTAATTTAGGGATGGCTGCAGTAGTTGTCTGAGTCTGAGATATTTGTAAAAGTCCTGGTTTGAGATATTGAACTTATCGGTGATAGATTGAAATGGGACAAGTGCATTGGAATCTAGAAGGGAATTTAATTGTGTTATGCCCTCTTCTTCCCAATTTTTAAAAGAAATATCCGGGAGATGAGACAACAGATATTTGAGCGGTAAAAGTTTCAACTGTTTAAAGTCTTCAGCTGGTGTATGCGTGGTCAGATATGTCCATGTCGCCAATGAGGCGGAAATTGTAGATGAGCATCTCGGAGTACATGTGCGTTGTTGGTCTTTGGAATTTAACAAAGAGATTAGAGGTACACCGGCTACATCTTTTTCAATGGCAACCCATCTTAAATCCAAGTTGTTGTTCCACCAGTGTTGGACCAAGGGCGTACCATGGTGGAGATACATATCCTAGGCTTCCTGCCAGCCCAAATAAAATTAGTGAGTAGACTTTGTATTTTTCTCAGAAAGGAGACAGACAACAGCGCAAAAACATATAAAATGATTGGAAGTTTCATAATTTTTAGGATAGCTGTGTGACCTGCCCAAGATATCATGAGTTTAGAAAACACATTCCAGTAGATGAGAAATTTTGGGAATGAGGGGTAGGTAATTTTTAGCAAATAAATCTGAACTAGGACTCGTCAGTGAAACTCCCAAATAGGTCAAGGAACGATCCCACCAAGAATAGGGGAGTTGTGAATCAATCAAATTACGTGTGGAACGATCTATCGCAATATTCAAAATCTGGGACTTGTTAGCATTAACTTTATAATAAGATATTTTACCACACTCAGAGATGACTTGTTGTAAGGCAGGCAGAGATATAAGAGGGCAAGTACAAGATATTATGACGTCATCCGCAAACAAAGCAATTTTGTGAGTGTGATGTCCCGTTTGGATACCATGAATATCTTTTGAAGAGTGAATTTGCTCAGCAAGTGGTTCCATAACCATAGCAAAAATTATGGGGGAAAGAGGGCAGCCCTGACGACTCCCGTTCGTAACGTTAAAGGATTCAGACAGGAAACCAGAGGCTAGAACCGTAGCAGAAAGGTTAGAATAAAGGGCCATAATGGCAGCCTTAATTCCACCCACAAATCCAAACTTATCCAAAATTTGTGACAGATATCTCCAATGGACCCTGTTGAACGCCTTTTCCGCATCCAAAGCGAGAAGCAAAGAAGGCGTTCGAGAGGCCTCAGCCCTTTGAATCAGATCCAAGAATCTACGAGTTCCATCATGGGCTTGTCTTCCTTTTACAAAGCAGACCTGGTGTAAAGGATCCGCCAGGCACAGCTTCTGTGTCAACGCCCATAGGTAATCAGTCTGCACCTGCTTCTATGTCTGTGAGACTGACTCCATCTTCCACCACTCAGGATGGCAGGCTTAGGAGTGGGAGAGCCTATCACAGCCTGGCCAGACGGAGCTAGCTCCCGCCCTCTGTCTATTTATACCTGCCTTTCCTGTTCCTCCTTGCTTGTGATTCTTCTCGTTTGGTTTCCTGGCCCTGCTGCAGCTTCTTGAACTATTTGACCCTGCTTCATATTGACCCTGGCTTACTGACTACTCTCCTGCTCTGCGTTTGGTACCTCGTACACTCCTGGTTTGACTCGGCTTGTTCACTTCTCTCCTGCTCTGCGTTTGGTACCTCGCACACTCCTGGTTTGACTCGGCTCGTTCACCACTCTTGTTGCTCACAGTTTTGCCGTGGGCAACTGCCCCTTTTTCCTGCTTCTGTGTACCCTTGTCTGTTTGTCTGTCGTGCACTTATTGAGCGTAGGGACCGTCGCCCAGTTGTACCCCGTCGCCTAGGGCGGGTCGTTGCAAGTAGGCAGGGACTGAGTGGCGGGTAGAACTCCACCTCAAGTTGCCTGACCGGTTCTCAGTGGACCGGAAGACTTTTCTCTCCTTTCGGGAGAGTTGTAGGCTCTATTTTCGCTTAAAGCCCCACTCCTCAGGTTCTGAGAGCCAGCGGGTGGGTATAATTATGTCCCGGCTCCAGGAAGGGCCCCAAGAATGGGCTTTCTCCTTGGCTCCTGACGCCCCTGAACTTTCCTCCGTTGATCTTTTCTTTTCTGCTCTCGGACTCATTTATGACGAGACTGACAGGACTGCCTTTGCCGAGAGCCAGCTGGTGACCTTACGTCAGGGTAAGAGACCTGTTGAGGAGTATTGCTCTGACTTTAGGAAGTGGTGCGTAGCTTCTCGGTGGAATGACCCTGCCTTAAGGTGCCAGTTTAGGTTGGGTCTGTCGAACGCCCTGAAAGACCTGCTAGTCAGCTATCCCTCTTCTGACTCCCTAGACCAGGTTATGGCTTTAGCGGTACGACTTGACCGACGTCTCAGGGAACGACAACTTGAACGTTTTTGTGTTTTCTCCTCTGACTCCCCCATGATGCCTCCCGAGGTTCCGTTGCTTCGTTCTTCCACGGAAGACTCGGAGGTACCTATGCAACTCGGGGCCTCCGTGTCCCCCAACAACGTAGAGAGTTCCGCAGGAAGAATGGTCTCTGCTTCTATTGTGGGGATGCCAAGCATCAAGTGAACACCTGTCCTAGGCGTAAGAATAAGCAGCCGGAAAACTTCCGTGCCTAAGTGATCATCGGGGAGGTCACTTGGGCGCACAGGTATTTCCCGTAAATATGAAACGTAATAAAATCTTGCTTCCCTTTCAGGTCTCTTTTGGTGGTAGGTCTGCTACCGGCAGTGCCTTCGTGGATTCAGGGTCTTCTGCTAATATCATGTCTGTGGAATTTGCTATGTCTCTAGCTATGCCTTTGATTGATTTGCCTAAACCTGTCCCGGTAGTGGGTATCGACTCCACTCCTCTTGCTAATGGTTATTTTACACAGCATAACCCTGTTTTTGAACTCCTTGTTGGCTCCATGCATTTGGAGCAGTGCTCTGTACTGTTGATGCAGGGATTATCGTCCGATTTGGTTTTAGGCCCTCCCTGGTTGCAGTTGCATAATCCCACGTTTGACTGGAATACTGGGGATCTTACCAAATGGGGTAATGAATGCTTGACGTCATGTTTTTCTGTTAATTCTATTTCTCCCCCTGAGGAGGTGAACACGCTACCTGAGTTTGTTCAGGACTTCGCCGATGTTTTCTCTAAGGAGGCCTCCGAAGTGTTACCTCCTCATAGAGAATACGATTGCGCTATCGATTTGGTACCTGGAGCTAAGCTCCCTAAGGGTAGGATATTTAATCTCTCTTGTCCTGAACGTGAAGCCATGAGAGAGTATATCCAGGAATGCCTGGCCAAGGGTTACATTCGCCCCTCTACTTCTCCGGTAGGTGCTGGCTTCTTCTTCGTAGGGAAGAAGGATGGTGGTCTTAGGCCATGCATTGACTACCGTAACTTGAATAAGGTCACTGTAAGGAACCAGTATCCCCTTCCTTTGATTCCTGATCTCTTTAATCAGGTTCAGGGGACCCAATGGTTCTCTAAGTTTGATCTACGGGGGGCGTATAACCTTATCCGCATCAAAGAGGGGGATGAGTGGAAGACTGCGTTTAACACGCCCGAAGGTCATTTCTAATACCTCGTCATGCCCTTTGGGTTGTGTAATGCTCCCGCGGTCTTCCAGAATTTCATAAATGAGATTTTAAGAGATTACCTGGGGGTATTTCTTGTAGTGTACCTTGATGACATACTTGTGTTTTCCAAGGACTGGTCCTCCCACATTGAGCATGTCAGGAAGGTACTCCAGGTCCTTCGAGAAAACAAATTGTTTGCGAAGACCGAAAAATGTGTGTTTGGGATGCAGGAGATACCATTTTTGGGTCAAATCCTCACTCCTCATGAATTCCGCATGGACCCTGCCAAGGTCCAGGCTGTGGCGGAATGGGTCCAACCTGCCTCCCTGAAGGCGTTACAGTGCTTCTTGGGGTTCGCTAATTATTACAGGAGATTTATTGCTAACTTCTCGGTCATTGCTAAGCCTCTTACGGATCTCACTCGCAAAGGTGCTGATCTCCTCCGCTGGCCTCCTGAGGCTGTCCAGGCTTTTGAGGTCCTTAAGAAGTGCTTTATCTCGGCCCCGGTGCTGGTTCAGCCCAACCAAATGGATCCATTTATCGTGGAGGTTGACGCGTCCGAGGTGGGAGTGGGGGCTGTCTTGTCCCAGGGTACCAGGTCCCTCACCCATCTCCGTCCCTGTGCCTACTTCTCCAGGAAGTTTTCGCCCACTGAGAGTAACTATGATATTGGCAACCGCGAACTCTTAGCCATTAAATGGGCATTTGAAGAGTGGCGCCACTTCCTGGAGGGGGCTAGGCACCAGGTAACGGTCCTTACCGACCACAAGAATCTGGTTTTCCTAGAATCTGCCCGGAGGCTAAACCCGAGACAAGCTCGATTGGCGTTATTTTTTACCAGATTCAACTTTTTGGTTACCTATAGGGCTGGGTCTAAAAATATTAAGGCTGATGCACTGTCGCGTAGCTTCATGGCCAGCCCTCCTTCGGAGGAAGATCCTGCTTGTATTTTGCCTCCAGGTATAATCATTTCCTCTATTGATTCTGATTTAGTCTCTGAAATTGCGGCTGATCAAGGTTCAGCTCCCGGGAACCTTCCTGTGAACAAGCTGTTTGTTCCCCTGCAATTCCGGCTAAGGGTACTTAGGGAAAATCATGACTCCGCACTATCTGGTCATCCAGGCATCCTGGGTACCAAGCACCTCATTGCCAGAAACTATTGGTGGCCTGGGTTGCCTAAAGACGTTAAGGCCTACGTCGCCGCTTGTGAGGTTTGTGCTAGGTCCAAGACTCCCAGGTCCCGACCAGCGGGCTTACTACGTACTTTGCCCATTCCCCAGAGACGTTGGACCCATATCTCCATGGATTTTATCACCGATTTGCCTCCATCTCAAGGCAAGTCGGTGGTGTGGGTTGTAGTAGACCGCTTCAGTAAGATGTGCCACTTTGTGCCCCTCAAGAAACTACCCAATGCTAAGATGTTAGCTACCTTGTTTGTCAAACACATCCTGCGTCTCCATGGGGTCCCTGTCAATATTGTTTCTGACAGAGGGGTACAATTTGTTTCTTTGTTTTGGAGAGCCTTCTGTAAAAAGTTGGAGATTGATCTGTCCTTCTCCTCTGCCTTCCATCCTGAAACTAATGGCCAAACTGAGAGGACTAATCAGTCTCTAGAACAATATTTAAGGTGTTTTATCTCTGACTGTCAATACGATTGGGTCTCATTCATTCCCCTCGCCGAATTTTCCCTTAATAACTGGATCAGTAACTCGTCAGGGGTCTCCCCCTTTTTCTGTAATTTTGGGTTTAATCCACGGTTCTCCTCCGTTTCACCTGGTAGTTCCAACAATCCCGAGGTAGAGGTCGTTCATCAGGAACTGTGCACAGTCTGGGCCCAGGTTCAGAAGAACCTAGAGGCGTCCCAGAGCATACAAAAAACTCAGGCAGATAGAAGACGTTCTGCTAACCCCTTGTTTATGGTCGGGGATCTGGTGTGGCTATCGTCTAAGAACTTGCGCCTTAAAGTCCCGTCCAAGAAGTTTGCTCCCCGGTTTATAGGGCCGTACAAGGTCATTGAAGTTCTCAATCCTGTCTCCTTCCGACTCTTTTCGGGTACACAATGTGTTTCATGCCTCCCTCCTTAAACGCTGCTCCCCGTCCTTGGCTCCCTCGAGGAAACCTCCTGTCCCCGTTCTCACCCCTGAGGGGGTAGAATTCGAGGTGGCCAAGATTGTGGACAGCAAGATGGTCCAAGGCTCCCTCCAGTACCTGGTCCATTGGAGAGGATACGGGCATGAGGAGAGGACTTGGGTACCCGCCTGGGATGTTCACGCTGGGGTATTGGTCAGGAGGTTCCACCTTCGTTTCCCCAATAAACCAGGTCCATCTAGAAAGGGTCCGGTGGCCTCTCATAAAAGGGGGGGGGGGGTACTGTAAAGGATCTGCCAGGCACAGCTTCTGTGTCAACGCCCATAGGTAATCAGTCTGCACCTGCTTCTATGTCTGTGAGACTGACTCCATCTTCCACCACTCAGAATGGCAGGCTTAGGAGTGGGAGAGCCTATCGCAGCCTGGTCAGACGGAGCTAGCTCCCGCCCTCTGTCTATTTATACCTGCCTTTCCTGTTCCTCCTTGCTTGTGATTCTTCTCGTTTGGTTTCCTGGCCCTGCTGCAGCTTCTTGAACTATTTGACCCTGCTTCATATTGACCCTGGCTTACTGACTACTCTCCTGCTCTGCGTTTGGTACCTCGTACACTCCTGGTTTGACTCGGCTTGTTCACTACTCTCCTGCTCTGCGTTTGGTACCTCGTACACTCCTGGTTTGACTCGGCTCGTTCACCACTCCTGTTGCTTACGGTTTTGCCGTGGGCAACTGCCCCTTTTTCCTGCTTCTGTGTACCCTTGTCTGTTTGTCTGTCGTGTACATATTGAGCGTAGGGACCGTCGCCCAGTTGTACCCCGTCGCCTAGGGCGGGTCGTTGCAAGTAGGCAGGGACTGAGTGGCGGGTAGATTAGGGCTCACTTGTCTGTTTCCCTACCCCTGTCATTACACCTGGTCTGGGTTGTTCAGCAGAAGGAGTATATTAAGGAGTCTTTCAGCCAACAACTTCGCATCAATTTTGACGTCTGACTTTAGAAGGGAGATGGGACGGAAATTAGCAGGGGTGGTAGGTTCTTTACCTGGTTTTGGGAGTGTTACTACGGTGGCAGACAGCATTTATTTCGGGAAGCTTCCCTCTCTCACAGCCTTATTGAACACATGCACTAGATGAGGGACTAGTATGGTCGAGTAGCATTTATAATAACAGTTAGAGTATCCATCGGGACCCGGGGCCTTATGGGGTTTAAGGGAGGAGATACCTTTAGTAATTTCCTGGGTAATAAAAGGAGAGGACAAAATCTCCACTGTTTTCAAGGGAAAACAGGTTTTCAGACGATTTTTTAAGCCACTCACGATTTTTGTGGCGTTTTTCGTAGCATTTTTACTGCCATTTTTGGAGCTGTTTTCTATAGAGTCAATGAAAAACGGTTCCAAAAGCGGCCCACGGCCGTTTTCACGGCCGCGTAAAAAAACCGGCCCATCGGAACAGAACTCAGTTTTTCCCATTGAAATCAAATGGCAGATGTTTGGAGGCGTTCTGCTTCCAATTTTTCGGCTATTTTTCGGGCGTTTAATGCCCGAAAATAGGCTGTATGAACATACCCTAAGAATGACTGTGTATCAGTATCGTTCGGTTGTATCGTGGTGTTATGTGCAATGTCTATGGCCGCGGCCCGTCGTTCTGACATACCCTCTGACGGCAGCGGCCATGGACATGTGAGTTCTCGGTGGCATCTCCCTCCAGGGAGACGCCGGCACTTCCTGCTTAAAGGGCCAGTGCGCCACAATTGCAGCTAATCTGCAATCAGTCCAGAATGCTGCTGGACTATAAAAAGGGCTCTTCCCTCTCAATCTTTGTCTGAGCGTTGTTGTATACCTAAAGTTTGTCTTGCAAATGGTCTCCCAGTGTTTTCCAGTTGCCAGTGTCACCCGTTCCTGCTGCCTGTACTCTGTATCCTGTGCTACTGTGCCTCTGTGCTGTCTAGAGTTGAAGTCGAGCTCTGTCTTCCGCTGCATCTGCTGTGTTACACCCACCGGGTGTCTGTCTGCTGCCGGAGCCTTATCTTAAGCCTGAATCACAGCTACTGTCTACATTGCCACAGGTTCCCTTTCTAAACTATAGACATTGTATTGTACCTGGTTGGCCAGCTGCCTATCCGCTACGCGGTATGGCCCAGTGGGTCCACGCCCCGCATCGTGACAGTACGTTCAGGCCATGGACCCCGCTGGTCAATTCAAAGGTCTGTCACTCCCAAGCCATGCAGGCGGACCTGCAGGATGTTCGAGCACGACAGGATCAACTTCTTGTGGCAGTAGATTCCATGGCGATTGATCCTCTTGCTACACCTCCTGGCAGCTCCGGTTCTGATCCTCGGTACTCGCTGCCACTGTGAGCTCGTTTCCATGGAGATGCTAGCGCATTTCCTTCAGACAAAGCCAGGATCGCCTTCATTATCTAGTTACATGCCAGCAAGGCCCTAGCGTGGGCGAACCCAATCTGGGAACGACAGGGACCCGAGACCCTAGACTTCCAGGGGTTCGTGCAGTTATTTCGTACGGTGTTTGAGGAGCCTGGATGAGTCTCGTCGGCAGCCACTGCTATGTTGACCCTTCGCCAGGGAGACACCATCCAGTTCCGGCCTCGCTGGCCATGTCATGCGTCTGTGTCCCCAGAAGCCAAAAAACCTGACGCCTAGGTTTGGTTGGAGAGACAACACTTGGCGATACAGCATTTAATAGAGAACTCTCCTCCAAACTGTTCATTCCTGTGACCGTCGTTGCTGGCGAAAGGCCCCATCCATTATTTGCCTACCTGGACTCTGGCTCTGCAGCCAATTTCATCTGCCAAGACCTTGTGGATCCTCTTCAGTTGCCCACTTTTCTGCTGGAAAGGCCGATGATCGTTGCCTCGGTAGATGGATTGCTGCTGCCTGACCTAATTTAGTCTGTGACAAAGCCGTCGAGGCTTCAAGTGGAAGCCCTTCAATCTTATCTTCTTGTTTGTCCTGCCCAAGGCCGTCAACCCGTGCTGCTGGGTTTTCCTTGGCTCCGTCTACACGCCCCTGTCCTGGATTGGAATTCCGGTGAAGTTCTCCAGTGGGGTCCCAAGTGTCTCAACCACTGTCTGGGGCATATTTATCAGCCTCAATCATTCTCCTCCACATCAGTCATTGGCAGGGTTGCCTCCTTGTTACTCTCTGATCTCAGACGTCTTCGACAAGAAAGAAGCAGAGACGTTGCCACCACATTGAGCGTATGATTGTCCTAACGACTTGGTTCCTGATTCGTCCCCTCCTCGCGGTAGAGTATACCCTCTCTCCTTACCCGAAACCCAGTCTATGTCGGCCTACATTAAGGAGAATCTGGAGAGGGGCTTCATACGTAAATCCTCATCCCCGGCCGGAGCCAGGTTTTTCTTTATCAAAAAGCAAGACAGATCCCTCTGACCCTGCATTGACTACCGAGGCCTCAACCAGATCACGGTGAAGAACAGGTACCCATTTCCTTTGATTTCGGAACGATTTGATCGCATACATGGGGCACATTTTTTTTCTAAACTAGACCTGCGGGGGGCCTACACTAATCCGGATTCGTCAGGTTGACGAGTGGAAAACTTTAATACACGTGATGGGCACTACGAATATCTGGTCATGTCCTTCGGCCTGTGTAACGCTCCCGCAGTGTTTCAAGAATTTGTCAGTTACATTTCTCGTGATCTCCTCTATGTCTGTGTTGTGGTGTATCTCGATGACATTTTGATTATTTCCCCAGATCCTGTAACTCATCATATCCGCCAGGTGTTGCTTCGATTAAGGTAGAATCATCTTTATGCCAAGCTGGAGAAGTGCATGTTTGAAAAAAAGTCTCTACCTTTCCTGGGCTACATCATCCCCAATCAGGGCATCAAAATGGACCCTGAGAAGGTAAAGGCTGTTCTGGAATGGCCATGCCCTCAAGGCTTAAGGGCCATACAACGCTTCCTGGGATTCACCAACTTCTACCGGCTGTTCATTCCCAACTTCCCTTCATTGACGGCTCCCATCTCTACCCTCACCAAAAAGGGCATGACTGCCAAGAAGTGGGCTCTAGAGGCAGAAGCCGCATTTAAAACCTTAAAATAAGCCATCACGTCAGCCTCTATTGTTCGTCACCCTGATGTATCCCTACAGTTTTCGTTAGAGGTGGACGCCTCCTCTGTTGGTGCTTGTGCACTGTTGTTCCAGAGAGGTTCGAAAGGCAAGACTTTGGTATGTGGCTACTATTCAAAGTTGTTTTCTCCCGCAGAGCGCAACTACTCGATTGGGGAGTTACTGGTCATAATGCTGGCCCTGTAGGAGTGGATACACCTACTAGAAGGCGCAGCTCATCCAATCCTGGTCTTCACGGACCACAAGAACCTGACCTATCTTCAGACGGCTCAGTGGCTGAATACTCGTCAAGCCAGGTGGTCATTGTTCTTTGCTCGGTTCCGGTTCAAACTTCACTACCGACCTGCCGACAAGAATGTGAGGGCCGATGCCTTGTCTAGGTCATTTCAAACAGAGGACACTGTGGAGTCCCCACAGAATATTATTGATCCTTCCTGCATCTTCTCGGTCAATCCTCTGCAAGTTAGAGACATTCCTCCGGGAAGGACTTTTGTACGTCTGGCAGACAGAGGAAGAATCCTTCGTTGGGGTCACAGTTCCAGTAAGACCCGAGACCTAATTACCTGTCTGGTGGCCCACGCTGCCCAAAGACGTCATGGACTTTGTCTCCTCCTGTACGGTATGCGCAGCAAATAAAGTTGTCCACTCCAGACCAGCTGGTCTGCTCCAACCACTGTCGGTGCCCGATGCCCCCTGGCAACATATTGCAATGGACTTTGTCACGGATCTGCCTCTCTCTGCATGATGCAATGTGATCTGGGTGGTGGTGGATTGATTTTCCAAAATGGCTCATTTTGTTCCCCTGACTGGCCTGCCTTCTGCTGCTCGACTGACCGATCTGTTCGTTCAACACATCTTCCGTCTGCACGGCTTGCCTCGGAATATTGTCTCGGATCGAAGGGTCCAGTTCACCTCGAAGTTCTGGAGAGCACTCTGCGGTCTCCTTGTTGTTAAGTTGGACATGCCTACCATCCTCAGTCCAATGGCCAAGTCGAGAGGGTTAACCAGATTATCTCCAGGCGGCATGATGACTGGGTGCAGCTGCTCCCGTGGGCTGAGTTCTCCTATAATAACCATACCAGTGAGTCCACCAACTCCAGTCCGTTCTTTATCGTCTACGGCCAACATCCTCGAATACCTCTTCCTGTCTCTACGATGTCCCAGGTGCCTGCAGCCGACTCTACTATCAGGTATTTTCTGCAGATATGGCAGCAGACCCGATCTCCTATTCTGCTGGCGATGGACCGCATGAAGAGAAAGGCAGACACTAGAAGACGAGAGCCTCCTCAGTTTCTTCCAGGTACGAAGGTCTGGCTGTCTTCCAGGAATATCCGGCTGAGGGTGCCGTCTTGCAACTTTGCTCCCAGGTTCCTCGGACCCTTCGAGATTCTGCTACAAATTAATACTGTGTCTTACAAGCTTCAGCTGCCTCCTACCCTCAAGACCCCTAACTCCTTCCATGTCTCCCTGCTGAAGCCCTTGGTTCTGAACCGCTACTCCAGGACTCCTAGTTCCATAGTGGCTCCTGGCGGCTCGTCTGGGACTTTTGAAGTAAGGGAGATCCTGGCTACCAAGAAAGTGGACACACACGTAGTCACCCGTAATTACCGGAGCCCCATAGACTTCTTTGGGCCTGCCCGTGCCGTAATTACGGCCTAAAATAGGACATGTTCTATATTTTTCAATGGCCCGGGCACCTTCCCGTAAGCATACGAGGAGATACCCGTGGCCAATAGAAGTCTATGGGCCCGTAATTATGGCCCGTAATTACGGCCCGTGATTACGGCCATTTTGATGAGATCTTCAAGACCATTACTATACCAGATAAGACTACGAGATGAAGGGCGCAACGAAGGCAGCATGTTGCAGCGGACAGAGGCAAAGAGGTCAATGACACAAGAGCAGCAGTCACGGGAGAAAACCAAGAACAGAAATAACATAATACAAACATTAATGCATTTGTACATGCAACAGTAGGCACAGTGCATACAAGCAATGTATGCTCCGTGGGTGGGGGGGGGGTGAAATGGTAGCAAAATTGTGGTATGTAAGGCATGAAGTCCAACGAGAGAAAGAAAAATGATCAGGCGAAATTACAACATGACATTCATCTTACCGCCACTCATGTGGGAGACTTTCTGGAGCACGCAGGGATCCATTCAGGTGAGATTCTAGGAGGGGAAGCGTGGTTTTCAGGTGGCACTATTTAAAGAAATAGTTCTTTGATATATTTTGGGAGATCTGCTGGGATAACCTCCTCCAGGATACCCAGAATTTAAATATTATTTCTCTGCAATCTATCCTCTGTGTCCATTGCTTTGGCCTTAAGCCACTTTACATCCTCCTCCAATGCGTTATGTGCGTCCACTAATTCGTTGTGTGCTGAGGAATATTCCTCCATCTTTCTTTCTAGGTGGTCCATTCTTTCACCTATAGCATTTATGTTAGATTGTAATGTACGTATCATGGAGGACATACTAGTATTGATCCCATTTTGTGGAATAACAAGCATATCCTTAAGCGTGTCCAGAGTAATAGGATCTCCAGAAGATGGAAATTGTGATATATCATATTGCGGATTCAAAATGGAGGAAGTCAGTGTGACATTGTGACATCCCCCTTACTGCTACATCTTTTTTGAGCAGGCCTTTTGCTGTTAAGGGATGCTAAAGGTGAAGCAGAAGATCGTTTTTGGCCTCAGAACTATGGGCATTCACCATCGGGTAGTCTCCTGTGCCCGTGTTTGGGGAATGTGAGTCCATAGATGAACTATGAGTAGGAGATATCTCCTCTGTATGATGAACCATTAAAGGAGATGTTGCAGCTTGCTCCTCCATATCAAGAGTCGTAGTACTAAAGAACAGTTTTCTTGGAGCCACAGGCTTCCCTTTTTTTCTGGCCATAATAGGAGGTATGTATCAGTAGGTACTTCAGATCTGGAGTTTCCTTCAACAGACAGTGATCCTGTGCTATGGTGGTGTAGTCAGGGCCGCCATCAGGGGGGTATTAGGGGTAGTAGTGTAGGGGGCCCGGCCAAACTTAATTGAAAGGGGGGCCCGGCAACTGCCGCGACTTGCCTTTGGTAGAAAAAAACAGGCCCCTGCAATGGGGCCTGTTTTTTTCACCAAAACAATGTCGTGAGCTGCGGGCCCCCCTCTCGTGAAACACCGCCGTGAGCTGCGGGCCCCCCTCTTATCACCGCCGCGAAACACCGCCCGCTTGCGCGCGTACGAGCGAGCGCGCGAACGACCGCAAGCGCGCGCGCCCACGCGCGAATGACCAGGCGCGCCGCCGAGAGGGAGTCGCTGCGCCCGCAACAAAAGATCTAGGGGGAAGGACAGCCACACTGGTCAGCGGCGCAGTCTACTTACCTGCTGGCCCGCCTCCGACTCGTCCTCCTCGTCCTCCTCGTCCGCCTCCGACTCCGCCTCCTCGTCCTCCTCGTCCGACTCTTCGTCCGACTCCGCCTCCTCCTCCTTCTCCAGAGCGTGGCTGCGTAAGGAGAGGGGGAGGAGTCTAGTTGTTGCGCGGCGGCAGTTCTACGATCCCCGCCATTTTCTGGAGCTTGGAGCCTGGAGGTGAAGGACGACATCTGGACTGAAGACATCACCTGAAGAGGACTGGAGTGGGAGCAGCTCTTCTGACACGGTGAGTAAAGTGTCTCAAAGTGCTGTTTATGTATGTTCACACAGAGTATTTTGCAGGCCGAAAAAATCTGCCTCAAAATTCCTTAAGGAATTTTGAGCCAGATTTTGACCTGCCCACACTATCTTGCCGCGTTTTTTGCTGCGTTTTTTGCCCGCTGCGATTGAGGACAGCAGACAAAAAACGCAGCGAAAAATGCATTTTCTGCCTCCCATTGATTTCGATGGGAGGTCGGAGGCGCAACAGCGGCAAGAAAGGACGTGCTGCTTTTTCTTTTTTCCGCGACTGGCTCCCTTTGATTTCAGATTAAATCAATGGGAGGTGGTTTTGGAAGTTTTTTGGTGCTGATTCTGACGCAGTGTCCGAGTCAATATCAAGGCCCAAAATCTCTGTGAACTGGGCCTTATTGTTAGGGCTTATTCAGACGAACGTGTAATACGTCCGTGCAACGCGCGTGATTTTCACGCGCCTCGCACGGACCTATGTTACTTTATGGGGCCGTTCAGACTGTCAATGATTTTCACGCAGCGTGTGTCCGTGTGTCCGCTGCGTAAAACTCACGACATGTCCGATATTTGTGCATTGTTCGCGCATCACGCACCCATTGAAGTCAATGGGTGCGTGAAAATCACGCCCAGCACTTCCGCAGCAGTATAAACTATGACTGAAAACAGAAAAGCACCACGTGCTACAAACATACAAACAGAGTGTCATAATGATGGCGGCTGCGCGAAAATCACGCAGCCGCGCATCATACGCTGCTGACACACGGAGCTGTTATGGACCTTTTGCATGCGCAAAACGCCACGTTTTTGCGCACACAAAAAGCATACGCTTGTGTAAATGCTGCGGTTCTGCCGCAAAAAGCACACATGAGAAAAAAAAAAAGGCACTTTTTTACATTTATAAAAAAGTTTAGACTTGCCCCGGCCGTAGTCCTGGTGACGCGATCCTCTATTCTTAGCGCAGCCCGGCCTCCTGTCATGACGTTTCATCCCATGTGACTGCTGCAGCGGTCACATGGTCTACAGCGTCATCCCAGGAGGCGGGGCTACGTTCAGAAGAGAGAGATGCGTCACCTAAACTACGGCCGGGGCAAGTCGAAACTTTTTTTTCCCTGCAGGATTCCCGCAGCGGACATGCCTTACGAAACCTGCGCCACTATTTGGTGCGGTTTTGCTGGCGGAATTCCCTGCGGCTACTGGGGGCGGATAAGCTGTGTAGTTTTACTCAGCATATCCGCCTAGTGTGTTCCTTATGAAGTCGCTCCTGGAGCTGCTGCCGGTCTCTAAATAGGCAGTTGGTCCAGTAGAATTTGGATTTTTTTTTTTTTGTGAACCAGCTTAAAAAAATACAAAACTTTTGTGTTAGGGCCTGTTCACATCACCGTTCGCTTCCGTTCCGTCTGAGGTTTCCGTCGGGTGAACCCCGCAACGGAAAGTGAAAGTGACAGCTTCCGTTTCCGTCACCATTAGCGCAGTCGACTACGCTATTGATTCCGTCCGAAAACCTGCCGGAATGGTGACGAACGGAAACCATTAGCGATGTTTCCGTCACCATTGAGATCAATGGTGACTGAAACGGAAGCTGTGCTGTCACTTTCACTTTCCGTTGCGGGGTTCACCCGACAGAAACCTCAGACGGAACCCCGGAGCGGAAGCGAACGGTGATGTGAACAGGCCCTAACACAAAAGTTTTGTGTTTTTTTAAGCTGGCGCAGCCGCCATCATTATGACACTCTGTTTGTATGTTTGTAGCACGTGGTGCTTTTCTGTTTTCATTCATAGTTTATACGGCTGCGTAAGTGCTGGGCGTGATTTTCACGCACCCATTGACTTCAATGGGTGCGTGATGCGCGAACAATGCACAAATATCGGACATGTCGTGAGTTTTACGCAGCGGACACACGGACTCACGCTGCATGAAAATCACTGACAGTCTGAACGGCCCCATAGAGTAACATAGGTCCGTGCGAGGTGCGTGAAAATCACGCGCGTCGCACGGATGTATTACATGTTCGTCTGAATAAGCCCTAACAATAAGGCCCAGTTCACAGAGTTTTTGGCCCTTGATATTGACTCGGACACTGCGTCAGAATCAGCACCAAAAAACTTCCAAAACCGCCTCCCATTGATTTAATCTGAAATCAATGGGAGCCAGTCGCGGAAAAAAGAAAAAGCAGCACATCCTTTCTTGCCGCGGTTCTGCCTCTGACCTGCCATCGAAATCAATGGGAGGCAGAAAATGCATTTTTCCCTGCGTTTTTTGTCTGCTGTCCTCAATCGCCGCGGGCAAAAAACGCCTCAAGATAGTGTGGGCAGGTCAAAATCTGCCTCAAAATTCGGTGCGCGGTTCCAGGCGGTCGCGGGTGCGCATGCGCAGGAGTTTGCGGGTGCGCGCGATCGGTCGCACGGGCGGCAGTGTTTGACGGCCCCCATGACGACCTCCATGCTACCCAGGGCCGCCATCAGGGGGGGTATTATGGGTACTGATGTGAGAGGCCCGGCCAAACCTAATTGAAAGGGGGGCCCGCAGCTCACGACATTGCAGGGGCCTGTTTTATTTCTACCAAAGGCAAGTCACGGCAGTTGCCGGGCCCCCCTTTGAATTAGGTTTGGCCGGGCCTCTCACATCAGTACCCATAATACCCCCCCTGATGGCGGCCCTGGGTACCATGATATAGTGCTGGACGGAGTACCGTTAACAGGCGGTGCCACGGTAGGGGGGCCCAGAAAATTTAGCTGTAGGGGGCCCTGAAATTCCTGATGGCGGCCCTGGGTGTAGTCACCAGATCAAAAGTGTGGTAGGGAAGATAGGCCTAATAGGGGGAACACGCCTGGCTTGTTCTGCAGATCGCTCATCCCTTTCTAGGCACTTGCGGCCGAGGATTGGAGCAGGCACGCCTTCGTTTGCAGCCTCTGATAGAGACACCGTCCGGATGCACAGCGCAGCCCACGAGGGCGGTGAGACAGCCATTTTTGCTTTCTTTTCAGCGTCTCCTAGAAAACCGTCCATGAAAAATGGACCATGGGACAAGCTCTGTAGGTGCTCAACTTCCTCACTCAGTTCAGCATGATAGGGGTTGGATGGAAATAATTTATTTTCCCTTGTTGCACTTTCCTTCACTAATCCCAAGAGTTCTTGAATTTATACAAGGAAAAATGATTTGTATAAAAAGGCAGAACATTGCTTTTCAAAGTAAAATCCACAAATTGTGCCCTAGGCGACCACCGACTCTGCCTACCTCTTATCTCACCCCTGGTGAAAACAGCTTAGTAGTATAAAATACATAAAACTGTGTAAATTATTTACATAATTTAAAAATGTGTGGACAAAAAAAAGCTATTAAAAAATGCAACAAAATACAACATTTTACCATGAATAAAGTTAATTATTCCATGTTACCCTTAGGGGGGATTCACACGAGCGTGTATTCGGTCCGTGCGGGCCGCGTGGTTTTCACGCGGCACGCATGGACCAATACAAGTCTATGGGGCAGTACAGACAGTCCGTGCTTTTTGCGCAGCGTTTGTCAGCTGCGCAAAAAGCGCGACAGGTTCAATAACTCTGCGTATTTCGCGCATCACGCACCCATTGAAGTCAATGGGTGCGTGAAAATCACGCGCACCACACGGAAGCACTTCCGTGGGACGAGCGTGATTCGCGCAACAGCAGTGAAAAGGATGAATGAAAACCGAAAAGCACCACGTGCTTTTCTGTTTCCGAACATCCAAATGGAGTGTCTTTGCGATGAGCGAAGCCGGACAAGCGTACCGAACTTCACCGGGTTCGGCCAAACTCGTTTTGGCCGATCCCGGTAAAAAAAATTATCGGTACGCGACGTCAGGAGATAGTCACTGTCCATGGTGCTGAAAGAGTTAAACTGTTTCAGCACCATGGACAGTGACTTGCGATCCCAAAATACATTAACCTGTAAAAAAAACCCGAAGTTCTAACTTACCGATTACTCCTGTCTCCTTCCTGCACTCCGACCTCCCGGGATGACACTTCAGTTCAAGTGACAGCTCCAGCCAATCACAGGCCAAGCACAGGCTGCAGCCAATCACAGGCTGCAGCGGTCACTTGGCCTGCTGCGTCATCCAGGGAGGTGGGGCCCGATGTCAAGAGAGGCGCGTCACCAAGGACGCGTCACCAAGGACGCGTCACCAAGGCAACGCCCGGGAAGTTCTCGGTAAGTAGGAACTTTATCTTTTTTTTTTACAGGTTTTTCGCTGTTGTGTTCGGCATTCACTGTCGAGGGTGCTGAAAGATTTAGCTCTTTCAGCACCTTGGACAGTGACGGGCGTTGACAAGCCTCATCTCTATGATGCCGGCTGCGCGAAAATCACGCAGCCACGCATCAGACACGCATGACACACGCAGCTGTCAAATGGTTTTTGCGCTCGCAAAACGCTGCGTTGTTTGCGCGCGCAAAAACGCAACGTTCGTGTGAATCTGCCCTTAGGCTATAATCAAACGTAGAGGAAATTTTCTAGTGCAAAATTCTACGATAAATCCCTGACATATCCGTGATATTTGAAAATCTGCAGCATGCCTTAAAATCTACTTAGACCCTATGAATAGGGTTTGGAGAATTGTGTTGCACTAACATTATATATATTATTAAGCAGAAGTTTTAGGAGAGCCTCGTGTTTTCCTATAAGGATATGTTTACACGGTGAGGATTTGCACTAGGCAAATCCGCCGTGAAATTTCAGGATAATCCACGGCAGAAATATGCAGCTCAAACTTTATGCGCCAGATTGGCATGCCGATTTGCATGCAGATTAGCCCAATTGAAGTTCAAAGTCTTTCCATGTCTTTTTAGTACACTATCCGTATAAATAATGAGCATTCTGCATCATGGTTTTGTACAGATTTGTTCCAGAGCATGTGAACAGGTGTCACGGGGCCCGTGGATAGTGGGAACATACTCTTATGGTATGTTCCCACAGGTGGGATATGCTGCAGATTTTCTGCAATGGAACATCTACAGCGAAATCTTAAAAAGAAACGCAGGTAAATTAGTCACATAAATCCACAGCAAATTGTGTTATTGCTGCGCACATTGCAAATTTTCCACAGCGGTATGACCTGCAGATTTCGTTTAAAGCATTGATTGTAGCAAACTTTATGTTCACCTGCGGATTCTCAGCGTTCTTTCAGTTTTCCATTACGTAAACGCTGTACAAACCGCAACATAACTCAACTTGCATATTTTGCTGCAAAATTTATGCTCCCCATTTATGTCTATGGCCCAAACACTCAGCACAAAAATTTGAACAGCACATTCCAACAAAATGATACAAAACGTGTATGCAGGTGCAAGAACACCTGTGACTGCAAATATACAGCAGACAAAGAAATGGCGACAGCACACTGCGGACACTAATGCCACCTAAGCCACTAAATATAATGTTCCTGCACCTGCATACACGTTTTGTATCATTTTGTTGGAATGTGCTGTTCAAATTTTTGTTGTGTTTATGTGATTCATATATGTGGGGTTAGTGACTGCCTCCACTTTTGTTCTTGCACTCCTCCCATTCTGCCATGGCTGATTTTAATTGGTTTAGTGCTGGTTCCTACCATCCCCAGATATATATTTAGGCTTAGTCCCAGTTCTCGGTGTATGTGAAGCATAGGTTCCCACCTAGAGGTCGCCTTGTCGTGGCAGGTGGGCAAACACTTTTTGATCAAAATGTGCACTAAGAACCTCCCTATTTGTAAGTAGATTTAGCATTACTGCATATTTATTTATATTTAGTGGCTTAGGTGGCATTAGTGTCCGCAGTGTGCTGTCGCCATTTCTTTGTCTGCTTTATATTTGCAGTCATAGGTGTTCTTGCACCTGCATACACGTTTTGTATCATTTTGTTGGAATGTGCTGTTCAAATTTTTGTTGTGTGTATCTATCTATCTATTTATCTATTTTTGAAGGAGGGCATATGTTGTACTATAATAGTATCCATTTAACAAATACGTCATGAAGTCTCATGACTTCAGTTTACGATGTATCCATTTAATATATAAAATTATAGTCTATACTAGTGACGGATGTACTAATAAGCTTTTTCTACGTAAATGCTACTATACTATGTAGGGACACAAATTCATATTATTATAGTTGATGCTGGAATAAAGTACATATAAAATACAGATAGTTGTAATGCCTTCAAATGCATGGCAACATGCTAATTTGGAATCCGTTATAATCCATTTTCTTGGGATCATTTTCTATACACCATTTTTATCTGTTTAAGGGTATGTTCACACAGGGTGGATACGCTGTGTAAAAGCACAAAGCATATCCGCCCTGGTCACCGCAAGGAATTCTGAACGAAAAACTGCAATTGTGGTGCTGTTTTTTGGCCCAGAATGTCCGCTGTGGAAAACTGCACGAAAAAAACTAAAGTTTCATACTTACGTGTAGCCTTGGCGTAATGTCCCTCTGCCGTCTTGCAGCCCGGCTTCCTGTGATGATGTTTCATTCCATGTGACCGCAACAGCAGTCACAAGGGATGAAACGTCATCCAAGGAGGCCAGCCTGGACGAAGAAGCATAGAATTCTGTGTAACTATAATATATTTATTTTTTTGTTGCGATCTTTGCGGTTGAATCGCAGCTTTTCCGCCGAAAAAAACCGCAATATCTGCTATTTGTTCCGGGTTTTACCTCCCCATTGAATTAGTTACGGAAAATCCGCAGTATTTACGCTACGAGTGAACGCGGCCTAAAAGAGAAAAACATGTTTTGTTCTTTTGATGTCAAGTTGATGGCTGACACAATAGCCATTCGTTTTTCAAACATCCGTTTTTTACTTTATTTTTTTATTGTGTTTGCTTTTATAAAAACAGATTGCCAAGCTGACAAATTGCCTAAGGGTCTGTTCAAATACACCCAAATTATTATGCATATGTTATTTTTCGCTGATTTTCCTAAATAGTCGATGCAAATGACCGTCAGTATAATCTTCAAGCCATCAACCGTTGGAGTATAATGCGAATTTTATTGAACAAATCTCCTAATGATAACAGATTTTTTTTTTTTTAAGTAAAAAACTGAAAATGCAGTGTTTCAAATTATTATGCACAACAGGAATCAAAACATTTTAAAGGTTGTAAAGAGAACTAAAATGGTAATTTGAATTTGCAGCATCAGGAGGTCATGTTTACAGAAATCAAAAGCTCTTTCAATAAAAAAAAACTTAGCAGGCCAAATTACATGTTAACATAGGACCCCTTCTTTGATATCACCTTCACAATTCTTGCATCCGTTGAATTTGTGAGTATTTGGACAGTTTCTGCTTGAATATCTTTGCAGGATGTCAGAATAGCCTCCCAGAGCTTCTGTTTTGATGTGAACTGCCTCCCACCCTCATAGATATTTTGCTTGAGGATGCTCCAAAGGTTCTCAATAGAATTGAGGTCAGGAGAACATGGGGGCCACACCATGAGTTTCTCTCCTTTTATGCCCATAGCAGCCAATGAAACAGAGGTATTCTTTGCAGCATGAGATGGTGCATTGTCATGCATGAAGATAATTTTGCTACGGAAGGCACAGTTCTTTTTGTACCACGGAAGAAAGTGGTCATGTAATGGCGGGGGGTAGGGAGACGGACAAGTGAGCCCTAATCTACCCGCCACTCTGTCCCTGCCTACTTGCAACGACCCGCCCTAGGCGACGGGGTACAACTGGGCGGCGGTCCCTGCGCTCAGTAAGTGCACGACAAACATACAAAGGAACACAAGCAAGGAAAAGGGGCAGTTGCCCACGGCAACACCGTGAGCAACCAGAGTGGTGAACGAGCCGAGTCAAGCCAGGAGTGTGCGAGGTACAAAACGAAGAGCAGAAGAGTAGTCGGTAAGCCAGGGTCTGTATGGAGCAGGATCAAAAATAGCAAGAGCTGTAGCTGGGCCAGGAAACCACAAGAAAAGAATCACAAGCACAGAGGGACAGGAAGGGCAGGCTTAAATAGACCGAGGGCGGGAGCTAGCTGAGTCTGGCCAGGTTACGATAGGCTCTCCCACTCCTAAGCCTGCCAGCCACAGTGGTGGAAGCAGGAGTCAGTCTCAGGAATGTAGCCTCAGGTGCTGACTAATTAATTCTGGGAGTTAACCCCGAAGCTGTGCCTGGCAGATCCTTTACAGTACCCCCCCTTTTATGAGGGGCCACCGGACCCTTTCTAAGTGGACCTGGCTTACTGGGGAAACGCAGGTGGAACTTCCTGACCAATACCCCAGCGTGAACATCCCAGGCGGGTACCCAAGTCCTCTCCTCGGGCCCGTATCCTCTCCAATGGACCAGGTACTGGAGGGAGCCTTGGACCATCTTGCTGTCCACAATCCTGGCCACCTCGAATTCCACCCCCTCAGGGGTGAGGACGGGAACAGGAGGTCTCCTCGAGGGAGCCAAGGACGGGGAACAGCGTTTGAGGAGGGAGGCATGAAACACGTCGTGTATACGAAAAGACGGGGGTAACTCCAGCCGGAAGGAGATAGGATTGAGGACCTCAATGACCTTATACGGCCCAATAAACCGGGGAGCAAACTTCTTAAACGGAACCTTGAGACGCAAGTTCCTAGACGACAACCACACCAGATCCCCGACCATAAACAGGGGGTTAGCAGAACGTTTTTTATCAGCCTGAGTTTTTTGTACGCTCTGGGACACCTCTAGGTTTTTCTGAACCTGGGCCCAGACTGTGCACAGTTCCCGATGAACGACCTCTACCTCGGGATTGTTGGAACTACCAGGTGAAACGGAGGAGAACCGTGGATTAAACCCAAAATGTAAAAAAAAGGGAGAGACCCCTTACCAGTTACTGACCCGGTTATTAAGGGAAAATTCGGCGAGGGGAATGAAAGAGACCAAATCAAATTGACAGTCAGAGACAAAACACCTTAAGTATTGTTCTAGAGATTGATTAGTCTTCTCCGTTTGGCCATTGGTTTCAGGATGGAAGGCAGAGGAGAAGGACAGATCAATCCCCAACTTCATACAGAAGGCTCTCCAAAACAATCAAACAAATTGTACCACTCTGTCCGAAACAATATTGACAGGGACCCCATGGAGACGCAGGATGTGTTTGACAAACAAGGTAGCCAACGTCTTGGCGTTGGGTAGTTTCTTGAGGGGCACAAAGTGGCACATCTTACTGAAGCGGTCCACCACCACCCACACCACCGACTTGCCTTGGGATGGAGGCAAATCGGTGATAAAATCCATGGAGATATGTGTCCAAAGTCTCTGGGGAAGTGGCAACGAACGCAGTAAGCCCGCTGGTCGGGACCTGGGAGTCTTGGATCTAGCACAAACCTCACAAGCGGCGACGTAGGCCTTAACGTCTTTAGGCAACCCAGGCCACCAATAATTTCTGGTAATGAGGTGTTTGGTACCCAGGATGCCTGGATGGCCAGATAGTGCGGAGTCATGATTTTCCCTAAGTACCCTTAGCCGGAATTGCAGGGGAACAAACAGCTTGTTCTCAGGAAGGTTCCCGGGAGCTGAACCTGGATCAGCAGCAATATCAGAGACTAAATCAGAATCGATCGAGGAAATGATTATACCTGGAGGCAAAATACAAGCAGGATCTTCCTCCGAAGGAGGGCTGGCCATGAAGCTACGCGACAGTGCATCAGCCTTAATATTTTTAGACCCAGCCCTATAGGTAACACAAAAATTGAATCTGGTAAAAAATAACGCCCATCGAGCTTGTCTCGGGTTTAGCCTCCGGGCAGATTCTAGGAAAACCAGATTCTTGTGGTCGGTAAGGACCGTTACCTGGTGCCTAGCCCCCTCCAGGAAGTGGCGCCACTCTTCAAATGCCCATTTAATGGCTAAGAGTTCGCGGTTGCCAATATCATAGTAACTTTCAGTTGGCGAAAACTTCCTGGAGAAGTAGGCACAGGGGCGGAGATGGGTGAGGGACCCGGTACCCTGGGACAAGACAGCCCCCACTCCCACCTCAGATGCGTCAACTTCCACGATAAATGGCTCCATTTGGTTGGCCTGAACCAGCACCGGGGCCGAGATAAAGCACTTCTTGAGGACCTCAAAAGCCTGGACAGCCTCAGGAGGCCAGTGGAGGAGATCAGCACCTTTGCGAGTGAGGTCCGTAAGGGGCTTAGCGATGACCGAGAAGTTAGCAATAAATCTCCTGTAATAATTAGCGAACCCCAAAAAACACTGTAACGCCTTCAGGGAGGCAGGTTGGACCCATTCCGCCACAGCCTGAACCTTGGCGGGGTCCATGCGGAATTCATGAGGAGTGAGGATTTGACCCAAAAATGGAATCTCCTGTACCCCAAACACACATTTTTCGGTTTAGTCAAACAGTTTGTTTTCCCGAAGGACCTGGAGCACCTTCCTGACATGCTCAATGTGAGAGGACCAGTCCTTGGAAAACACCAGTATGTCATCAAGGTACACTACCAGAAATATCCCCAGGTAATTTCTCAAAATCTCATTTATGAAATTCTGGAAGACCGCAGGGGCATTACACAACCCAAAGGGCATGACGAGGTATTCGAAATGGCCTTCGGGCGTGTTAAACGCAGTCTTCCACTCATCCCCCTCTTTGATGCGAATAAGGTTATACGCCCCCCGTAGATCCAATTTAGAAAACCATTGGGCCCCCTGAACCTGATTAAAGAGATCAGGAATCAAAGGAAGGGGATACTGGTTCCTTACCGTGACCTTATTCAGGCTACGGTAGTCAATGCATGGCCTAAGACCACCATCCTTCTTCCCTACGAAGAAGAAGCCAGCACCTACCGGAGAAGAAGAGGGACGAATGTAACCCTTGGCCAGGGATTCCTGGATATACACTCTCATGGCTTCACGTTCGGGACAAGAAAGATTAAATATCCTGCCCAAGGGAAGCTTAGCTCCTGGTACCAATTCGATAGCGCAATCGTATTCTCTATGAGGAGGTAACACTTCGGAGGCCTCCTTAGAGAAAACATCAGCGAAGTCCTGAACAAACTCGGGTAGCGTATTCGCCTCCTTAGGGGGAGAAATAGAATTAACAGAAAAACATGACGTACAACATTCATTACCCCATTTGGTTAGCTCCCCAGTATTCCAGTCAAAAGTGGGATTATGCAACTGCAACCAGGGAAGACCTAGAACCAAATCGTACGATAATCCCTGCATCAACAGTACAGAGCATTGCTCCAAATGCATGGAGCCAACAAGGAGTTCAAAAACAGGGGTATGCTGTGTAAAATAACCATTAGCAAGAGGAGTGGAGTCGATACCCACTACCGGGTCATGTTTAGGCAAATCAATCAGAGGCATAGCAAGAGACATAGCAAATTCCACAGACATGATATTAGTAGAGGACCCTGAATCCACGAAGGCACTGCCGGTAGCAGACCTACCACCAAAAGAGACCTGAAAGGGAAGCAAGATCTTAGTACGTTTCCTATTTACGGGAAATACCTGTGCGCCCAAGTGACCTCCCCGATGATCACTTAGGCGCGGAAGTTCTCTGGCTGCATTCTTACGCTTAGGACAGTTGTTCACTTGATGCTTGTCATCCCCACAGTAGAAGCAGAGACCATTCTTCCTGCAGAATTCTCTACGTTGTTGGGGGACACGAAGGCCCCGAGTTGCATAGGTATCTCTGAATCTTTCGGGGAGGAACGAAGCAACGGAGCTTCGGGAGGCATCATGGGGGAGTCGGAGGAGAAAACACATAGACGTTCACGTTGTCGTTCCCTGAGACGTCGGTCAAGTCGTACCGCTAAAGCCATTACCTGGTCTAGGGAGTCAGAAGAGGGATAGCTAACTAGCAGGTCTTTCAGGGCATTCGACAGACCCAACCTAAACTGGCACCTTAAAGCAGGGTCATTCCACCGAGAAGCTACGCACCACTTCCGAAAGTCAGAGCAATACTCCTCAACAGGTTTCTTACCCTGACTTAAGGTCAATCAATCAATGGAGGAAAGTTCAGGGGCGTCAGGAGCCAAGGAGAAGGCCCACTCTTGGGGCCCTTCCTGGAGCCGGGACATAATTATACCCACCCGCTGGCTCTCAGAACCTGAGGAATGAGGCTTTAAACGAAAGTAAAGCCTACAACTCTCCCAAAAGGAGAGAAAAGCCCTCCGGTCCCCTGAGAACCGGTCGAGCAACTTGAGGTGGGGTTCAAGAGGTGCGGTGAGGGGAACTACCAAGGTAGCATCAGGCTGGTTGACCCTCTGAGCCAGGGCCTGGACTTGTAGGGAGAGACCCTGCATTTGCTGAGCCAGGGTCTCACGGGGATCCATAGTGGTGTCAGGGACCAGGGTAGACTAGGTATGGGCTTGTGATTATGTAATGGCGGGGGGTAGGGAGACGGACAAGTGAGCCCTAATCTACCCGCCACTCTGTCCCTGCCTACTTGCAACGACCCGCCCTAGGCGACGGGGTACAACTGGGCGGCGGTCCCTGCACTCAGTAAGTGCACGACAAACACGACAAACATGCAAAGGAACACAAGCAAGGAAAAGGGACAGTTGCCCACGGCAACACCGTGAGCAACCAGAGTGGTGAACGAGCCGAGTCAAGCCAGGAGTGTGCGAGGTACAAAACGAAGAGCAGAAGAGTAGTCGGTAAGCCAGGGTCTGTATGGAGCAGGATCAAAAATAGCAGGAGCTGTAGCTGGGCCAGGAAACCACAAGAAAAGAATCACAAGCACAGAGGGACAGGAAGGGCAGGCTTAAATAGACCGAGGGCGGGAGCTAGCTGAGTCTGGCCAGGTTACGATAGGCTCTCCCACTCCTAAGCCTGCCAGCCACAGTGGTGGAAGCAGGAGTCAGTCTCAGGGATGTAGCCTCAGGTGCTGACTGATTAATTCTGGGAGTTAACCCCGAAGCTGTGCCTGGCAGATCCTTTACAGGTCAGTCATAAACTCTACGTACTTTGCAGAGGTCATTTTCACACCGTCAGGGACCCTAAAGGGGCCTACCAGCTCTCTCACCATGATTCCATCCCAAAACAGGACTCCGCCACCTCCTTGCTGACGTCGCAGCCTTGTTGGGACATGGTGGCCATTCACCAACCATCCACTACTCCATCCATCTGGACCATCCAGGGTTGCACGGCACTCATCAGTAAACACGGTTTGAAAATTAGTCCTCATGTATTTCTGAGCCCACTGCAACCGTTTCTGCTTGTGAGCATTGTTTAGGGGTGGCAGAATAATAGCATTATGCACACTTGCAAATCTCTGGAGGATCCTACACCTTGAGGTTTGCGGGACTCCAGAGGCACCAGCGGCTTCAAATACCTGTTTGCTGCTTTGCAATGGCATTTTAGCAGCTGCTCTCCTAATCCTATTCATTTGTCTGGCAGAAACCTTCCTCATTATTCCTTTTATCTGAACGAACCCGTCTGTGCTCTGAATCAGCCACAAATCTTTTCACAGTATGATGATCACGCTCAAGTTTTCTTGAAATATCCAATGTTTTCATACCTTGTCCAAGGTATTGCACTATTTCACGCTTTTCGGCAGCAGAAAGATCCTTTTTCTTTCCCATATTGCTTGAAACCTGTGGCCTGCTTAATAATGTGGAACGTCCTTCTTAAGTAGCTTTCCTTTGATTGGGCACACCTGGCAAACTAATTATCACAGGTGTCTGAGATTGATTACAATGATCCAAAGAGCCCTAAGACAAAATACCATCCATGAGTTTAATTGAAAAACTAATAATTAAATGTTTATGACACTTAAATCCAATGTGCATAATAAGGGTATGTTCATACGGCAGCGTCCGTAACAGCTGAAATTACGGGGCTGTTTTCAGGAGAAAACGGCACCGTAATTTCAGCCGTAATGGCATGTTGAGGCGCTTTTGCTGCGTACATTAATGACGATAAATGGAGCTGGTTTTCCATGAAGTCCATGGAAAACGGCTCCATTTACGTCTGAAGAAGTGACAGGCACTTCTTTGACGCGGGCATATTTTTTACGCCCCACCTTTTGACAGCGGGGCGTAAAAAAAATGACCGTGTGCACAGAACATCGTAAGACCCATTCTAATGAATGGGCAGATGTTTGCCAACGCTATCGAGCCGCATTTTCGGACATAAATCGAGGCGTAAAACGCCCGAATTACGTCCGTAAATAAGCCGTGTGAACATACCCTAATTTGGAACACGGTGTATGTGTTGGAGGCTCTGTTAGGGGTCTCCGTCACAGATCAGGCCAAAAATACTAGAAACAATATTGTTTCCGGTATAACCACGAACACCCTGATGGAAAGCTGCCGGAACCCATTAAAGTCAACGGGTTCCGTCGGGTGCCGATGGTGTCTGTCATACAACGAAACCGGCACTTCTGGTATTTTCGTTGTTCTTCTCCTCTGACGGAGCAGAACAACGGAAACACAGATGCAGGTGTGAACCCAGACCAATCCATTTGGATCTGTTGTAAACAGGGCAAAAAATGTCCCCACCAAAGAAATGTCTGAACTAGCATTATATCAGTTATATATTAACAAAAGTGGGAGAGTCAGAGGGCTGCAGTATACCCCTATCTTTATAGATGACACCCCAGCATGGCGTTCTGCTAAGTGATCTCACACCACTAAGGAAATCCTAGCCCTACAAATCTTCCAGCTGTGAGACGAGGTGAGAAATACAACCGACTTGTGTATTGTCTTGAATGCACATGGCAATCTGCCCATTAAAAGTGCAATGCTTTAGCCAAAAATAGCTGATTCTGGGAGCACAGGAGGACACAGGGCTTGGAATCCAGTGAGCAGGCTTGAAATTCTGGCCTAAGGCAGGACAGACGAGGATTGCGCTTTACACTTAATTCTTCCACTTATTGAATACATAAAAATATTTTTGCTATATTGTATCTCTGTTTAAACTAGGTACTGAGCACCAGTGTTAGAACGGATTCAGATGAGCATGTGCGTTTTGCGCACGCAAAAAACGCGGCGTTTTGCGTGCGCAAAAGGCACTTAACAGCTCCGTGTGTCAGCCCCGTATGATGCGCGGCTGCGTGATTTTCGCGCTGCCGCCATCAATTTTGACACTCCGTTTGGATGTTTGTAAACCGAAAAGCACGTGTTGCTTTTCTGTTTACATTCATAGTTTTACTGCTGTTGCGCGAATCACGCGCGTTCCACGGAAGTGCTTCCGTGTGGTGCGCGTGATTTTCACGCACCCATTGACTTCAATGGGTGCGTGATGCGTGAAATACACACAAAGAACAGACATGTCGTGAGTTTTACGCAGCGGACTCAAGCTGCGCAAAAATCACTGACAGTCTGCACTGCCCCATAGACTAATATAGGTCTGTGCGAGGCGTGTGAAAATCATGCGCGTTGCACGGACGTATATCACGTTCGTCTGAATAAGCCCTTATGCTGGGCTATTACGATTGGGAATTGGAGTTTTTATTGCCAATCATATCTTGTGTGAATAAAAATATATTACATTGGGTATAGTCATTAGATATAGTCAACACCGCTATATATTAGCACCTATGGGTGACATTGATTCGTGTTTTACATACGTATCAAAATCTAGTAGTTATTGTTCATTCATTTGCATTGCAACTTGTAATTTAGTGAAACTGCACAGCAATGTGGAAACTTGTGGTGATGATAAACTATGCCAGGCTGGAGCTAATGTCTCCATGTTTAGAGAACTACAATGTATCTTGAGATGAAACCCTTAGGCCTCTCACAGACGAGTGTGTTTGGTCCGTGATATACAGTCCGTACTACGGCCGCGTTTCCCGGACCGAACACACTGCAGGGAGCTGGGCTCCTAGCATCATAGTTATCTATGATGCTAGGTGTCACTGCCTCGCTGCTTGAACTGCCCCGTACTGTAATCATGTTTTCAGTACGGGAGAGTAGTTCCGCAGAGAGGCAGGGACACCTAGCATCATAGATAATTATGATGCTAGGAGCCCAGCTCCCTGCAATGCGTTCGGTCTGGGAAATGCGGCCGATATACGGACCGTATATCATGGACCGAACAGGCTCGTGTGTGAGGCTCCTTAGGGTATGTTTACATGCTTACTAAAAAATGTCTGAAAATATGGAGCTGTTTTCAAGGGAAAACAGCTCCTGATTTTCAGACTTCTTTTATTCAAACTCGCCTTTTTAGCTGCGTTTTTTACGGCCATTTTTGGAGCTGTTTTTCTATAGAGTCAATGAAAAATGGCTCCAAAAACAGCTCAACAAGTGACATGCACTTCTTTTTCAGGGCCATTTTTGTACGAGGCTGCTTTTCAAAACGGCTGCGTAAAAAAACGGCCCGTCGTAAAAGAATGCCGTTTTTCCCATTGAAATCAATGGACAGATGTTTGGAAGCATTCTGCTTCCGATTTTCCTGCCATTTTTGGCCCAGAAAACGGCCGAAAATAAGCTGTGTAAACATACCCTAAGGCCTAATGCACATTACCGTGTTTTTTTTGTCCGTGTGCGATCTGTAATTTTGCGGATAGCACATGGACCCATTCATTTATATGACCCTATGCACAAGACCATGATGTTTATGGATCGGTGTGGGGGCCACAAGTCAGAGCCGCAAAAACACAGGAAATTTCGTTTTACTGTCCGCATTTGCGGCACAGAGTTGTCCATCGTGCATGACCATCCTTGCATTTTTCTTCACGGATCTGTAAATACTGATGACATACGATGTACTACGGAAGGTGTTATCGGACAAATGGACCGCAACGAATCCGTGGTTTTGCAGAGCACAAAATCACAACTCGTCCATCATGCATGACCGTACCTGCATTTCTTTTGTGGTTCCATGAATACTAATGATAAACACAAAGGGGAAGGACCCCAATAGTTGGTGGGCGTATTAATTACATTCAAAAGATTTTTGCCTACCGGCAAAGAAAGCCCTGTTTTCCAACTATCAAACGAAAATAACAAAGTCTTTATTAAATTTGCAATGAGGACAGACTACATGAAATGTAAAAGTTAAAGTCCATTGCTGACAACGATCAGCTTAGTGCAAGAAATAGGATTAGGTCTTTGAAGAGTGAAGTGCTAGCGGCTGCAGAACGTAACACTCCACCCACAGTTAAATTCTAAAGAGTCAGCAGGACAAGTATTAAAATTGAGGTAGAAGCCCCCCGACATGTTTCGCTACGATGTAGCGTCTTCAGGGGTATCGGGGCCAAAGACAACACGCGGCGAAATAACCCTGGTTATATGTGCATTGAGAGTAGCTCCACATGTTACCTTGATTAGCAGGTAGCCAATCATAGAAGGAATAGAGGACCGTGCCCCCTGCTCTATGATAGACAGACGTCGCCACCAATTACGAGCTTCTCTGAAGCGGCCAATGAATGTACGATTCAGCGCGCAAGCGCATTGAAGTAAATACGAGTGATAGAAATAGTCACTGTGATACTATCATAGCTATACTGAACCACCAATGAGCACTCGAATCAGCGCGCAGGCGTGATAAGGTAAAATAAGGTGATGGACAAAATCACCAAATGTCAGGAAGCTAGAACAGTGGTGCTTGCGTATGGCAGCAGTTTTAACGTCGGTGCGGTGGAGCTAAATGTATATTCTAGGCAACGATATGGGTCATACAGTAGACAAGGGAGATATGAGTAATTAGCTAGTAAGACTAAATACCGTACTATACAGGCTCCTTAGAGAGCCATGATACTAGATTTGTCACCAAGAGGATGACAATAATAGTAGCAATAGATGGAGGTACAGTGAATTGAATCGACCAGAGTAATAACGAAGCCACTGTGTCAATTACCAAAAAGTAGCCTGGAACAATGCAAAGGCAAATCATGAGTGCAGTTTGCAATCAGTATAGTCAATTATGAGAAATACGTGTTAAGGCAGATAGGTAGAGGCTTAATTCTAAGAGTGTCTATATACTCGACACATGACATACACACTAGAGGACAACTCCAGTGTATTTGTAATGGCTGATAGCCTTTATTGAACAGCATAATAACTGCATATAGGGTTCACAGAAACGCTGCGAAGGTGAAGCCCTCGTTAAGACCTCCTGGGCTAAGAGATCCCAAGCGGTGGATCCAGCGTGCCTCCTCTTGTAATAATTTACAGTCCAAGTTACCTGCTCTTGGACCGAGTTTGACCTGCATGACACCCCAAAATTGTAACGAGCGGATATCTCCACCATGTACAGAACGCACATGCCTAGATAATGGTGTGTCTTCTTTTTTATTTATAGTGCTTAGATGTTTAGAAATTCTCCTCCTTAATTCCTGTATGGTCTTACCCACATATAGCTTGGGACAAGAACATTTCGCTACGTAAATGACCCCCTTACTCTGACAATTGATAAATTGTCTAACCTTGTATAGTCTATTGTCAAGTGGATTGGTGAATTGTTTGGTAGTGGGCATTAGGTGGCAAAAAGAATATCGGCCACATGGATGAGAACCTGTGACCGACGTCTTTAGCCAATTTTTTGACACCATGGTAGGTCCATTATGATGACTATGCACCAGGTAATCATGTAAATTCCTCCCTCTGCGATACGTAATATTCGGGGTGGAGTCTATCATGGAGCAGGGGGCATGGTCCTCTATTCCTTCTATGATTGGCTACCTGCTAATCAAGGTAACATGTGGAGCTACTCTCAGTGCACATATATCCAGGGTTATTTCGCCGCGCGTTGTCATTGGCCCCGATACCCCTGAAGACGCTACATCGTAGCGAAACATGTCGGGGGGGGGGGGGCTTCTACCTCAATTTTAATACTTGTCCTGCTGACTCTTTAGAATTTAACTTTGGGTGGAGTGTTACGTTCTGCAGCCGTTAGCACTGCACTCTTCAAAGACCTAATCCTATTTCTTGCACTAAGCTGATCGTTGTCAGCAATGGACTTTAACTTTTAAATTTCATGTAGTCTGTCCTCATTGCAAATTTAACAAAGACTTTGTTATTTTCGTTTGATAGTTGGAAAACAGGGCTTTCTTTGCCGGTAGGCAAAAATCTTTTGAATGAATACTAATGACACACGGAATCAATATGGAAGGTTTTTTCAGACAAATGGACCACAACGGATCTGTGGCTTTGCGAAACGCAAAATCACCACGGTCGTGTGCATTAAGCCTTAGTACAACCACTGTAGTTAAGATTGGTACTGCTTTCTCATTAGGACATAGATGAATAATGGCATGGGAAATATTTCATAAGGTAAATATTCTGATCAGGCCTTAAAATCAAACCCAAAGCTGATGGCAATTTCTGTGCCCTGTGCATTTTTTCTGGTGCAGTCATTGACATAGGCGGAAAGTCATTCATGACAACTCTCTGGATCCCAAAATGCCCCAGAATGCCCCCATGGGACACTAATCTGTAAAATATGTTCTGTTAAACAAGTGCAGGTGAAATTACCGGTGTCCCTGGCAACATTATTTATAGTTTGTTTTTTTTAAATCGGAAAAATATAGAAGAGGACCATTATCAACAGGATAGAAAGTGGCATAAATGTAGAAAAAAGTAAGACAGTACCGATATATGAGCTTTAAAATTTACCAAAGTATAGTAATACCGCCTAGAGAACTGGAAGCCCTCAGGTGTATTAGCCGTTGGGCTCATGACTGTGTGGCATGGAAGGGGTTAAAGGAGGGATATTGATGGCCAGGGCAGGCTTTTTCTGGGTGTGGCAGTAGGAGCGCAGGCCCATATAAGGCAGAAGGCATCCGCCCCACTGGGCGTTTTGGGGGCAGTCTCGTGGGTGGGCTGGCCCACTGGTCCACCCTCCGCTTTTCTGGGTTTATAAGCTGAGGGCGGGCAGACATTTTCCTCTTCTGGCCGTAATTGTCCCACCATCCCTCTCTATTTTGCGGTGTTGGATCTGTTTTGTGATGTTGAATCTAATATTTTAAAAAAAGAAAAGAAAAATATAAAAAAATTATTGTTATTAAAAAAAAATTATAAATAATAATATTGAGACAACGAATGGTACCATGTAACGGCAAATAATCTTACTGCGGGTTATCTCCGCAGCACTGTGTATTTTGTAAGGGCATTGTACTCCGTGCAATGTTCGTTTTGTTGTTTGTAATCTTATGTCACAGCAGGCGGTATTTTTGATATTAAAAGAAGTGACCTACATGCTCTGCCTTAGGCAGGCTGGCATACGGGTATCAGCGGTTAACAGTTATTTTGAATATTGGAATAATAAATAAAGCTGTGGCCGACCCTCGTGTCAACCCACGTTTAAAAGTTAAGTTGGTGTCGGTCTAATTATTTAAGGTGGTCGAGGTAAACCCACTCTGGCCGGTACATGATGGTGGTATGCGCACAGTCTTGTAATTTAATAACACCCAGCAAAGCCGATGAAGAAAGAGATGTAATATGTATTTAAACAAATGCAGGTGTCCAACACCGCACTGCAAGTACTAGTAGTAAATAATACAGAATAATGGATATTTACTGCTATTGTCGGTAAAGCAATATGGCTTATTGTTAAGAATACAAAAACCCAGATAAACTCTGAAGGATACAAACTGTATAAGCCAGGCGTTGTAACGAAAATATGACATGCTTTGTATATAAAGTCTCAGTGACAGTTGTTTGAACAAAGTGCAAGCAACACTGCCCCCTGGCTGATGTATGGAGTATCTTTCTTTAAAGAAGAAAATAAATCTTAGGCATTATGCACACGGCCGTGCCCAGAATCACGGCCCGGGATTGTGGGCACAGCCAGCCGCCGACTGCATTTTCGGGCCGTATTCCCATAAAATATGAAAAGTAGGACATGCTCCATAACTCCTGGCATGGTTCTACGGCACCGACAACTATCCGTAGCGATACGGAAAGGTGTCCACGCCCAATAGAACCGAACGGATCCGTAATCTTTATATCTTAAGCTAGCCTCAAGTAATGCATGACGTCATTCCATAATTATATATTGTCTACGGTGTTTACCCTATATATATTTAGATCCCATTTAGATATTATTTTATATATATATATATATATATATATATATATATATATATATATATAACTTTGATATGTTATCAGTATCCAATATCTAGAAATGATCAAAATTCTACATGATATTGATCATATTTTGCTGGTTTTCATCTGATTAGCTATATAATAATTATCTAATTTTATTAGCTCTGTCTCTTGTCTATAGGAAGCCGTACGGGTCATCCAGATGTGTCACAGATGGTTTACGTATTGTTTTATATATCATTTTATTCAATATCCCAGTCTAGAGGAAACATGCATAGTTCACATTTTTATTCTGCAAAAATGCAAAAGCATAAAAAAACAATATAAATGTAGTATTGCCGTATTCATTCAAACCCGTAAAAAAAAACTGAAAAAAAAAAATCTCAACAAAAACAGTGGCAATATTGTTACTTCTTTCTATTTCACCAGCCAAAAAATAAATAAAAATAAAACTTATACAATAAATTATATGCATTCCAAACTGGTTGAAATAAAAAGTACAACCATAATACAGCTACGGTTATGGGAATATGACCATGAAACAACTAAAATGGAAAACTTCTCAGTCCAAAATGGCCGGGCCTTAAAGGCTTTGTAACCGATCACATCTGTGTAGGAATGAATTCAAAATTCCATGTTTTGTATTTTGTGTCAGTATACACTGTACAGTATGATATTTATTATTGTCTTTTAGTTTGCCTTGTAATAATCTGCAGATGCTCTGCAGATTACTTAGTTATTTATTTTTGGCAGTAAAACAGTTCATGCAAGTAAGGCCTCATGCCCACTTCAGTTTTTTCCTTCAGGGTGCTATCCGTTTTTTTCACAGATAGCGCGCTGATCCATTCATTTTAATGGGACCATGCACACTTCTGTTATTTTCACGGATCCGTTGTTCCGTTCCATCAAAAGTAGAGCATGTCTGTGACCGTGGGGCCGATAGAAGTCAATGGGTCCGTGAAAAAAACGTACGGCACACGGAAGGCTTCTGTGTGCCGTCCGTTTTTGACGGATCCGTTGCCCTAGCAACGGTAGGGCATGCCAAAGTTTACAGACTGGGACATGTGACAAGTTCAAATGGAGTTCAATACCTTCTGTTTTTTAACGGAAACACAGAAGACAAACGGAAGCACAATGTCCGTTTGAAACGGAAACATGGAACGGACACGGGGTACACACGGATACCATAACGGACACACGGATCTGTGGGAGACGGCCGTGAAAACGGTGATGGAAGTGTGCATGAGGCCTTACAGTCAGGGATAACGCACAAGGTCAGAGGGAGGGATTCTCCCTTTGCTGATTACACTTTATGAGTCATGCTCTTTGTTCTATGTGTTCAGAGTGACTGACTCACCGAGCTTGTAAATACCTTCTAATTTGGAATTTACAGAAATCAAGGAGTAGTGGTACCGTTGCGACCACAGAAATTGGCGCCAGAACAGGGACCTTGATGCTCCCCTGACTCTCAGAGTCAAGTCCCTGCAGTGTCTAGCCAGGAACATGCAGACCATCGCTGCAGCATAAGCTAAGAAGCCTTTATTCTTAAAACTTTGCTCTGCACCTTCTCTGTCCTGTGAGTTCGGGGATGAGTGGGAGAAATAAGGGAAGAGGGACTTAAATGCTTGCAGGTCCATGAATCCTTGTTCCCTGAGGAAAAGTGCCTGATTTCTGTAACGGTTGTGTGAATGTGTTTTAGGTAAAGAATGAGTTTTTGATCATGCCTCACTCATGCTAGGATTGTTGTTTTTGATTGCCATTTTTGGAGTTTTGTTACTATATTGGATTAGTCTGGGTGTGGGTGAGCGTCACAGACCCCAGTCTGCATTTTAAAGCTCTGGCCAGAGTAGTGTGTGGGTGACTGTAGAAAATAGATAGTAATTTAGTATCTATCAGTCCCTTCCCAATAGACAAGGTGATGCTGGGAAAAGTATGTGTGTGGGTGACTATAGCTATCAGTGTGCCATCTTCCAGTAGACAAGGTGATGCTAGGACATGTAGCGTGACCAAGATGGGGAATTTATTGACACTGACACCCCAGAAGAAGAAACCCGGAGTCTCTCTGGTGGATATAGTAAAACAAAGGGAAGAGAGAGTTGCAGTCAAAAACCTGAGGAGATTTATGAAAGGGGTGAGGTATGTGAATCCCATAGTGGATGGTTAAAAGGTAAGATAAAAAGTTCACGGAGCAAGCGAATGCCTGGGAAAAAGAGTCCAAGGAAATACAGAGAGGAGGGGCTAGAAAAATTGAATGTGGAGGAAAGTTATATTATGAATGTTATGATGGTAAGAGATGGGGATGACGACGGGAACGGAGAAAGGAATGAGGAACTGGAAGATAAAAAGGAATTTATCCTTTATGGAAGGGTTAAAGAGGCTCTGTCACCAAATTTTGCAACCCCTATCTCCTATTGCAGCAGATCGGCGCTGCAATGTAGATAAGAGTAACGTTGTTTGTTTTTTTACATCGACTTGCCTGCAAACGCCGATGCTGCTGCAGAATCAAATGTAGCCTCTGGTGCCGATGTGTCCTCGCTCGTCCGACACGATGCAGGACCTGTCGCAGGAAGTGACGTCACAGCGTGAGCTCTCGAGAACACACTGTGTGTCTGTGCACTGCCAGAAGCTGGGCGTTGTGAAGAGAAGTGGATGATGCTGATTCGTCAGCATCATACACTTCTATTCACAACGCCCAGCTAGTAAAAGAAGTAAAAACGCCCAGATGTACATACACAATACACGCCCAGTTGTACTTTAACTTTAAACATGCCCAGTTGTACTTTAGAAAGCCTCATTTGCATAAATATAAAAATGGTCATAACTTGGCCAAAAATGCTCGTTTTAAAAAAAACAAAAACGTTACTCTTATCTACATTGCAGCGCCGATCTGCTGCAATAGGAGATAGGGGTTGCAAAATCTGGGGACAGAGCCTCTTTAAAGAAACCCATAAAAGAAGCTGTAGGACTAGCTCGCCCTGAATGGAGGAGCCTAGACCCCCAAGACCTCATGAAAATGGCGCAAGGGATAGAACAAAGTCAGAAACAACAGAGAAAGAAAAGTCCTGTAGCATGAATGGCTCCCTACTACCCCCAGAATCAGAATCAAGGGGGACAGGGCAGGGGACCCAGAAAACAGATAATTTGTTACAATTGTGATAAGCCTGGACATATTTCCAGAAATTGTAAAGCCCTATGAAGACCTAGAGACCCCAATTGGCAGCCACGAGCTCAGTCACAGGAAGGAGCTCAAGAACAACCTCCTCTGCAGCACTCGAGCAGGCATCGCCCGAATGAGGATTATGGGAATCAATCATGAGAAATTGGCAATCCAGAAGCTGGCACAATAGCTTCAATCCTGCCCATTAAATTAGGACCAGCCCCGTTAGTATCTCTATCCATAGAAGGGCAGAGGCCAATTCCTTTTCTCATTGATACTGGATCAGCCACAACAGTAGTAAGTGCCAATCAAATACCCACTCATTTTATCTCTGGTAAAACACAACCATGTGTGGGAGTAGAGGGGAAAGTAGTCCAGAACCCCCACACAAAGCTAGTTGTCCTCTCGTTTGGTCCTCACAAATCTGTAGTCACTCGCATCGTTACTAGTGAAACCACCCCTGTAAATTCATTAGGGTCAGATTTGTTACAGAGGCTCAGGGCCAGCATAGCAGCTGACAGGACACGAGGGAAAGGAAGAATTATGTCTTATTGCTTCATGTGATCTTAACCCTTGGGATGAACGGCCGTCATCTCAAATGTTATGTCTATCCCCATCAGAAGTGGAGACACTCCTTAGCGTGATACCAGTCAGCTTATTGGGCAGCTGGTCCCACGTATGTAGGAGTTCTTCCAGTCCCACCAGTGACTTTAAGTCTCAAACCTGGCCACCCACTTCCACAGAAGAAACAATACCCTTTTGAGCATGGCTCAGTCAGAAGCCATTTCTGTAAGTGTTCAGGATTTTCTGTGGGCAGGAATCCTCACTGAAATAGTGTCCCCATATAATACCCCCATTGTACCCAGTCAATAAGAAGACAGACAAAGGGGAACCAGCCAAATATCATATGGTACATGATCTTCAGGCTGTCAATTCTGTTACTGTATTTAATACCACAATTGTGCCAAATCCACATACCTTGTTGGACCAAATTCCTCACAATGCCACACATTTTACTGTAATTGATTTGGCAAATGCTTTCTTTTCTGTACCATTACATCCTGACTGCTGGTACTTATTTGCCTTAACCAATTTCGGCAAACAATATGCATGGAACGTGCTCCCACAAGGCGCCCAGAATTCCCCTAGCATGTATAAGGCTGCAATAGGCCTAGTTCTTGAAGATTGGGATCCCTACCCCGATGTGGTCCTTCTTCAATGTGTAGATGATGTTTTATTATGTTGCCCCAGTCAGGATCAGTGTATCCAAACATCCCTGTCATTACTGCAGTTTTTGGCAACAAAAGGCTGCAAGGTTTCACGAGCAAAACGTCAGTTTTGTTATACCACTGTGATATTTTTGGGCCACTGCGTGTCACAAGGGATTAGACACCTAACAACTGAAAGGATGCAAGTAGTTTCAAGAATACCTCCACCACAAACTTTCAGTGCTCTATGTACCTTTTTAGGGACTTGACTCGGTAGCCAGAGGGGCCCCATCTGGTGTCAGGGCAATAGTAGCAGTGCAGGCAGTCCTGGACAAGGCAGCAGATCTTGTACTCAACCACCCTGTGACTGTTTATGCCCCCCATGATATTTCAGCAGTACTCACACAGGTCCAGACGAAACACCTGTCTACTGCTCAACATCTGAGATTACAATGTGCTTTGCTTCTTTCTGAGCAGGTGACCATCTAGAGATGTACCACCCTGAATCCAGCTACCTTACTACTTCGAGGATGGTAATTCCCATACAGGATACGCAGTAGCAGATACACAAGTAGTACACCAAGCCGAGGCACTACCATCACACATGTCAGCACAGGAAGCGGAGTTGAAAGCTCCCGCAGAAGCCTGTAGGTTAGCAAAAGATAAGACAGCTAACATACATACGGACTCAAGGTATGCTTTTGGGATTGCTCATGACTATGGCCCTATATGGAAAGCTAGAGCATTCCTCACGTCAGCAAGTACACCTATCAAATACTCAGACCTGGTAAAAAGTCTTAATGGAAGCACTAATGGAACTTACTCAGGTAGCCATTATAAAAATAAAGAAGAGAAATAAAAGGAAAAAGCACGGCGCCACATAGTGTGAGTAAGCCCTGAAGTAGCAGTCAGTAAACTATAAATGAATGCTCACCACAGGACCGTAGAACAATCGCGTTGAAATTGTTAGTAGAAGTGAGTGCTGCTGCCGAAGTCCCAACCGGTCAGGCCCATTGGCCACCGCAATGTAGACAATTAATGAATTAGGAAAAACGGGAATAAGTACGGTGCTGCTTCTCAATGATAGTACAAATAATGTAGAATGATGAAGTTTATTGAACAATCCAGGCTACGCGTTTCAATGCCGCACCGGCATCTTCCTCAGGCCATGTAGAATACAGTACAGGCAACAGTGCTTTAAACAAACCACGCGGTAAGAAAAAAACGCCAATGTGATCAGGGTCAAAGTGCATCAATGACGTAATCACTAGCAAAACTTGCAAGTTAAAAGACCATTATCAATACAAAAGATAAAAAGGCATGTGTATGTAAATAAATAACTAGCAACATTCTTTAAAAAAAGGGGAAGAAAAGCAAGAAAAACATAAAACATCAAAAGGACAAATCGTAGCGTTTAAAACATCCATTTGTATGCTAACCGGAAGGTGAAGCGCAAGTACGATCTTAAACATCCATTAGGATGTGCAAATCTAGTTCTAAACATCCATTCGGATGTTTAAGGTGCTAAACATCCATTTGGATGATCAAAAAAGGGGGGGGGGGGTGAAGCACAGGCGATGTCTGTAACATCCATTTGGATGTTATGCTATAAGACATCCAAGAGGATGCTCAGCAAAGCGACGCTTCGCATCAATTTGGATGTTAAGCTTGAAAACATCCGTTTGGATGCCTAGCAGAGGGTTCAAACGCAAAAGGGATCTTAGACATCCAATTGGATGCTAACAAGACAATAAGAGGCACATAAGCCTCTAGACATCATATTGAATGCTACAAATTAGATGCTAGAACAATAGTGCTAAAAAATTATGAAATACATTTGGCATAATTCAAAGCAAAACTGTTAGAATTAATACAAAAATAATACGTTTTAACAAAGACATTGCATAGGTAAGGAATGGAAATAAAATGTATAATTGCCACTCGTGTGTATGTTACAGGATACACACAAAAGCACAGGAACCGGCAAAGGACCCCCGGGGCCACAGTAACCACGACAAACTAAGATAGCAGACCACAAACCCGGAGACCAAAGGAACAACCAAGGCGGGGTAAGTGACAAAAATATTCAATATACATCTAAAAAGTGAGCCATTCAGCCGAACATTTAAATTTAGCGCATTATAAAAAACCAATAAAAAAATAAATAATAATAAATATACCTAAAAATGCTTTTTTTTAAATTAAGTATATATACAGGAGGTACAGCTATTAAGCATTAATCAAGGGATGTTTCGCAGATGTCATTCAAGCCGTTTGGATGCAAGGTCATAAGTTTAAAAATCCAAAAGTTTTCTCTTTGTTTAAGTTTTTGAAACCGGTTAGGGATGCCACAAGATATTTGCTCAATGGGGGTAATAATAATTTTGTTAAATTGGCAATTGTGAGATGAAGCACAGTGTCTCGAAACTCTATGCTTTAGGAAACCTTTAAGGACATTGTGCCTATGTTTATTAATTCTGCTACGCAGACACTGAATTGTCGTCCCAATGTATTGCAGCCGGCACTAGCATTCCAATAGGAAAATGACAAACATGCTCCCACAATTAAGGAAGGCCCTAATTGGGAATGTTTCAGTAGTTACATTAGAACAAAAGACATCCTTTCTGTGTGAAATGCTGTTACAACATAAACAGCGAACTTGGCCGCATTTAAATGAACCACTTAAAACTGGGAGAATTTTTGGAATAAAAGGCTTGGAATTATGAATTCGGCTAGGGGCAAGTGATAATTCAGCAGTACTCACATACGTCCAGCCGAAACACCTGTCTACTGCTCGACATCTGAGATTACAATGTGCTTTGCTTCTTTCTGAGCAGGTGACCATCTAGAGATGTACCACCCTGAATCCAGCTACCTTACTACTTTGAGGATGGTAATTCCCATACAGGATATGCAGTAGTAGATACACAAGTAGTACACAAAGCCGAGGCACTACCATCACACATGTCAGCACAGGAAGCGGAGTTGAAAGCTCCTGCAAGAGCCTGTAGGTTAGCAAAAGATAAGACAGCCAACATGCATACGGACTCAAGGTATGCTTTGGGATTGCTCATGACTATGGCCCTATATGGAAAGCTAGAGCATTCCTCACGTCAGCAGGTACACCTATCAAATACTCAGACCTGGTAAAAGTCTTAATGGAAGCACTAATGGAACTTACTCAGGTAGCCATTATAAAAATAAAAGCACACACTAAAGTGAACAGCATGGAAACCAAGGGTTTGGTTTAGAAGATAGAGCGGCAAAAGAAGCAGCCAAAACATCTGCCCCCCCCCCCCCTTGCTACCACAATGACTGTACTAGACCCGGAGGATGTGCGTGACTTTGTTAACCCTAAAATGTTCCAAGTTAAACAGAAACAAGCCAGCCCAGAGGAACAGCGGACATGGCAGGAAAAAGGTGCAATCCAAAGAGGAGATGGGTTATGGACTTTGAAAGACAGGCTCTGCCTACCAAGAACATTACATCCTATGATGGCCCAGGTAACTCACGGTAAGACACATCAGTCAAAAACAGACATGAGCGACTTGGAAAATAGACAGTGGTTCGCCCCTGGTTTCAGGTTGATGGTCTCAAAATACACCCAGGGATGTATGATATGCGCTCACAATAATGTGGGAAGAACTGTAAAAGTACCTCAGAAACATATCCCAAGACCTTTGTATCCTTTTCAGAGACTACGGATCGATTACATCCAATTACCAAAGGTGGGAATTTATGAAAACGTACTTGTGTGCATTGATTTTGTTTTCAGGTTGGCCAGAAGCTTTCCCAGTGGCCAAAGCAACTGCAATATCCACTGCCAACAAAATAATGGCTGAAGTGTTATGCCGCTATGGAGTACCAAGGGTCATTGAGAGTGACAGAAGCTCTCACTTCACAGGAGAATAATGACTCCGAACATGACAGCTTTAGGAATAGATCAAGCATTCCATACACCATACCATCCACAAAGTAGTGGGAAGCTCAAGAGGTTAAATGGGAAACCATGGACCGAGTGTTTACCATTAGCCCTCTTTTCCGTGAGATACGCACCCAACAAAAGGATAGGGTTGAGTCCCTATTGTAGCGTCCATGGCCGCGGGCCGTCTGGTTTACTCACCTCCCGAAGCCCGCAGCCATGGATCCGTGAGCGCTGGTCCCCATCTCCTTCCAGCGCTCAGTTCCGCTCCGTTCTGCTGTGTCCCGTAGGGTGCGCGCGCACGCTCGTGCCCGGCCTTAAAGGGCCAGCGCGCGCACTTAGGAAATCGTCATCATCATCAACTGCCATGATTTCCTGGTCTATAAGAAGGCCCCAGGCCTTCTGATTCTTGCCTGAGCGTTGTTAGTTTTCCCAGTCTGTCTTGCAAATGGTCCCTTAGTGTTTCCCATTCCAGTTGTTACCCGTGCCTTGTTCCTGTTCCCCGTGTTGTGCCTTTAGTATTGAGTCTGCCACGTCCTGTGTCATCTGCCACGTCCGGAGGAATCCGCCACGTCTGGCACAACCTGCGGCACCTGTGTCATCCGCCACATTTGGCGTTACCTGCTGCACCCATCTCCATTAGTGCCAGAGCTGTGGCCACTGTCCGGACTATCCAGGTACCCTTGTGCGGGACATTATATTGCTGGGGTTTCCTGTTGTTTGGCCAGCTGCCTCCCAGCTACGGCGGTACGGCCTAGTGGGTACGCTCAGGCCATGGAGCCCGCTGGTCAACCTGAGACTTTGACGACACAAGCCATGCTGGCCGAGATGGAGGATCTCCAGTCACGACAAGACCAACTCCTCCAGTCGGTGAACACCATTGCCCATCGGCTACTTGCTCCAACCACAGTCGTCACCACACCCATTCCTGCAGTTCCTCCTGCTACACTTCCTGTCTGTACTGGTACCAATCCCCTGTGTTTCTTGCCGCTACCACCACGCTATGACGGAGACCCGAGGACCTGCAGGGGATTTTTAAATCAGTGCCCGATCCACTTCAGACTACATGCCAGGTCTTTCTCTTCGGATGACGTCAGGATCGCCTTCATCATTTCTCTCCTTACTGGCAAAGCGCTGGCATGGGCTAATCCTCTGTGGGAACATCAGGGACCAGATACCCGTGTCTTGCAGTGCTTCTTACAGACCTTCCGCTCGATCTTTGAGCAACCTGGGAGAGTTTCTTCGGCTGCTGCATCCTTGCTGACCCTACATCAGGGAGACCTCTCCGTGGGCGAGTATGCCTTCCAGTTCCGTATCCTGGCTGCTGAATTGGCCTGGAACAATGAGGCTTTGCTGGCCACATTCTGTCAGGGACTGTCTTCAGGGATCAAGGACGAGCTGGCTGCTCGTGATCTGCCATCTACCCTGTACGATCTTATCCTACTCGCCACCCGGGTTGACATGAGGATCCGGGAGCGCTCCCAAGAGGTTCTCCAGGAGAGAGAACTTCCTAGGCTGGATTCTACTTTCCAGAAATCCTCCTCAGTCACCCCACCAGAGGATCCGATGCAGAGTAACTATGTCAAATTGTCTACCCAGGAGAAACCACGCAGACGCACTTCTGGACTTTGTTTGTATTGCAGCCACGGAGGCCATATTGTGCGTCTGTGTCCCCAGAGGCCAGAGAGACCCCATTGCCTAGGTCATTGGAGAGACAACCCTAGATGGAATGGTACCTAATAAAGCATTCAGTTCCAAGCTGACTATTCCTGTGACCCTAGTATCTGGCGACAGGACGCATCAAGTTTCTGCCTATCTTCACTCTGGTTCTGCTGCAAACTTCATCCAGAAAGAGCTTGTGGATTATCTTCAGCTGCCCACAGTCCCCCTAGAGACGTCTTTGGCTGTTGCCTCAGTTAATGGACTGCCTCTGCCTGATCCCATTGTTTCTAAAACCAAGCCGTTGAAGCTCCAGTTTGGAGTCCTGCATTTTTAATTCATTTCTTTCCTTGTTTTGCCCAAGGCCATCAATCCTGTTCTGCTGGGCCTGCCTTGGCTTTGACTACATGCCCCAGTCCTGGACTGGAATTCTGGAGAGGTTCTCCAACGGAGCTCCAAGTGCCATGGTCGTTGTCTGTTGCAGATCCATCCTGTCGAGCCTCCTCTGCCTCAGTCATTGGCGGGACTGCCTCCCCAGTTTGCTCATTATGCATATGTTTTCAGCAAGAGGGAGGCTGAGACGCTGCCTCCACATCGGACTTATGACTGCCCCATTGAACTGGTTGCTAATGCCTCTCCCCCCCTGGTGAGGGGTTTCATACGAAAGTCTTCCTCCCCGGCCGGGGCTGGATTCTTCTTCGTTAAAAAGGACGGATCCCTTCGACCCTGCATTGACTACCGTGGTCTCAACCAGATCACAGTCAAGAACAAATACCCGTTGCCACTTATATCTGAGCTGTTTGATCGCATACGAGGAGCCAACATTTTTTCTTAGCTAGACCTGCGGGGGGCTTACAATCTAGTCCGGATTCGCCGGGGTGATGAATGGAAGACGGCATTTAACACCCGGGACAGGCACTACGAATACATAGTGATGCCTTTCGGACTGTGTAACGCTGCCGCAGTATTTCAGGAATTCATCAATGATATTTTCCGATATCTCCTCTATGTCTGTGTTGTTGTTTATCTCGATGATATTTAGATTTTCTCCCCAGATCCAACGACTCATCAGAGGCATGTCAGTCAGGTTCTACTACGATTAAGGGAGAATCATTTATACGCCAAGCTGGAGAAGTGCGTCTTTGAGAAGAGTTCTCTGCCCTTCCTGGGCTACATCATCTCGGATCAAGGCCTCAAGATGGATCCTGAGAAAGTGAAAGATGTCCTGGAGTGGCCACGTCCTCAAGGCTTAAGGGCCATACAGCGGTTCCTGGGATTTGCCAATTTCTACCGGCTGTTTATTTCTAACTTCTCCTCTCTGACGGCTCCCATCTCTACCCTTACCAAGAAGGGTGTGAACGCCAAGGTGTGGACTCCAGAGGCAGAGTCCGCATTTATTAGCCTCAAGAAAGCCTTCACTTCAGCCTCGATCCTCCATCATCCTGACATATCTCGGCAGTTCTCACTGGAAGTGGACGCTTCCTCTTTTGGTGCAGGTGCACTTCTGTTCCAGAGGAGCTCCAAAGGAAAGGCAGTAGTATGTGGCTACTACTCAAGACTTTTTTTCTTCTGCTGAGCGCAATTACTCCATTGGAGATCGGGAGCTGCTGGCCATCAAATTGGCTCTGGAGGAGTGGAGACATCTTCTAGAGGGCGCTGCTCACCTCATCCTGATCTTCACCGACCACAAAAACCTTACCTACCTTCAGTCTGCACAACGACTTAATCCCCGTCAAGCCAGGTGGTCGCTGTTCTTCACCCGTTTCCAGTTTGTGCTCCACTACCGTCCTGCGGACAAGAATGTGAGGGCCGATGCCCTGTCCAGATTGTTTGAGTCGGAAGACACGTTGAAGTCCCTTCAGACTATCATAGACCTGTCCTGCATTGTCACTGCTAATCCTCTGCAGGTTAGAGACATCCCTCCTGGGAGGACTTTTGTTCGGTTGGCAGATAGGAGAAGAATTCTCCGCTAGGGACACAGTTCCAAACTGGCTGGGCATGCTGGTGTCCGTAAAACCCGAGACCTGATTGCTCATCACTTCTGGTGGCCCACGCTACCTAAAGATGTTCTGGACTTTGTCTCTTCTTGCAAGGTGTGTGCCTCTAACAAAGTGACTCACTCCAAGCCTGCCGGCCTGCTTCAACCTCTGCCTGTACCCAATGCACAGTGGCAGCACATTGCGATGGACTTTGTCACAGACATTCCCCCCTCAGCAGGATGCAACACTGTCTGGGTGGTGGTGGACCGGGTTCTCTAAGGTGGCACATTTCATCCCACTGACCGGCCTACCTTCTGCTCCTCGTTAGGCGAGTCTCTTCATTCTACACATCTTTCGCTTGCATGGCTTGTCTCTTCACATCGTGTCAGATTGGGGTGTTCAATTTACATCAAAGTTCTGGACAGCCCTCTGTAAACTCCTGGATGTGAGATTGGACTTTTCCTCAGCTTATCACCCCCAGCAGAATGGGAAAGTTGAGAGGATCAACCAGATCATGGAGAATTATCTCCGCCACTTCATCTCTTCACAGCAGGATAACTGGGTACAGCTTCTTCCATGGGCCGAGTTCTCATACAACCACACAAGTTAGTCCACCACTTCCACTCCTTTTCACATTGTGTACAGTCAACATCCTAGAGTCCCTCTTCCAGTGTCGACCATCTCAAGTACCCGCTGCTGACTCTGCTTATGGGGACTTTTTGCAAATCTGGCAACAGACCCGGTCCTCTATTTTACTGGCAGTCGATCGAATGAAGCGAAAAGCAGATACTAGGAGAAGAGAGCCACCTCAGTATCTTCCGGGGACTAAAGTCTGGCTGTCCTCTCGGAACATTCGCTTGAAGGTACCCTCATACAAGTTTGCTCCCAGGTTCTTTGGTCCTTTCGAGATTCTGCAACAGATAAACCCTGTCTCCTATAAGCTGTGGCTGCCTCCTACCCTCAGAATCCTCAACTCCTTTCATGTGTCCCTCCTGAAGCCAGTGGTCCTGAACCGTTACAGCAAGACTTCTAGTTCCACAGTTGCTCCCAGCGGTTCTTCTGATATATTCGAGGTGAGGGAGATCCTGGACTGCAAGAGGGTAGGAGGAAGGACTTTCTATTTGGTGGACTGGAGAGGGTTTAGTCCTGAGGAGAGGTCCTGGGAGCCAGAAGAGAACCTCAGTGCCCCTGCGCTTATTAAGAAATTCCTCTCTCGCTCTGGCCCCAAGAAGAGGGGGGATACTGTAGCGTCCATGGCCGCGGGCCGTCGGGTTTACTCACCTCCTGACGCCTGCAGCCATGGATCCCCATTTCCTTCCTAGGAGACACCAGCGCTCACTTCCACTCTGTTCTGCTGTGTCCTGTAGGGTGCACACGCACGCTCGTGCCCGGCCTTAAAGGGCCAGTGCGCGCACTTAGGAAATCGTCACCATCATCAACTGCCATGATTTCCTGGTCTATAAGAAGGCCCCAGGCCTTCTGATCCTTGCCTGAGCATTGTTAGTTTTCCCAGTCTGTCTTGCAAATGGTCCCTTAGTGTTTCCCGTACCAGTTGTTACCCGTGCCTTTTTCCTGTTTCCCGTGTTGTGCCTTTAGTATTGAGTCTGCCACGTCCTGTGTCATCTGCCACGTCCGGAGGAATCCTCCACGTCCTGTGTCATCTGCCACGTCCAGAGGAATCCGCCATGTCTGGCGCAACCTGCGGCACCTGTGTCATCCGCCACATTTGGCGTTACCTGCTGCACCCATCTCCATCAGTGCCAGAGCTGCGGCCACTGTCCGGACTATCCAGGTACCCTTGTGCGGGACATTGTATTGCTTGGGTTTCCTGTTGTTTGGCCAGCTGCCTCCCCGTTACGGCGGTACGGCCTAGTGGGTCCACTAACCCGCTTCGTGACACCTATGAAGTTTTATTTGGCTCGGTTCCTAGGCTAGGATGTTATTTTCCACAGTTGCTTCAAATGCAGTATGGTAAGTTAACCGATTATGTACAAGCTTTACATGGGCACCTTACTAAAATACATTCTCGAGTTTTCTCTTCCATTCCAGATCCAGACAATTGTGAAGGCTCTCATGAGCTTCAGCCTGGAGAGTGGGTTGTGATAAAGAGACATGTGAGGAAAAGTCTTGACCCCAGATATGATGGTCCTTTCCAGGTGTTGCTAACCACATGTACCTCGTTGAAACTTCAAGGAAAACCCAACTGGATTCACGCCAGCCACTGTAAAAAGGTTCTACATCCCAAGGAGAAGAACACGGAAGAACTCTAAAATCATGAAATTGCTTATTTACTTACAAGTGTTTGGAATATGCTAGTTATGGTTGACTAAATAAATAATATCTAACAAACCAGAAACTCTAACACCCTCTGGTAAAACCAGTGCCTTTTCAGGATGTATGTATAAAATTACACACATACAGTGGAACAACCAAACCATAGTGTTTCTTCCTAATCTAGAAGAAACTATTAGTACAGTATGGGTACCAGAACTTTTACCGTACGAAAATCTTATATTGCCCTTGAATAAACTTAGGGAAATATTACAAGGGTCTGACCAGGTGAGGAAAATGATAACAGCACACAATGTGACTTTACAAACTGTAAAAATGGCAGCCACTATTACTGGAGGCCATTTAACACACTTGGCATTGCAACTTCAGAATTTCACGACACATCATTGGTATGACATCTTTACAGGGTTCTCACCCACGGCCTCAAAAATATTAAGTTAACTGTTTCAACCACTTATATGTTTAATGATTTTGTTTGTAATACTAACATGTTTTAATTGTTATGCTTTTTGTAAAATAAGGACAGCTTTTGGTAAAAGACCTCTACTCTATAACGAAAGATTGTTGTGAGATATTAGGTCACTGATCTATGGTGAATCAGGTGAAAAAAAAACACTTCCGTAAGCCCTGTCTTTGCTGAAGGAAGTAGCCAAAGTTCCATTTGTGGGTAATTCAGTAACCTAATTTATCACAAAAGGTGGGATTTGTGAAGGAATAAATTCAAAATTCCATTTTTTGTCTTTTGTGTCAGTATACACTGCACAGTATGATATTCATTTTTGTCTTTTAGTTTGCCTTGTAATAATCTGCAGATTACTTAGTTATTTCTTTTTGGCAGTAAAACAGTTCATGCAAGTAACAGTCAGGGATAACGCGCAAGGTCAGAGGGATAGATTCTCCCTTTGCTGATTACACTCTATGAGTCATGCTCTTTGTTATATGTGTCTTATAAATATACGCTGTATATGATAATAAATTGGAGTCTTGCTTTTTGAGAATATGGTCTCAGAGTCACTGACTCACCGAGCTCGTAAATACCTTCTCATTTGGAACCTACAGAAATCGAGGCGTAGTGGTACCGTTGCGGCTACACATCTAAGTTATGAACTTAGATGTGATTTATAGCAGCTCGATCCTGCATGTCAGAAACACATAGGAACCGCTGACACTGAACCCGTCAGTGCCGCTTACGTGACAGATACAAGTTTCAGCGCTAGATAAAGCTGCTCTGTATACAGAATACAAAGCAACTGTATCTCAAAAAGTAAAAATTATTTTTAATAAAAAGTATTTTGAAAGTTGCACCAATCACAATGATAAACATTTTTATTAAAGAAAAAGAAAATTTCAAAGGGGTTCATAGCCTTTAAAAAAAATTCTATCTATTTTATTAAAAAATTTGCTTCGTTTTAAAAATGCAGCTTCTTTATATCCATAGTTACATAGTTCGTACGATTGAAAAAAGACACACGTCCATCAAGTTCAACCAAGAAATGGGAAAAGGGAGGAGGAAAATTTCTACACATAGGAGCAGATATTGGTTTGTTCTAGGAAATTATCTAACCCTTTTTTAAAGCCATCTACTGTCCCTGCTGTGACCAGATCCTGCGGTAGGCTATTCCATAGATTCACAGTTCTCACAGTAAAGAAGGCTTGTCGCCTCTGCAGGTTGAACCTTTCTTTTTCCAGACGGAGGGAGTGCCCCCTTGTTTTTTGAGGGGGTTTTACATGGAACAGGATTTCACCATATCTTTTGTATGTGCCATTAATATATTTATATAAGTTAGTCATGTCCCCCCTTAGTCGTCTTTTTTAATCTTTCCTCATAACTTAGATTCTCCATGCCCCTTATTAGCTTTGTTGCTCTGCTTTGTATTTTTTCTAACTCCACGGCATCCTTTCTATGAACTGGAGCACACAACTGAACTGCATATTCTAGATGAGGCCTCACTAATGCTTTGTAAAGTGGTAATATTATATCCCTGTCCATGCCTCATTTAATAAATGACAATATCCTGCTGGCCTTTGAAGCTGCTGATTGACATTGCATGCTGTTATTTAGTTTATGATCTACAAGTACACGCAGATCCTTCTCAACATGTGGCTCCCCCAGTATAGCTCCCCCTAGGACATATGATGCATGCAGATTGTGTGTAACCAGATGCATAACTTTACATTTATCTACATTAAACTTCATTAACTAAACACTCAGTTTGTTTAAATCCGCTTGCAATTCACGAACATCTTCCATAATCTGAACTATACTACATAGCTTGGTGTCATCTGCAAAATTAGAAATAGTGCTATTAATCCTATCCTCTACATTATTAATAAATAAGTTGAATAATAGTGGTCCCAGCACGAAACCCTGGGGTACACCACTTATAACCGGGGACCATTCAGAGTAGGAAGCATTGACCACAACTCTCTGGATACGATCCTTGAGCCAATTCTCAATCCAATTACAAATTATACTTTCTAAACCTATAGTCCTTAATTTACCCATTAGACGTCTATGAGGGACAGTGTCAAATGCCTTTGCAAAGTCCAAAAACACTATATCCACAGCGGCCCCTCTGTCTAGGCTTCTGCTCACCTCTTCATAAAAACAGATCAGGTTAGTTTGACAACTTCTGTCCTTAGTAAAACCGCGCTGGCTGTCACTTGTAATACTATTTTTTGTCACATAATCCTATATATAGTACCTCAATAGCCCCTCAAACACTTTCCACACGATGGATGTTAAGCTTACTGGTCTATAATTACCTGGGGAAAACCTAGAGCCCTTTTTGAAAATAGGCACCACATTTGCCCTGCGCCAGACCCCTGGCACTATACCAGTCACTAGAGAATCTCTAAATATTATGAAGAAGGGGACAAAAATAACTGAACTAAGCTCTTTAAGAACTCTAGGGTGTAACCCATCTGGTCCCGGGGCCTTGTGTACATAGAAGCTGTATATCGTCGCTTTCAGCCGAATCCATCAGTGTGATGAACTGACAGCTCGGCTGAGAGTGGCTTCTGTCTGCCTCTGACAGTTAATCTAACCCTAATACCCAGGGTGTAGCTAAAGGCTCATGGGCCCCGATGAAAAGGTTTTTCTCGGGCCCCCCCAAACTTCTCATGGCCGACGGCCTGCAGCTTTCCGCTGCATCGCTGGGTCTCCTAAGTGACCCAGCAATGCAGAACTAGTAGCCAGGGACGTCGCAAAGGTCTTGAAACATCAGGGGAAATAGCCCCTATGTAGTGATGGGGGTAGGGAAACAGACAGTGAGCCCTAATCTACCCACCACTCAGTCCCTGCCTACTTGCAACGACCCGCCCTAGGCGACGGGGTACAAGAACTCTAGGGTGTAACCCATCTGGTCCCGGGGCTTTGTGTACATAGAAGCTGTATATCGTCGCTTTCAGCCGAATCCATCAGTGTGATGATCTGACAGCTCGGCTGAGAGTGGCTTCTGTCTGCCTCTGACAGTTAATCTAACCCTAATACCCAGGGTGTAGCTAAAGGCTCATGGGCCCCGATGAAAAGGTTTTTCTCGGGCCCCCCCAAACTTCTCATGGCCGACGGCCTGCAGCTTTCCGCTGCATCGCTGGGTCTCCTAAGTGACCCAGCAATGCAGAACTAGTAGCCAGGGACGTCGCAAAGGTCTTGAAACATCAGGGGAAATAGCCCCTATGTAGTGATGGGGGTAGGGAAACAGACAGTGAGCCCTAATCTACCCACCACTCAGTCCCTGCCTACTTGCAACGACCCGCCCTAGGCGACGGGGTACAACTGGGCGGCGGTCCCTACGCTCAGTAAGTGCACGAGACAAACAGACAAGGGTACACAAAGCAAAGGGAAATGGGGAAGTTGCCCACTGCAACACCGTGAGCAACCAGAGTGGTGAACGAGCCGAGTCAAACCAGGAGTGTACGAGATACCAAACGCAGAGCAGGAGAGTAGTCAGTAAGCCAGGGTCAGTATGGAGCAGGATCAAATAGATAGAAGCTGTAGCTGGGCCAGGAAACCACACGAGAAGAATCACAAGCAAAGGAGGAACAGGAAAGGCAGGTATAAATAGCCAGGGGGCGGGAGCTAGCTCCGTCTGGCCAGGCTGCGATAGGCTCTCCCACTCCTAAGCCTGCCAGCCTGAGTGGTGGAAGCTGGAGTCAGTCTCAGAGACATAGCCTCAGGTGCAGACTGATTACCTATGGGCGTATACACAGAAGTTGTGCCTGGCAGATCCTTTACACCCAATACATATACCCCCCAAAATAAATGTGTGTGCGTGTATGTATATGTGTATATAGGAGACAGCATATCTATAGCACTACGACCCTATAGCTATGGAGAGGATTAGATACAGTGGCTCAGCAGATGGTATCACACATGATAGGATTAGATATAAGGCCCAGCAGACCGTATCACACATGATAGGATTAGATACAGTGGCTCAGCAGACAGTATCACACATTATAGGATTAGATACAGTGGCTTAGCAGACAGTATCTGTAACGTCTATGGCCGGGTGTCGTCCTTCAGACTTACCCCTTGACGGCCCCGGCCATGGAATCTCTTTACGGCGTCAGCTCCCTCCAGGGAGGCACTCACTTCTGGGTCCTCGGACTGATTCCCGCAGGGCGTGCGCGTGCCTGCGCATGCACGGCCTTAAAGGGCCAGTACGCGTCCAGCTGTCACCCAGCAATTATTAGCACAAATGGCTGCTGGACTATAAAAAGGGTCTCTGCCCACTGGTTCCTTGCCTGAGCGTTGTTGTATACCTAAGTTTGTCTTGAAAATGGTCTCCTAGTGTTTTCCAGTTCCCAGTGTTACCCGTTCCTGCTGCCTGTACCCTGTATCCCGTGCTATCGTATCTACAGTGAAAGTCAAGTCGAGTCTTCCGCTGCATCCACGGTGCTACCTGCTGAGAAAGTCAAGTCGTGCCTTCCGCTGCACCCATGGTGCCACCTGCTGTGAAAGTCAAGTCCTGCTTCCGCTACTGTCTACATTGCCTCAGGTACTCGTTCCGAACTATAGACATTGTTTTGTACCTTTTTGGCCAGCTACTACAACGCTATGCGGTACGCCCAGTGGGTCCACACGCCGCGCCGTGACGGTACGCTCAGGCCATGGACCCCGCTGGCCAAGTCAAGAACCTGTCATCCTCCCAAGCCATGCAGGCGGACCTGCAGGATCTGCAAGCACGACAGGATCAACTCTTTGTGGCAGTAGACTCCATGGCACAGCAGCTAGGTGCACTAGTTACTTCCGTCACCACTCCTATTCAAGGTTTTCCGATCAACCCTCCTGCTACACCTCCTGGCAGTCCCAGTTCGGACCCTCGGTTCTCGCTGCCATTGCCACCTCGGTTCCATGGAGACGCAAGTTCGTGCAGGGGGTTTCTGAGTCAATGCCAAATCCACTTCACACTGCACGCCCGAGCATTTCTTTCGGACGGAGCCAGGATCCCCTTCATTATATCTCAACTCACCGGCAAGGCCCTGGCATGGGCGAATCCAATCTGGGAATTACAGGGATCCGAGACTTCCAGGGGTTCGTGCAGTTGTTCCGTTCCGTATTTAAAGAGCCTGGACGAGCTTCGTCGGCAGCCACTGCTATCTTGAACCTGCGTCAGGAGGACGCCTCCGTGGGCGAATACACCATCCAGTTCCGGACTCTGGCAGGAGAATTGGCCTGGAACAATAAGGCCTTGGTAGCATCCTTCTGGCATGGTCTATCGCGTGAGATCAAGGACGAACTGGCTGCTCGAGATCTCCCAGCTGCCCTGGGTGACCTGATTCTACTGGCTAACCATGTGGACATAAGGCTCAGAGAGAGATCTCAAGAGACTCCACAGGAGAAACGGCTTCCTTGACTGGCGCCCAACTTCCAGTAACCCCTCTTGCCTTGTTCTTCTGCTGTGCCCGAGGTTCCGATGCAGGTAGATCAGCTTAAACTGTCCGTTCAAGAACAACAGCGCAGGCGCACCTCTGGACTCTGTCTGTATTGCGGCCTCGCTGGCCATGTCGTGCGTCTGTGTCCACAGAGGCCTAAGAAACCCCATCACCTGGGATTGGTTGGAGAGTCAACCCTGGGCGCTACTGCACTTAAAAGAGAACTCTCGTCCAAACTGTTTATTCCTGTGACCATCGTCGCTGGCGAGAGACCTCATCCAGTCTCTGCCTACCTGGTCTCTGGCTCCGCAGCCAATTTCATCTGCCAAGACCTTGTGGATATTCTTCAATTGCCTACTGTTTTGCTGGAGAGACCGTTGATCGTTGCCTCGATAGATGGACTGCCTTTGCCTGACCCAGTATTGTCTGTGACCAAGTCATTAAGTCTTCAAGTGGGAGATGTTAATTCTGAGCTCATCTCCCTGTATGTCCTGTCCAAGGCTGTCAACCCCGTGCTGCTGTGTTTGCCTTGGCTCCGTCTTCACGCCCCAGTCCTGGATTGGAACTCCGGAAAGATTCTCCAGTGGGGTCCCAAGTGTCTCGACCGCAGTCTGGGGCATGTCCATCCATCCCAGCCTTCTCCGCATCAGTCATTGGCAGGGCTGCCTCCTTGTTACTCTCAGTTTGCTGATGTCTTTAACAAAAAGGAGGCAGAGACATTGCCACCACATCGAGAATACGATTGTCCTATCGACTTGGTTCCTGACTTGTCCCCTCCTCGCGGTAGAGTATAGCCTCTCTCCTTGCCAGAGACCCAGTCTATGTCGGCCTACATTAAGGAGAATCTGGAGAGGGGCTTCATACAAAAGTCTTCATCCCCGGCCGGAGCCGGATTTTTCTTTGTCAAAAAGAAGGATGGATCCCTTCGACCCTGCATTGACTACCGAGGCCTCAACCAGATCACGGTGAAGAACAGGTACCCTTTGCCGTTGATTTCGGAACTCTTTGATCGTATACGGGGGCAAAAAATTTTTTCAAGCTTGACCTGCGGGGGGCTTACAATCTAATCCGGATCTGTCAGGGTGACAAGTGGAAGACTGCATTTAACACACGTGATGGACCCTACGAATATTTGGTCATGCCCTTCGGCCTGTGTAACACTCCCACAGAAATTCAAGAATTTGTGAATTACATTTTTCGTGATCTACTCTATGTCTGTGTTGTGGTGTATCTCGATGATATCTTGATTTTTTCCCCAGATCTTGTGACTCATCAGGGCCATGTCCGCCAGGTGTTGTTTCGATTAAGGGAGAATAATCTTTTACACCAAGTTGGAGAAGTGCGTGTTCCAAGAGAAGTCTCTACCCTTCCTGGGCTATATCATCTCTGATCAAGGTCTCAAGATGGACCCTGAAAAGCTCAAGGCTGTCCTGGAGTGGCCACGTCCCCAAGGCTTAAGGGCCATGCAACGCTTCCTGGGATTCGCCAACTTCTACAGACTGTTCATTCCCAACTTCTCTTCTTTGACAGCCCCCATCTCCACCCTCACTACAGTTTTCATTAGAGGTGGACGCCTCCTCTGTTGGTGCTGGTGCACTATTGTTCCAGAGAGGTACTGTAATGGATTTTCCTGACACAACTTCTTTGTCGACGCCCGTGGTTAGTCGCCTGCATCTGTGCCTAGATCTGTTAGAGTGATTCGATCTGCTACCACTCAGGCTGGGAGGCTGAGGAGTGGGAGAACCTATCACAGCCTGGCCAGACGGAGCTAGCTCCCGCCCTCTGTCTATTTATACCTTCATTTCCTGCTCCTCCTTTGCCTGTGATTCTGTCTGTTTCCTGGCTCTGCTGCTCCTGCTTGTACTATTGTCCTCTGCTTCAATTGACCCTGGCTTTACTGACTACTCTCCTGCTCGGCTCGTTCACTACTCTTGTTGCTCACGGTGTTGCCGTGGGCAATTGCCCCATTTCCCTTAGCTTCTGTGTACCCTTGTCTGTTGGTCTGTTGTGCACTTATTGAGCGTATGGACCGTCGCCCAGTTGTACGCCGTCGCCTAGGACAGGCCGTGCAAGTAAGCAGGGACTGAGTGGCGGGTAGATTAGGATTCACCTGTCTGTCTCCCTACCCCGTCATTACAGGTTCGAAAGGCAAGACGGTGGTATGTAGTTACTACTCCAAGCTGTTTTCTTCCGCAGAGCGCAACTACTCGAATGGAGATCGGGAGTTACTGGCCATCAAGCTGGCCCTGCAGGAGTGGAGACACCTACTGGAAGGCGCAGCTCATCCTATCCTGGTCTTCATGGACCACAAGAACTTGACCTACCTACAGACAGCTCAACAGCTGAATCCTCGTCAAGCCAGGTGGTCATTGTTTTTTGCACGGTTCCGGTTTGAACTCCACTACCGACCTGCCGACAAGAATGTGAGGGCCGATACCTTGTCTAGGTCATTTGAGACAGAGGACACTGTGGAGTCCCCACAAAATATTATCGATCCTTCCTGCATCTACTCTGTTAACCCTCTGCAGGTTAGAGACATTCCTCCGGGAAAAACGTTTGTACGTCTGGAAGACAGAGGAAGAATCCTCCGCTGGGGTCACAGTTCCAAGCTGGCAGGTCACGCGGGTTCCCGTAAGACCCGAGACCTAATTGCCCATCAGTTCTGGTGGCCCACGCTGCCCAAAGACGTCATGGACTTTGTCTCCTCCTGTACGGTGTGTGCAGCAAACAAAGTTGCCCACTCCAGACCAGCCGGTCTGCTCCAACCACTGCCTGTGTCCGATGCCCCCTGGCGGCATATTGCTATGAACTTTGTCACAGATCTGCCTCTCTCTGCGGGATGCAGTGTGATCTGGGTGGTGGTGGATCGTTTTTGTAAAATGGCTAATTTTGTTCCTCTGACTGGCGTGCCTTCTGCTTCTCAACTGGCTGATCTCTTCATGCAACATATCTTCCGTCTGCACGGATTGCCCCTGCATGTTGTCTCGGATCGAGGGGTCCAGTTCACCTCGGAGTTCTGGAGAGCACTCTGCGGCCTACTCGGTGTAAAGTTGGACTTCTCCTCAGCTCACCATCCTCAGTCCAATGGACAAGTTGAAAGGGTTAACCAAATTATGGAGAACTATCTGCGGCACTTTGTCTCCAGACGACATGATGACTGGATGCAGCTTCTCCCGTGGGCCGAGTTCTCTTATAATAACCATTCCAGTGAGTCCACCACCTCCAGCCCGTTCTTCATAGTCTACGGCCAACATCCTCGAATACCCCTGCCTGGCTCTACTATGTCCCAGGTTCCTGCAGCCGACTCTAGCTTCAGGAGCTTTCTGTAGATATGGCAGCAGACACGATCTTCTATTCTGCTGGCGGTGGACCGCATGAAGAGAAAGGCAGACACTAGAAGACGAGAACCTCCACAGTTTCTTCCAGGTACAAAGGTCTGGCTGTCTTCCAGGAATATCCGGCTGAGGGTGCCTTCTTGCAAGTTTGCTCTCAGGTTCCTTGGACCCTTCGAGATTCTACTACAGATCAATCCTGTGTCGTAAAAGCTTCGACTGCCTCCTACCCTCAAGAGCGCTAACTCCTTCCACGTCTCCTTCCAAAAACCTGCGGTCCTGAACCGCTACTCCAGGACTCCTAGTTCCGCAGTGGCTCCTGGCGGTTCATCCGGAACTTTCGAAGAGAGGGAGATCCTGGCCACCAAGAAAGTAGGAGGAAGGACGTTTTATTTGGTGGATTGGAGGGTATTTGGTCCAGAGGAGAGGTCTTGGGAGCCAGAGGAGAACATCGATGCTCCTGTCCTCGTGAAGAAATTTCTTTCCCGCTCTGGCCCCAAGAGGAGGGGGCGTAAGAGGGGGATACTGTAAAGTCTATGGCCGGGGGTCATCGTTCAGACTTACCCCTTGACGTCCCCGGCCATGGACATCTCTCTTCACGACACCAGCTCCCTCCAGGGAGACGCCGGCACTCACTTCCGGGTCCTCGGACTGATTCCTGCAGGGCGCGCGCGCCCACGCATGCACGGCCTTAAAGGGCCAGTACGTGTCTAGCTGTCACCCAGCAATTATTAGCCCTAATGGCTGCTGAACTATAAAAAGAGGCTCTGCCCACTGATTCCTTGCCTGAGTGTTGTTTTATACCTAAGTTTGTCTTGCAAATGGTCTCTTAGCGTTTTCCAGTTCCCAGTGTTACCCGTTCCTGCTGCCTGTTTCCTGTATCCCGTGCTATCGTATCTACAGTGAAAGTCAAGTCGAGTCTTCCGCTGCATCCACGGTGCCACCTGCTGTGAAAGTCAAGTCCTGCTTCCGCTACTGTCTACATTGCCTCAGGTACCCGTTCCGAACTATAGACATTGTTTTGTACCTTGTTGGGCAGCTACTACCCCGCTACGCGGTACGGCCCACTGGGTCCACACCCCGCGCCGTGACGGTACGCTCAGGCCATGGACCCCGCTGGCCAAGTCAAGAGCCTGTCATCCTCCCAAGCCATGCAGGCGGACCTGCAGGATCTGCAAGCACAACAGGATCAACTCTTTGTAGCAGTAGACTCCATGGCACAGCTAGGTGCGCTAGTTACTTCCGTCACCACTCCTATTCAAGATCCTCCGATCGACCCTCCTGCTACACCTCCTGGCAGTCCCAGTTCGGACCCTCGGTTCTCGCTGCCATTGCCACCTCGGTTCCATGGAGACGCAAGTTCGTGCAGGGGGTTTCTGAATAAATGCCAAATCCACTTCACACTGCACACCCGAGCATTTCTTTCGGACGGAGCCAGGATCGCCTTCATTATATCTCTACTCACCGGCAAGGCCCTGGCATGGGCAAATCCAATCTAGGAATGACAGGGACCCGAGACTTCCAGGGGTCCGTGCAGTTGTTCCGTTCCGTATTTGAGGAGCCTGGACGAGCTTCGTCGGCAGCAGAGGATGTGTAATCTCATTGTAACCTGTCATTTACCGCGTAAGCTCGCGAGATTATGCTTCCTCTGCTGTAACTACCACAGACAGAGTAACGAAGTGAAAGAGATTGTGAATAGACATCCCGTGGAATGTCTATTCACTTTCTAAACACTTCAGTATCGTTAATGTGTTAGTATAAGACAGAGCATAGCGATCTAAAAGGATCCCTATGCGCTGCCTAAATAAATGGAAAGGAGTGCATGACGCTGATTGGTCAGCGTCATACACTCCTCTGTACAACGCCCACTTGGTCGAAAGTAAAAACACACCCACTTGGGCATTAGGACACTCAGCATAAATCTAAAATCGCTAATAAAGTGGTGAAAATAGATAGTTTTTATTAAATAAAAAGCACTGCTGTCACCTACATTATAGCACCGATCTCCGTATGTAGGAGATAGGGCACTTATAATGTGGTGAGAGAGCCTATTTAAGGACATGTATCACTTGAAGTGGTAATAATTTTGAAATGCTTTTATTTTTTCAAACGATTCTGAGATTGTTTTCTCGTGACACATTGGACTTTAAGATAGTGGTAAAATTTCGTCGCCACATTCAATATTTGTTTATGAAAAACACCAAAATTTTAAGAAAAATTTAAAAAATTCGCCGTTTTTTAAAATGTAAACGTATCTGCTTGTAAGAGAGATTGTAATACCACACAAAATGACTACTATTTCACATTTCCCATATGTCTACTTTATGTTTGCATCATTTTTTGAACGTCCTTTTATTTGTCTAGGACGTTACAAGGCTTAGAATTTTAGCAGCAATTTCTCACATTTCCAAGAAAATGTCAAAAGTCTTATTTTAGGGACCGGTTCTGTTCTGAACTGGTTTTGAGCATTTTAAAAACTGAACCCCTCAAAGTATTCAAAACAGCATTTAGAAAGTTTCTTAATTCTTTAGGCGTTTCACAAGAATTAAAGCAAATTAAAGGTGAAATTTACAAATGTCATTTTTTTTGCAGAAAATCAGTTTTGATCCATTTTTTTCTGTAACACAGAAGGTCTTACCAGAGAAACGCAATTCAATATTTATTGCCCAGATTCTGCAGTTTTTAGAAATATCCAACATGTGGCCCTAGCGTGCTACTGGACGAAAACACAGGCCTCAGAAGCAAAGGAGCACCTAGAGGATATTGGGGCCTTATTTTTATTAGAGTATATTTTAGGCACCATGTCAGGTTTGAAGAGGTCTTGTGGCGTCAAAACAAAGAAAACACCCCAAAAAAGACACCATTTGGCAAACTACACCCCTCAAGGAATATATCAAGGGGTATAGTGGGCATTTTGACTCCACGGATATTTTGCTGAATTTAGTGTAATTATGCTCTGAAAATTAAAATCTAAGTTTTTTCTAATAAAATGTGGTTTTAGCTCAGATTTTTCAATTTTCACAATGGATAAAGGAGAAAAAGAAACCCAACATTTGTAAACAAACTCTTCTGAGTACGACAATACCCCATATGTGGTAATAAACTGCAGTTTGGACCCACGACAGGGCTCAGAATGGAAGGAGCACCATTTGGCTTATGGAGCTCAAATTTTGCTTAATTGTTTATCGGGTGCCATGTTTCATTTGCAAAGCCCATGAGAGACCAAAACAGTACAAACCCCCCAAAACGGACCCCATTTGGAAAACTACACCCCTCAAGGAATCTATCTAGGGGTATAGTGAACATTTAGACCCCACAGATGTTTCATAGAATTTATTAGAATTGGGCAGTGAAAATAAAAACAATCCTTTTTCTTCAATAAGACGTAGCTTTAGCGAAACATTTTTCATTTTCTCAACAAATAAAGGAAAAAAAGAACCCAACATTTGCAGAATTTATTGGAATTAGGCCGTGAAAATGAAAATCTACATTTTGTTCCACTAAATTGTAGAATGTCTTCATTTTCACAAGGGATACTGGAGGAAAATCACACCAACATTTGTAAAGCAATTTCTCCCAATTACGGCAATACCCCACATGTGGTCATAAACTGCTATTTGGACACCCAGCAAAGCGCTAAATGGAAGGAGCGCTATTTGGCATGCAGATTTTGCTGTATTGGTTTTTAGCCACCATGTTGCATATGCAAAACCCCTGAGGTACCAGAGTACAGTGGAAGCCCCAAGAAGTGACCCCATTTTGGAAACTGCACCCCTAGAGGCATTTATCATTTGCCTGGACATATGACAGGGCTCAGAAGTGAAGAGCACCATGCGCATTTGAGGTCTATTTTGGTGATTTCCACAGCATTGGCCCACAATTGCAGGGCTCGGAAGTCAAATAGTAAAACAAACCCCCAAGTAGTGATCCCCATATTGGAAACTACACCCCTTAGGGCATTTTAAGGGGTGTAGTGAGCATTTTGACCCCACTGAAGACAAATACCTCAAACTGTTAAGTGGCTTCTTCCGAGTATGGTGATGCCATATATGTGGACGTAAAATTGTGTTTGGGCACACTGTAGGGCTCAGTACGGAGGGAGTGGCATTTAGATTTTGCAGCGTAGATTTTACTTGTTAGTTTTTCTGTTTGGGGTTTTGTTGGTATTTCAGTTTATAATGAGGGTGCATATGTAATCTGTGCGGAGTACATCAGGGCATAATAAGAGTGTATAATAATAGGGTAAATAAATAATAACCCGCATATGTGTAGCCAGTGTTGCACTGATAAATGGTGCCCAATCGTATCCGCTTTTGGAACACTTCGCCATATTCTGAGAGCCAGAACTTTTTTATTTTTTCTCCACTGCAGCTGTGTGAGGGTTTATTTGTTGCGGGACAATCTGTAGTTTTCATTGGTACCATTTTGGGGTACACGCAATTTTTTGATCACTTTTTATTCCATTTTTTTGGCAAGCAAGATGACCAAAAAACAGGAATTTTGTTTTTATTTACAGTGTTCACCGTGTGCTATAAATGACTTTTTACTTTATTCTGCGGGTCGATATGATTACGGCGATACCATATGTATATAGTTTTTTTTATGTTTGTACAAAAAAAATCCCTTTTTTGAAAAATAATTTATTTTTTGTGTCCCCATATTCTGAGAGCCATAACTTCTTTTATTTTTGTGTTGACAAGGCTGTGTAAGGACTTGTTTTTTGCGGGACGGGATGTAGTTTTTACTGGTACTATTTTGGGGTACGTGCGACTTTTTGATCACTTTTTATTCTATACTTTAGAAGGGATGGTGACCAAAAAAATGGCGATTCTGGTATTGTTTTTTTGGGGGGGGTTTTTTGCGGTGTGCACCGTGCGGGAAAAATAACATTATAGTTTTATAGTTTGGGTTGTTACGAAAGCAGTGATACCAAACATGTGTACTTTTTTTAATGTTTTCATTTGTTTTCCTATAGTAAAATACTTATTATAGGAAAAAAGGCAGTTTTTAATTTTTTAACTACTAGGGGACTTGAAGACCTGCACCTCTCATCTTCATTGCACTACCCACGTAATGCAATGCATTAGACCTGTCAGCTATTCACTGACAGCAAGCCTATTAGGCTCCGTACATGGCAGACGAGGAAGCCACTGTTGGCCTCCGGTTGCCATAGTAACGATCGGCATCCTCTGCGACCACATAGCTCCAATTCCTGCCATTAACCCCTTCGATGCAGCAATCGAAAGCGATCGCTGCATCTTAGTGGTTGCTAGCAGATCGCCAGCCTTGACAGGCAATCAGGACTGACGACTGCTGTTATGGCAACAGGAGACACAATGGCCTCCTGATCTGCCATTACGGAAGCCGATTAGGCCCCGCCGGGAGGCGAAGCCTAGTTGGCTTGCTGTCAGTGAATAACTGACAGATCTAAAACATTGCACCACGTAGGTAGTGCAATGTATTAGAAAAAAATAAATCTGACAGTTGGACCTTCAAGTCCCCTAGTGGGACTTGAGAAAAAGTGTTAAAGAAGCTCTGTCACCACATTATAAGTGCCGTATCTCCTACATAAGGAGATCGGCGCTATAATGTAGGTGACAGCAGTACTTTTTATTTTTAAAAAATGATCTATTTTCACCACTTTATTACCGATTTTAGATTTATGCTAATGAGTTGCTTAATGCCCAAGTGGGTGTATTTTTACTTTAGACATAGTGGGCGTTGTACAGAGGAGTGTATGACGCTGACCAATCAGCGTCATGCACTCCTCTCCATTCATTTAGGCAGCGCATAGGGATCCTTTTAGATCGCTATGTGCTGTCTTATACTACGGTAACACATTAACGATACTGAAGTGTTTAGACAGTGAATAGACATTCCACGGGATGTCTATTCACAATCTCTGCACTTCGTTACTCTGTCTGTGGTAGTTACAGCAGAGGAAGCGTAATCTCGTGAGATTACGCTGTAAATGACAGGTTACAGCGAGATTACGCTTTGCTCTGCTGTAACTACCACAAAAACAGTAACGAAGTGCAGAGATTGTACCCCAAAATGGTACCAATAATAACTACAGCTCGTCCCGCAAAAAAACAGCCCTCATACCACTACGTCTATGAAAAAAAAAATTTGTTATGGCTCCAATAAGTCAGGAAATAAAAAATGTGCAGTTGTGGAGGTCCGAGGGGAACATTTCTTCTGTTTCAAGAGGCGATTTATCAAGGACCTAAAATTAGGGAACCAGGAAGGGGAGGGCCCAAACATATCTGCTGGAAGCGACGGTGCCCGTATTATACCAGGACAACACTTTCCCAGCAAAATTCCCCAAACTGCAAAGGTTCAGAGTGTGGACCAAAAAGGGACATAAGAATGGACGCCATATATCAGTGCGACACCGACCTGTGCAGAAAGGATTGCTTCACAGCGTAACACACATCTATGGATAATTTTATTGGTTACCCCATTATTATACCCCCTGACTATGCCCCTGATGTATTCTGCCCAGCTTACATGTGCCCCCACATTATAAATGGAAACACCAGCAATACTCAAACAAATCTACTACCAAGCAAAATCCGCTCTCCAAAAGCCAAATGGCGCTCCCTCCGCTCTGAACCCTACAGTGTGCCCAAACAGCAGTTTCCTTCTACATATATGGCATCGTCATACCCGGGAGAACCCTTTTAACAATTTTTGGGGTGTGTGTCTCCAGTGCCATAAGCTGGGCATGACATATTTGCCACTGAAATGGCATATCAAGGGAAAAATATAAATTTTTAATTTGCACCATCCGCAGCGCATTCATTTATGGAAAAGACCTGTGGGGTCAAAATACTCACTACACCCCTTAATAAATGCCTTGAGGGGGGCAGTTTCCAAAATGGGGTCACTTGTCAGGGATTTCTTTTTATTATTTCACATCTGAGCCTCTGCAATTGTGAACCAATACTTTGTAAATCGCCAAATTAGGCCTCAATTTTACATGGTACGCAATCACTCCTGAGCCTGGTCGAATGTCCAGGCAAAAGATTAGGACCACATGTAGGGTGTTTCTAAAACCGCGAAACACCACATAATAATTAGAGAGCTGTCTTCTTATGGTGGCACAAGCTGGGCACTACATATTGGCATATCTAAGGAAAAAATCCCATTTTCACTCTGCAACATCGAGTGAACACTAATTTCTACAAAACACCTGCAGGGTTAACATGCTTACTACACCCCTAGGTAAATGCATTGAGGGGTGTAGTTTCCCAAATGGGGTCACTTCTGGGGGGTTTCCACTGTTTTGGTCCCACAGGCGCCCAGAAACCAATCCAGCAAAATCCAAATGGCACTCCTGCACTCCAAATGGCGCTCCTTCCCTTCTGAGCCCTGCCAACAGCAGTTTATGACCACATATGGGGTATTGCCGTACTCGGGAGAAATTGCTTTACAAATGTTGGGTTCTTTTTTTCCTTTATTTGTTGAGAAAATGAAAAATGTTGCGCTTAAGCTACGTCTTATTGAAGAAAAAGGATTGTTTTTATTTTCACTGCCCAATTCTAAACAAGTCTATGAAACATCTGTGGGGTCAAAATGCTTACTACACCCCTAGATGAATTCCTCAAGGGGTGTAGTTTCCTAAATGGAGTCCCTTTTTGGGCGTTTTCATTGTTTTGTCCCCTCAGGGGCTTTGCAAATGCGACATGGCCTCCGCAAACCATTCCTGCTAAATGTGATCTCCAAAAGCCAAGTAGCGCTCTTTCCCTTTTAAGCCCTGCCGTGTGTCCAAACAGCTATTTATTACCACATGTGGGGAATTGTTTTACTCGGGAGAAATTGCTTTACAAATTTTGCGGTGCTTTTTCTCCTTCAGTCCTTGTGGAAATGAGAAAAAAAAATCGCTAAACCTACATTTTCTTTGAAAAAATGTAGATTTTAATTTTCACGGCCTACTTCCAATAATTTCTGTAAAAAACCTGTGCGGTCAAAATGCTCGCTATACCCCTAGATAATTTCTATGAGGAGTGTAGTTTCCCAAATAGGTCACTTTTGGGGGATTTCCACTGTTTTGGCTCCACAAGAGCCCTTCAAACCTGACATGGTGCCTAAAATATATTGTAATAAAAATAAGGCCCCAAAATCCACTAGGTGCTCCTTTGCTTCTGAGGCCAGTGCTTCAGTCCAGTAGCATGCTACAGCCACTTGTGGGATATTTCCTAAAACTGCAGTACCTGGGCAATAAATATTGAGTTGAATTTCTCTGGTAAAAGTTTCTGTGTTATAAAAAAAATTGGATTAGAAATTAATTTCTGCAAAACAATATGAAATTTGTAAATTTCACCTCTACTTTGCTTTAATTCCTGTGAAATGTGTAAAGGGTTAAGAAACTTTCTAAATGCTGTTTTGAATACTTTGAGGGGTGAAGTTTTTAAAATGGGGTGACTTTTTGTTGGTTTCTAATATATAAGGCCCTCAAAGCCACTTCACAACTGAACTGGCCCCTGTAAAAACAGCCTTTTGAAATTTTCTTGAAAATGTGAGAAATTGCTGCTAAAGTTCAAAGCCTTGTAACGTCCTAGAAAAATAAAAGAATGATCAAAAAACATTGCCAATCTAAAGTAGACATATGGGGATGTTAGTTAGCAACAATTTTGTGTGTTATAACTGCCTATCTTACAAGCAGATACATTTAAATTGAGAAAAATGCAAATTTTTGACATTTTTCGCAAAATTTTGATGTTTTCACAATTAAATACTGAACATATCGAACAAATTTTTCCAGTAACATAAAGTCCAATGTGTCATGAGAAAACAATCTCAGAATCGCTTGGATAGGTAAAAGCATTCCGAAGTTGTTACCACATAAAGTGAAACATGTCAGATTTGAAAAATGAGGCTCTGTCAGGAAGGTCAAAAGTAGCCAAAGAGGGAAGGGGTTAAGGACGCAGCCTAGTTTGGGCCTTAAGGCTCAGAGTCCATTTTTCAAATCTGACATATTTCACTTTATGTGGTAATAACTTCGGAATTCTTAAACCTATCCAAGCTATTCTGATATTGTTTTCCCGTGAGTCATTGGGCTTTATTTTAGTGATAAAATTTGGTCGATATATTCAGTGTTTATTTGTGAAAAATTGCACAATTTTGAAAAAATAGAATTTTTGTGAATTGAAATGCATCTGCTTGTAAAACAGATGGTTATACCACCCAAAATAGTTACTAGTTCACATTTCCCATATGTCTACTTTAGATTTGCGTCGTTTTTTGAACATTCTTTTATTTTTCTTGGACGTTACAAGGCTTAGAACATAAAACAGCAATTTCTCATATTTTTTAGAAAATGTCAAAAGCCCTTTTTTTAAGGTACCTGTTCAGTTCTGAAGTGGCTTTGAGGGGCCTATGTATTAGAAACCCCCATAAAACACTATTTTAAAAACTAGAGCCCTCAAAGTATTCAAAACAACAGTATTTAGATTTTATTTTTTTTTTAATCCTTTAGGCATTTCACAGGAATTAAAGCAAAGTGGAGGTGAAATTTGCAAATTAAATTTTTCTTGCTGAATTTCAATTGTATTCAATTTTTTTTCTGTAACACAGAAGGTTTTACCAGAGAAACACTACTCAATATGTATTGTCCAGATTCTGCAGTTTTTAGAAATGTCCCACATGTGGCTCTAGGGTGCTCGTGGACTAAAACACAAGCCCCGGAAGCAAAGAAGCACCTAATTCATTTAGGGGCCTCTTTTTTATTAGAATATATTTTAGGCAGCATGCCAGGTTTGAAGAGGTGTTGAGGTGCCAAAACAGTAGGAATCCCCCAAAAGTGACCCCATTTTGGAAACTACACCCCTCAAGGAATTCATTTATGGTGGTTGTTACCATTTTGACCCCACAGTTTTTTCACAGAATTTATTTAAATTGGGCTGTGAATTAAAAAAAAAAAATGTACATTTTTTTTCACAATAAGATGTAGTTGTGACTCAAAATTAATTTTCACAAGGAATTAAAATACCCCATTTTGTTGCCCAATTTGGCCTGAGTGCGGCAATACCCCATTTGTGGTGATATATTGCCGTTTGGGCCCGTGGGAGGGCTCAGAACGAAAGGACCGCCATTTGGCCTACTGGGGATTTTCTGGTGCTAAGTCATGTAGGCAGAAGCCCCTGAGGTACCAGTACAGTTGAAACCCCCGAGAAGTAACCCCATTTTCAAAACCGCACCCCTTAAGGCATTCATCTAGAGGTGTAGCGAGCATTTTGACCCCACAGGTATTTGTGTAAAAGATAATGCGCAGCAGATGGTGCAGAGTGAGATTTTGCAATTTTCTATACATATATGCCAATTCAGTGTCTGATATATTGTGCCCAGCATGAGCCACCAGAGACATACACCCGATAAACTGTAATGTGGGTTCTCCTGGGTATGGCAATACCCTACAAGTGGTTGTTAACAGCTGCCTGGGCACACAGCAGGGCTCAGAAGGGAAAGATGAGGGGGGATAAGCTATGCAGAGTGCATCAGGGTAAGTAAAACCGGGGTAGATTAAAAATCAAGGGATGTATGATAACTTTTAAAACACAAATTCATTATTAAAAAATAAATTCAGTTTATTTGTGAAAAATAGCAAAATTGAGAGAAAATGTGAAAAAAATTGCATTTTTCTGAATTTAAATGCATCTGCTTGTAAGACAGATGGTTATACCACCCAAAATAGTTACTAGTTCACATTTCCCATATGTCTACTATTTGTTGGCATAATTTTTTTGAACATTCTTTTTTTTTTCTAGGCCTAGAACATTAGCAGCAATTTCTCATATTTTGAATAAAATTTCAAAAACCTCTTTTTTTAGGTACCAGTTCAGTTCTGAAGTAGCTTTGAGGGGCCTATATATTAGAAACTCCCATAAAACACCCCATTTTATAAACTAGACCCATCAAAGTATTCAAAACAGCATTTAGAACGTTTATTAACCCTTTAGGTGTTTCACAAGAATTTAAAGCAAAGTAGAGGTGAAATTTAGAAATTTTTTCAGAAAATCCTTTTTATTCCATATTATTCTGTAAAACAGAAGGTTTTACCAGAGAAACGCAACTCAATACTTATTGCCCAGATTCTTCAGTTTCGAGAAATATCCCAGATGTGGCCCTAGTGCGCTAATGGACTGAAGCACAGGCCTCCGAAGCAAAGGAGCACGTAGTGGACTTTGAGGCCTCCTTTTTATTAGGTACCATGTCCGGTTTGAAGAGGTCTTGTGGTGCCAAAACAGTGGAAACCCCCAAAAGTGAGCCTATTTGGCAAACTACACCCCTCAAGGAACATATCGAGCGGTATAATGGACATTTAGATCCCACTGATTTTTTTGGTGCACTTTGCGGAATTAGGCTGTGCAATTGAAAAATCTAATTTTTCCGATAAAAGGTACGAATTTTTAATTTTGACAAGGAATAAAGGAGAAAAAGCACCACAACATTTGTAAAGCCATTTCTCCCAATTACGCCAATACCCAACATGTGGTCATAAACTGCTGGTTGGACAAACGGCAGAGCTCAGAAAGGCAGGAGCGCTATTTGGCATGTAGATTTTGCTGAATTGGTTTCTGGGTGCCATGTCGCATTTGCAGAGCTTCTGAGGTACCAGTACAGGGGAAACCCCTTAAAAGTGACCCCATTTTGTAAACTAGAGAAATTCATTGTAGTTTTAATGGGGCGCATGCGACTTTTTGATCAGTTTTTATTCTTTTTTTAAGAGGCGTCGTGACTAAAAAACAGCAATTCTACTATTGTTTTTAATTCAGTTTTTTTACAGCATTCACCATGCGCTATAAATGACATATTCACTTTATTTTGCGGGGTGATACGATTACGGCGATACCTCAGGTTCCGTTTCCCTCACCATTTATATCAATGGTGACTTAAACCTAGTTAATTGTTTCCGTCTGTCACCATTGTGACGGTTCCGTCGCTTTGACGGAATCAATAGCGAAGTCGACTGCGCTATTGGTTGGGTCAAGAACAACGGAACCCTGTCACAACGGTGACAAACGGAAAACTTTAGCAACGTTTCCGTCACCATGGAGATCAATGGTGAGGGAAACAGAAGCTGAGGTTTCAGTTTGCCGTTCCGTTGAGGGGTTATCCGACAGAAATCTCCAGCGGAACCCCTCAACGGAAGGGCAATGCTGATGTGAACACAGCCTACCACATATGGTAGACTTAGATACAGGGCCCATGTGCATGTGTGATACTGTTTGTTGGACCCTGTCTCTAAGCCTAAGGTAGGTTTAGATACAGGGTCCAGCAGGCAGTAATCTTATACAGTATAAGATTACCGTCTGCTGGGGTTGTGTATCTAAGCCTACCACATGGGTAACTAAGCCTACAACATTAAAAGGGATTGTCCAGTCCCTAAACATGGATGGCCTATCCTCGGAGATTCAGTGTGAGAAAGTGACCAGAGTGAAGGGGAAGTAGCGCTTGTACAAGTGCTGCACCCCCTTCAAAACAGCTGATTGGCAGGGGTCCCGGGAGTCGGACCTCGACCCATCAGCTCCAGCAGATAGTGGTATTAAACTTACCCTCCTCTTCGGCCGCAGCGTAGCTCCTACACAGCGCTGTGTCGTCAGGACCGCCGCTGCATTCCGGAAGGAGGAATGTAACTACTGTCAGTAACTATAGTAACGTGAGCCCGTGTAGTTTATTACATAGGCCCCAGTTACTATAGTAACTTTTCATTGATGTGGTGTGAGGGGCCGCGGGCCCCCTGGCTTCGTGGCCCGGTCGAAATTGCTACCGCTGCAACACCTATAGTTACGCCACTGCTAATGCCAATCAAACTTAGATCTCTCTACTTTCCGTGGTGGGAATGTAGTCTAAGATACGGCACACTGCACAGTGTACACTATACAGTAAGGGCCGGACACAGGCTGCAGGCCGTAGGCCGGCATGACAAGTGGGACAGGAAGGCAAGGGGTTAACATTTAGAATAGGAGGAGTAGTAGAGGAGTTAGAACAAAGAGTAGGGGTGGCTTCAAGGGGCGAGGTCAGGGGCTATATAAGGACGAGCAAGGTGTGCTAAGGGCCAGTAACGGGCAGTCAGCACAGGATTTGTCCCGCGCTCCCTCCCTGTTTTGTTTTATGCTGCATTTTCTCAGTATGGTTCTGTTTTGCTCTTTCTTTTCGCGTTTTACAGGTGCATGGCTGGTGGTGGTTTGTCGAAGCCAACTTCGGTTATAATGGTGCTCCTGAACCTGTGGGGAAACGGTTGGGAGTAAACATATATATGGTGGGCAGTATGCTTGTTAATAAACTGGCTGCTGTGGCCAATTTTATTCAACCCAATGTCTCGGAGTGTTTACTGGAAGGGGTGAGTTGAATTGGGATAATAAAGGGGTTGGGCCATAGTAACAGGGATAGGATATCAACATACAGACGGGACGAGCTATGGAATCCCATTGACAATACAGTGCTCAAAAATTTCCACATTGAGCACATTGGGGAGTGTAAGGCCATAAAATAACCATTCTGGAGCATCTTTTATTAGAACTCTACATTGTACTGTTCCTCTGTTATTCCTCCTACAAATTTATGAATAAATTGACAACTGGGTGTTACCAGTTGGGGTGGGTGTCCCTATATATTCTGACACTTTCCAATCAGTGCTCACAGTCTCAGACTTTAGGGACATGGCCCATTGACAAGGGGAATGGTAACACCCAGTTGTCAATTTATTCATAAACGCAGAGTTCTAAGAAAAAATGCTCCAGAATGGGTATTTTATGGTCTTATACACCCCAATGTGAATGAAGTGGAAATATTTTCGTACTATATTGTGGCCAAAACTGTTCTGTATAGTGTGCTGTATCTTAGACTACTGTACATTCCCACCTAGGGGTACTGAATACATTGCTTTTAGTGGAGAATACAGTTAGAGGCACAAGCGTATGCTGCTGTATGAAAATGTGGCAGTATGCATGCCCCAAGTAAAATGCATTAACCTCTTAACGACGAAGGACGGATATATCCGTCCTGTGAAGGTGCTAGTTCCCGCAAAAGGACGGATACATCCGTCCTCTGATCGCGTGGGTACTGCCAGTGTACCCACGCGATCAGCGTCAGGAGCACGGCTCTTCTACACAGCGTGGCTCCTGCCGCAACTGCCAGAATGGAAGCGTGCTCCGATTCAGGCAGTTTAACACATTAGATGCCGCTTTCGACATCTAATGTGTATGACAGAGGTAGGGAGCTCCCTCTGTCACCCCAACGGCGCCCCCGCAAAGAAATCGCGGGGTGCCGTTGGGTTTCCATGGCAGCCGGGGGCCTAACAAAGAAAAACTCAAGCACTCCTTCGGTTGAAATATGCAAAATAGTTATTTTTTTCAATAAGGCAATATAAGAGAAAAGGTATAACGTTTCGGCCACAATCCGGCCTTTATCAACCTCTATTGCCGCTGGTCAACAGAAAAAACCTTATAGGAAATGACGCTGTGAAGATGGGTATCTTGTTTTATGGGTAGCTTGTTTTTACAAAATGGAGAATACATATCTTAGTAATTCGGCATCCTGCTTGATAATTCATAATGTAATATAATACAGAGAATATAAGAAAACAAACCATCCTTCACAGTATACCAAAGCATTATTGTCATGTCCATGCCCGTGGGCCGTCAGGCTCACTCACCTCATGATGGCCGCAGCCATGGGTCTCCGAGAGCTGGCTCCAGTCTCCTTCTCAGGAGACGCCAGCGCTCACTTCTGCTCACTTCGGTCGGGTCCCGTAGGGACTTTTATGTATAATTAGCCTATGAGCACCATGGACTATAAGAAGGGCCCAGCCCCTTCCTCCCATGCCTCAGCGTTGTTGTCTTACCCAAAGTTTGTCTATGCAAATGGTCTCCTAGTGTCTTCCAGTTCCCAGTGTTTCCCGTACCTGTATCCCGTATCCTGTATCCCGTGCTATCCTGGTCAAGTGCCGTGCTGAGCTGTAGTCATGCTGTGCTGCATACCACGCCTGTCCTGCTACACCACGCCTGACGTCTGCTTGCTGCCTAGTCCCAGCCGAGCCTGCCTTGCTACTGTCCGAGCTGCCACAGGTACCCTATACGAACTACAGACTGTTGGCCAGCTGCCATACCGCCAAGGCGGTACGGCCCAGTGTGTCCACGAGCCCAAAAGTGACAGTACGCTCAGGCCATGGACCTCGCTGGCCGATCCAAGACCAAGATGACGTCACAAGAGATGCGGGTGGATATGCTGGACCTCCAGTCTCGACAGGAGAAACTCCTCCAGGCCTTGAACATTCTTGCACGTCAGCAGGAGGCACAAGCTTCTGTCCCTCCTGCTACACCTCCTGGCAGTATTGATCCTCAGACTACACCTCCTGGCAGTGTTGATCCCCGTTTTTCTTTGCCACTTCCTGACTGCTATGATGGAGACGCAGGTACCTGTCGTGGATTTTTGAACCAGTCCCAGATCCACTTCAGCCTGTATGCAAGGGCATTTTCGTCTGATGGCGCAAGGGTCGCTTTCATCATCTCTTTCCTCACTGGCAAGGCTCTTGCATGGGAGAATCCTATCTGGGAGAGACAAGGACCAGAGACCCGTGACTTCCGGGGCTCCTCTGGACTTTTCGCATTGGTGTTTGAGGAGCCTGGACGAGTACGCCATCCACTTTCGCACCCTGGTGGGAGAACTGTTGTGGAACAATGAGGCCCTGGTGGCTACATTCTGGCTTAGTCTCCTAAGATTATGGACGAACTTGCCGCTCGAGATCTACTGTCTACCCTGGATGACATCATCCTTCTGTCCACCCGGATTGATATGAGGATTTGAGAACGGCTCCAAGTAGCTCGTCGGGAGGGAGGCCTTCCTAGTCCAGTCCCACCCTTGCAGCAACCTCTGCTGTCCTCAGGTGCCGATCCTCCTAAGGAGTCTGTGAGGATGGACCAGTGTAAACTATCCACCCAGGAGAAACAACGCAGACACACTTCGGGACTCTGTCTATATTGCGGCCTCAGTGGCCATCTTGTGCGTCTGTGTCCCCAAATGTCCCAAAGCCTAGGGTTGCTAGGAGAGACAACCTTGGATAAAAAAGGACTTCCGTATAAATTGTCCATACCCGTGACCATAGTGTCGGGTCTCTGTGTATCTGGACTGTGGATCTGCTGCTAATTTCATTTGTAGAGACCTGGTGGATCTTCAATTACCCACTACCCCTCTGGAGAGGTCGTTGACGGTTGCATCAGTAAATGGACTACCTCTACCAGACCCAGTTATAGCTGTGACCAAGCCGCTGAGGCTCCAAGTGGGAGCTCTCCACTCCGAGCTGTTATCGTTCTTTGCCTTGTCCAAGGCCGTTAACCCCGTGCTGCTGGGCCTGCCTTGGCTCTGATTACATGCCCCAATCCTGGACTGGAACTCTGGAGAGGTTCTGGAGTGGGGCCCCGAGTGTCACAACCGTTGTCAGGGACAGATTTGTTCGGCTCAGCCTCCTCTGCCTCAGTCATTGGCAGGATTACCTGGTCATTATGCTGCATTTTCGGACGTCTTCAGCAAGAGGGAGGCGGAGATGCTGCCCCCACACCGGGCGTATGACTGTCCTATCAATTTGATTCTTGGTGCATCCCTTCCCCGTGGTAGGGTCTATCCTCTCTCCTTACTAGAGACTCTGTCCATGTCCACCTATGTTAAAGAGAACTTGGAGCACGGCTTCATACGGAAATCTTCCTCACCGGCAGGAGCCGGGTTCTTCTTCGTCAAGAAAAAGGATGGTTCTCTTTGTCCCTATGTCGACTACCGGGGTCTCAACCAGATCACGGTGAAAAATAAGTATCTGTTGCCATTGATCTCAGAACTATTTGATCGTATATGTGGTACCAAGATTTTTTTCCAAACTAAACATGCATGGGGCTTACAACCTAATCCAAATTCGCCGGGGTGACGAATGGAAGACTGCATTTAACACCCGTGATGGACACTATGAATATCTAGTAATGCCCTTCGGCCTGTGTAATGCTCCTGCGGTCTTCCAGGAGTTCATTAATGGCATCTTCCGTGACCTCTTCTATGTTTGTGTAGTAGTCTATCTTGATGACATCTTGATTTTTTCTCCGGATCCTATGACTCATCAGAGACATGTCCGTCAAGTTTTGCTGCGGTTAAGGGTGAATCGTCTGTATGCTAAGTTGGAGAAGTGCGTGTTTGAGAGAGATGCTGTACCCTTCCTGGACTACATCGTCTCGAATCGAAGTCTTGAGATGGATCCTGAAAAAGTAAAGTCGGTCCTGGAATGCCCATGCCCTCAAGGCTTGAGGGCCATACAACGCTATCTGGGATTCGCCAATTTTTACAGACAGTTCATCCCAAACTTCTCCTCACTGACTTCTCCTATCTCTAACCTCACCAAGAAGGGCATGAACGCCAAGGTGTGGACTCCTGAGGCAGAGTCCGCATTCAATAGCCTGAAGAGTGCCTTCACGTCAGCCTCTATCCTCCATCATCCAGATGTTTCTTTACAGTTCTCGTTGGAGGTGGACGCCTCCTCTGTCGGTGCTGGTGCCCTCCTGTTCCAGAGAGGTTCCAAGGGCGAGTCAATGGTATGTGGATATTTCTCTAAGCTCTTCTCTTCCGCAGAACGCAACTACTCGATTGGGGATTGGGAGTTACTGGCCATCAAATTGGCTCTGGAGGAGTGGAGGCATCTAATAGAGGGCGCAGCTCATCCCATCCTAATTTTTACAGACCTAATTTCTCCAGACGGCCCAACGACTGAATCCTCTTCAGGCCAGGTGGTCACTGTTCTTTACCAGGTTCCAGTTTGAGCTCCATTATCGCCCGGCTGACAAAAATGTGCCTTATCCAGGTCTTTTCGAGACAGAAGATACCATGGAGATTCCACAGAACATTATTAATCCGTCTTGCATTGCCTCTGTCAACCCCCTGCAAGTTGGGGACATTCCTCCAGGGAGGACTTTTGTGCGCCTTACTGACAGAGGGAGAATCCTCCGCTGGGGACACTCCTCTAGACTAGCAGGTCATGCGGGGACCCGTAAGACCTGAGATCTGATTGCCAGTCATGTCTGGTGGCCCACGCTGGCCAAAGACATTATGGACTTTGTTTTTCCCGCTTCAGTGTGTGCAGCTAACAGCCATTGTGTGCTCCAGCCATTGCCTGTGCCCGATGCTCCCTGGCAACATAAAGCTATGGACTTTATCACTGACCTGCCTCTCTCTGCTGGATACAGTACTGTCTGGGTGGTGGTGGATCAATTTTCGAAGATGGCCACTTCGTTACTCTGACCGGTCTTCCTTCTGCTCCTCAACTGGCCAAGTTTTTCATCCAACACATCTTCTGCCAGCACGGCTTGCCGCAGCATATTGTGTCTGATCGGGGGGTTCAGTTCACCTCGAAGTTCTGGAGAGCCCTCTGCGGACTCCTAGGTGTAAAGTTGGACTTTTCCTCAGCCTACCATCCTCAGTTCAATGGTCAGGTCGAGAGGATCAATCAGATCTTGGAGAACTACCTATGCCACTTCATCTCCAAGCAGCATGATGACTGAGTACAGTTGCTCCCGTGGGCTGAATTCTCATACAATAATCACACCAGCGAGTCCACAAGGAATGCACCGTTCTTTATTGTCTATGGCCAACACCCACGAATTCCTCTCCCGGTGCCTGATACGTCCGAGGTACCAGCTGCTGACACTGCTTTTAGGGACTTTCTGCAGATCTGGCAGCAGACTCGATCCTCCATCCTGCTGGCGGTCGACCACATGAAACGGAAGGCGGACACAAGGAGAAGAGAACCCCCTCAGTTTCTCCCTGGCACGAAAGTCTGGCTGTCCTCCAGGAATATTCTACTGAGGGTGTCATTATACAAATTTGCTCCCAGGTCCTCGGACATTTCGAGATCCTACAGCAGATCATCCCTGTTGCCTACAAGCTTCGGCTGCCCCCTACCCTCAAGATTCCCAACTCCTTCCATGTCTCCCTCCTGAAACCGTTGGTTCTGAACTGCTTTACCAAGACTCCTAGCCCTGCGATTGCCTCCAGTGGTCCTTCAGACACCTTCGAGGTTAAGGAGATCTTGGACACCAAGAAAGTAAGAGCAAAGACTTTTTATTTGGTGGATTGGAGGGGGTTTGGTCCTGGGAGCCAGAAGATAACCTCAATGCTCCTATCCTTCTGAAGAAGTTTCTCTCTCGCTCTGGTCCCAAGAATAGGGGGCGTAAAAGGGGGGATACTGTCATGTCCATGGCCGTGGGCCGTCAGGCTCACTCACCTCCTGACGGCCACAGCCATGAGTCTGCGAGCGCTGGCTCCAGTTTCCTCCTCAGGAGACGCCAGTGCTCACTTCCGCTCACCTCGACCAGGCCCCATAGGGTGTGGGCGCACGCTCATGCCCGCTCTTAAGAGGGCAGCGTGCGCACCGGACTTTTATTTATAATTAACCCATGAGTATGAGCCTATGAGCACCATGGACTAAAAGAAGGGCCCAGCCCCTTTCTCCCGTACCTGAGCGTTGTTGTCGTAACCAAAGTTTGTCTATGCAAATGGTCTCCTAGTGTCTTCCAGTTCCCAGTGTTTCCCGTACCTGTATCTCGTATCCTGTATTCCCGTGCTATCCTGGTCAAGTGCCGTGCTGAGCTGTAGTCATGCTGTGCTGCATACCACGCCTGTCCTGCTATACCACGCCTTGCTACTGTCTGAGCAGGCACAAGTACCCTATACGAACTATAGACTGTTACCTGCCCCCTGTTGGCCAGCTGCCATACCGCCAAGGTGGTACGGCCCAGTGGGTCCACGAACCCAACATGACAATTATATAAGCGATTAGCAGATCGCATGGTGAAGTCCCTTGGTGGGACAAGAAAAAAAAAAAGTAAAAAAGTTAAATAAAGTTTATAAAAAAAATTATATATATATTAGTCAAAATAAATAAATAATAAATTAGTAAAAGTGTGTAAACAAATAACACATACACGTATATGGTATTCCCACGATCGACTCGACCAATAAAATTAACACATTAATTAAACCGCCAGATGAATGGCATCCAAAAAAAACAACGGCAAAATTCTTTCTTTTCTGCCATTCCCCCCATAAAAAACAAAATAAAAGCGAATCTATAAGTTCTATGTATCCCCAAAATAGTACTAATGAAAACTACACCTTGGCCCGCAAAAATCAAGCCCACATATGGCCACATTGATAGAAAAATAAAAAAGTTACAGCTCTTGGAATGCAGCGATGCAAAAACAAGTAATTTTTTCCTAAAAGGGTTTTTATTGTGCAAATGTAGGAAAACATATAAAACCTTTACATATTTGGTATCCCCGTAATCGTGCCGACCCATAGAATAAAGGTAACATGTTATTTACGTTTCATAGTAAACGGCGTATATTTATAATGTGAAAATCAATGCTGGAATAGCTGCTTATTTTTGATTCTCTCCTAGAATTAAGTTAATAAAAGTTAATCGATATATTATATGCATCCAAAAATGGTGCAATTGCAAAATACAACTCGTCCCACAAAAAAAAAAGCCCTTATATGTCGAAGGAATAAAAAAATGGTGCAATTGCAAAATACAACTCGTCCCACAAAAAAACAAGCCCTTATATGTTGACGGAATAAAGAAAAAGTTACAACTCTTGGAATGCGACTGTGAGAAAACAAAAAATAATCCTTGGTCATTAACGCGCAAAATGGCCTGGTCATTAAGGGGTTAAAGGCATTGTCTTTTTAAAAAGAAGCTGGCTGTTATCGCCTTGCGTAGCCGCATCTAGGCAAACATTTAAATGAATGGCCGTCTATTTAATGCACTGATGTGTTGGGTCTACTAGACCAAAAGTGGAGAACCCCCAAGTCTATGACGTCCATGTGCTCTAAAAAAACATATGAACATATGTTGTCGCAGTGAAACAACCACAATGAAACAACCACACTATACACTGGATCTATGTGATACGGACCATCGAATATGGTTATGTGCATGAGACTTGAAGGGAACCTGTTCGTAGATTTTGCGCTACTAAACTGCATCTAGCGCTTCAACCCTTCCCCTCTCCTATGCAATTGATTGACTGTTGCATCAACTGCATAGGAGAGGGGAGGTGTCGGAGTGCAAGAAGCCGAACTTATCCTGGGCACGGCGCGGCGGAATAAGGGCTTATTCAGACCAACGTGATATATGTCCGTGCAACGCGCGTGGTTTTCACACGCCTCGCACGGACCTATATTAGTCTATGGGGCCGTGCAGACAGTCCATGATTTTTACGCAGCGGGTGTCCACTGCGTAAAACTCATGACATGTCCTATATTTGTGCGTTTTTCGCGCATCACGCACCCATTGAAGTCAATGGGTGCGTGAAAATCATGCGCACCACATGGAAGCACACTCGTGTGAATCCGGCCTAAAACTTATATTTCCCCCTAATGCAAGCAGTAACAGAAGGAACACGGTTATGTCCCTAATCCATTACCCTATAGCTAGAGGTGTCAGTCTTTTGGTATCGTAAAATCTTCTGACAGGCTTCCTTTAAGAGTATTAGAGCTCTCTTGGGTAATGAGTTGTGTCTGGTGACGGATAGCCTATATGAGTTTGTGTACATTTATGTTCTTAAAGAGGCTCTATCACCAGATATACAGGGCAGGAAATAAGTATTTGATCCCTTGCTGATTTTGTAAGTTTGTCCACTGCCAAAGTCATGAACAGTCTAGAATTTTTAGGCTAGGTTAATTTTACCAGTGAGAGATAGATTATATAAAAAAAAAAAAAAGAAAATCACATAGTCAAAATTATATATATTTATTTGCATTGTGCACAGAGAAATAAGTATTTGATCCCCTACCAACCATTAAGAGTTCAGCCTTCTCCAGACCAGTTACACGCTCCAAATCAACTTGGAGCCTGCATTAGACAGCTGTCTTACATGGTCACCTGTATAAAAGACTCCTGTCCACAGACTCAATTAATCAGTCTGACTCTAACCTCTACAACATGGGCAAGACCAAAGAGCTTTCTAAGGATATCAGGGACAAGATCATAGACCTGCACAAGGCTGGAATGGGCTACAAAACCATAAGTAAGACGCTGGGTGAGAAGGAGACAACTGTTGGTGCAATAGTAAGAAAATGGAAGAAATACAAAATGACTGTCAATCGACATCGATCTGGGGCTCCATGCAAAATCTCACCTCGTGGGGTATCCTTGATCTTGAGGAAGGTGAGAGCTCAGCCGAAAACTACACGGGGGGAACTTGTTAATGATTTCAAGGCAGCTCGGACCACAGTCACCAAGAAAACCATTGGTAACACATTACGCCGTAATGGATTAAAATCCTGCAGTGCCCGCAAGGTCCCCCTGCTCAAGAAGGCACATGTACAGGCCCGTCTGAAGTTTGCAAATGAACATCTGGATGATTCTGAGAGTGATTGGGAGAAGGTGCTGTGGTCAGATGAGACTAAAATTGAGCTCTTTGGCATTAAAGGGGTTGTCCCAAGTTGATAAATGTAGCTAGTTAGCTCCCCCATGTAAAAATAAGAAGAACTCTAATTACCTGTCCGTCGTCCAGCGATGTCGTTTTCTTGATATCGTTGATTGAAGTTGCGGTCGGTCCCTCTTTGTATCCTGCTCGTTGCCTAGGTTCCAGGCCACCGCTATTTACCTTTAGCGGTGGCCGCGCATGCGTAATGACATCCTCTGCGTCCTGAGCAGAGGATGTCATTTGCTCGTGAACGCGCATCTCGGCGCTTCTCGGCGCATGCGCAGAAGATGCAGTGGAAGGCACCCGTCGCAAGGAGAAGTCTGCGCTCCGCTAAAGGTAAGTGTGTATATGTTTGTGTGTGTGTGTGTGTGTGTGTGTGTGTGTGTGTGTCTGTGTATATATGGGTGTGTTTGTGTATATGTGTTTGTGTATATGTGTTTGTGTGTGTGTGTGTGTGTGTGTGTGTGTGTGTGTGTTTATGTGTGAGTGTATATATGGGTGTATTTGTGTGTATGTGTATATGTTTGTGTGTGTTTGTGTATATGTTTGTGTGTATATGTTTGTGTGTGTGTGTGTTTTTGTATGTGTGGGTTTGTGTATATATGGGTGTGTTTGTGTACATATGTTTGTGTGTATATGTTTGTGTGTATATGTGTGTGTTTGTGTATATATGGGTGTGTTTGTGCATATGTGTATAGGTTTGTGTGTATGTTTGTGTGTGTTTTTGTATATGTGTGTGTTTGTGTATATATGGGTGTATTTGTGTATATATGGGCGTGTTTGTGTATATTTGGGTGTGTGTGTATATATGGGTGTGTTTGTGTATATGTTTGTGTGTGTGTGTTTTTGTATATGTGTGGGTTTGTGTTTGTGTATATATGGGTGTGTTTGTGTACATATGTTTGTGTGTATATGTGTATATGTTTGTGTGTATATGTGTGTGTTTGTGTATATATGGGTGTCTTTGTGCATATGTGTATAGGTTTGTGTGTGTTTTTGTATACGTGTTTGTGTATATATGTGTGTGTTTGTGTATATATGGGCGTGTTTATGTATATATGGGCGTGTTTGTGTATATATGGGCATGTTTGTGTGTGTGTGTGTGTGTGTTTTTGTATATGTGTGGGTTTGTGTTTGTGTATATATGGGTGTGTTTGTGTACATATGTTTGTGTGTATATGTGTATATGTTTGTGTGTATGTGTGTGTTTGTGTATATATGGGTGTGTTTGTGCATATGTGTATAGGTTTGTGTGTGTTTTTGTATACGTGTTTGTGTATATATGTGTGTGTTTGTGTATATATGGGCGTGTTTATGTATATATGGGCGTGTTTGTGTATATATGGGCATGTTTGTGTATATGTTTGTGTGTGTGTGTTTTTGTATATGTGTGGGTTTGTGTTTGTGTATATATGGGTGTGTTTGTGTACATATGTTTGTGTGTATATGTTTGTGTGTATATGTGTGTGTTTGTGTATATATGGCTGTGTTTGTGCATATGTGTATAGGTTTGTGTGTATGTTTGTGTGTGTTTTTGTATACGTGTTTGTGTATATATGTGTGTGTTTGTGTATATATGGGCGTGTTTTTGTATATATGGGCGTGTTTGTGTATATATGGGCGTGTTTGTGTATATGTTTGTGTGTGTGTTTTTGTATATGTGTGGGTTTGTGTTTGTGTATATATGGGTGTTTGTGTATATGTGTGTTTGTGTATATGTGTTTGTGTATATGTGTGTGTGTTTGTGTATATGTGTGTGTTTGTGTATATATGGGTGTTTGTGTACATGTGTTTGTGTGTATATGTGTGTGTTTTGTATATGTTTGTGTGTATGTGTTTATGTAATATATGGGTGTGTGTTTATATGTGTTTGTGTATATGTTTGTGTGTGGTTGTTTGTGTGTGTGTAGGTGAGTATAAGTATCGGTATTGTTCACATTGATAACTTTTTTTTATGTTACATAGTTACATAGTTACATAGTTAGTACGGCTGAAAAAAGACACATGTCCATCAAGTTCAACCAAGGGAAGGGAAAAGGGAAGGAAAAATTTCTACACATAGGAGCTAATATTTTTTTGTTCTAGGAAATTATCTAACCCTTTTTTAAAGCCATCTACTGTCCCTGCTGTGACCAGCTCCTGCGGTAGGCTATTCCATAAATTCACAGTTCTCACTGTAAAGAAGCCTTGTCGCCTCTGCAACTTGAACCTTTTTTTCTCCAGACGGAGGGAGTGCCCCCTTGTTTTTTGAGGGGGTTTTACAAGGAACAGGATTTCACCATATTTTTTGTATGTGCCATTAATATATTTATATAAGTTAATCATGTCCCCCCTTAGTCTTCTTTTTTCAAGGCTAAATAGGTTTAATTCTTTCAATCTTTCCTCATAACTTAAATTCTCCATGCCCCTTATTAGCTTCGTTGCTCTTCTTTGTATTTTTTCCAACTCCAGGGCATCCTTTCTATGAACTGGAGCCCAGAACTGAACTGCATATTCTAGATGAGGCCTCACTAATGCTTTGTAAAGTGGCATTATTACATCCCTGTCCCGCGAGCCAATGCCTCTTTTAATACACGACAATATCCTGCTGGCCTTTGAAGCAGCTGATTGACACTGCATGCTGTTATTGAGTTTATGATTTACAAGTACACCCAGATCCTTCTCAACAAGTGAATCCGCCAGTGTAGCGCCCCCTAGGACATATGATGCATGCAGGTTGTTGGTACCAAGATGCATAACTTTACATTTATCTACATTAAACTTCATTTGCCAAGTGGACGCCCAAACACTTAGTTTGTTTAAATCTGCCTGTAATTCATGAACATCTTCCATAGTCTGAACTATATTACATAGCTTGGTGTCATCTGCAAAAATAGAAATAGTGCTATTAATCCCTTCCTCTATATCATTAATAAATAAGTTGAATAATAGTGGTCCCAGCACTGAACCCTGGGGTACACCACTTATAACCGGGGACCATTCAGAGAAGGAATCATTGACCACAACCCTCTGGATACGGTCCTTGAGCCAATTCTCAATCCAATTACAAACTATATTTTCTAAACCTATAGTCCTTAATTTACCCATTAGGCGTCTATGGGGGACAGTGTCAAATGCCTTTGCAAAGTCCAAAAACACTAAATCCACAGCGGCCCCTCTGTCTAGACTTCTGCTCACCTCTTCATAAAAACAGATTAGGTTAGTTTGACAACTTCTGTCCTTAGTAAAACCGTGCTGGCTGTCACTTATAATGCTATTTATTGTCACATAATCCTGTATATAGTCCCTCAATAGCCCCTCAAACATTTTCCCCACGATGGATGTTAAGCTTACTGGTCTATAATTATCCGGGAAAGACCTAGAGCCCTTTTTGAAAATAGGCACCACATTTGCCCTGCGCCAGTCCCTTGGCACTATACCAGTCACTAGAGATTCTCTGAATATTATGAAAAGGGGGACAGAAATAACTGAACTAAGCTCTTTAAGAATTCTAGGGTGTAACCCATCTGGTCCCGGAGCCTTGTGCACATTTATTTTATTTAATTTAGCTTGGACCATCTCTACATTCATCCAATTCAGTATATCAACTGATATATTAACAGCACTGGCACCGGCTACATCAGCTGCTCTTTCTTCTGTTGTATATACAGAGCTAAAGAACCCATTTAGTAACTCTGCCTTCTCTTGATCCCCTGTGATCAACTCCCCATTACCATTATCTAGGGGTCCTACATGTTCAGACCTTGGCTTTTTTGCATTTATATGCTTGAAGAATTTTTTAGGATTTGTTTTACTATCCTTGGCCACCTGCCTTTCATTTTGTATTTTTGCTAATTTTATTACATTTTTACAGATTTTATTAAGCTCTTTATATTTTACAAAGGCTACAGCTGTACCCTCAGATTTGTATTTTTTAAATGCCCTTTTTTTGTCATGTATTGCCCCTTTCACAGAAGGTGTAAGCCATGTGGGGTTTAATTTGAGTCGTTTATACTTATTACCTGTAGGAATAAATTTTGCACTATAATAACTCAAAGTAGATTTGAAAATCTCCCATTTATCATTTGTTCCATTATTTGACATTAGTTCTTCCCAGTCTATATCCTGAATTGCAGCCCTCATCCTGTGGAAATTGGCTTTCTTAAAATTAAATGTTTTTGCCCTCCCAGCCTGCGTTTGTTTTTTACAGTATAGGTAAAATGTAACTATATTATGATCACTGTTACCGAGGTTTTCACGAACATTGACATTCCCAACAAGATCTGCATTATTAGAAATGACCAGATCCAACAGAGCTTCACCTCTAGTCGGGTCTTCCACAAACTGGCCCATAAAATTTTCCTGCAACAGGTTGAGGAAATGTCTCCCCTTTGCAGTTGAAGCCGAACCATGACACCAATTAATATCCCGGAAATTAAAATCTCCCATTATCACTACAGTACCCGCCTGTGCAGCCCGCTCCATCTGTTTATATATCTGACCTTCCATCTCCTCAGTTATATTGGGGGGTCTATAGATTACACCAAAAGTAATTTTTTCAGTGTTTCCCTCCCTTTCTAGTTTCACCCACAAGGTTTCAACCTCCTCACAGTCTTCACCCACTATTGTCTCTTTCACACTCGCCTTCATATCACTTCTCACATACAGACATACACCACCACCTTTCCTATTTGTCCTGTCTTTACGAAAAAGTGTAAAACCCTGTAGATTTACAGCCCAGTCATGTGAAGAGTCCAGCCATGTTTCAGCAACACCAACTATATCTATATTTTCTTCCAGTATCAAGGCCTCCAGCTCCCCCATTTTGCTTGCTAGACTTCTGGCATTTGTGAACATACACTTTAACTTGCCTGTCAGTTTTTCACTTTTATTATCAGAAATGTGAATTGACATTAATCGGTCCTTTTTATTTACACTGATGTTTTGTAACGAAAGGATCTCCTTATCTTGTTGTCTAGTCCTCTCCCCACATTCTGTTTCTCCCCCCACCAATATAGTCTGACCCCTCTCTAACCTGGCTACCCCTTTTTTTTCTACATTGACCTCCCTCCTCAGCCCTAGTTTAAATACTCCGCCACCCCAGCTAGAATTCTCTCCCCCAGCACAGCGGACCCCCTTCCATTTAGGTGCAAATCATCTGCAGAATACAGTTTGTACCCCAATGAAAAGTCAGCCCAGTGCTCTAGGAACCCAAATCCTTCTCCTCTACACCAAGACTTCAGCCATGCATTTAACTCCCTAAGCTCCCGCTGTCTTTCCTGTGATGCGCATGGCACAGGCAGTATTCCTGAGAATACAACCTTGGAGGTCCTTCCCTTCAGCTTGTAGCCTAGTTCTTTAAAATTATTCTTAAGGCTCCTCCACCTACCATTTATTCTGTCGTTGGTACCGACATGGACCACGACAGCTGGATCATCACCAGCCCCTCCCAGCAATTTGTCCACCCGTTCCACCACATGCCGAACCCTGGCACCAGGGAGACAGCAAACCATTCGGTTGAGGCGGTCTTGGCGACAAATTATTCTATCCGTCTTCCTGATTATAGAATCCCCTACAACTATCAATTGTCTTGGCTTACCTGCATTACCATCCCGCCGACTACTAGCTGGGCTGTTCTCCCGGCTGTTACGGAGATCAGTATCCACTAGGGCTGCCTTTTCTGAGACTGACACCCTCGCATCATCACCCAACCTGGCAATTTTGCTTGGAATGCCAGAAACCGGATCGGCCTTCCTTGTCTTTGACCCCTTTCTACTGCCCCTAACTACATTAACCCAGCTACTTACCTGATCCTGCTCACCCATGTCTTCACCCTCCAGTTCTAACCCACTAACTGCATGCTCTGTGAGCAGCAAGCTCCGCTCAAAATTGTCTATCCTCCTCAGTGTTGCATTTTGCTCCTCCAGATCTCTAATGCGAGCTTCCAGGTGAACAACATGCTCACATCTGCCACAGAGATATTCACCCTGGAACTCCGGCTCCAGTCGTGTATACATATGACAAACTGTGCACTGAAGAAAACCTCCAATCTTGCTATCCATTATCCAAGTTACACCAAAACAGCGAACAATTGTCAAATAAAACGAAGAGTACTTACTGGGGCTTCAACTCCTCTTTTCAACTCCGGTTTTAGAACTCCACTTAGTTCACAAGCCACTTAAACCACCAAGCTCAGAAAGAGCAGATTTTGATGTACCGATTGGACTACGTCTTCGATTCGTTGGACTACTGCGTAGATCGAAGTTTTTTGAAAATTTTAATAAAATGGTTAACGAGGGTTTTGTTGGGGATTTCTTATTTCAATAAAAAAAAATTGTCTTTGTGTTTTTTTTTCAAACTTTATTAGTGCCTAGATAATGGCAGTTGGCTGATTGACAGCGTCCATTATAAAGGCGGTACTTAGTGTTAGCCGGTGCAGAGGCTAGCACTAACCACCCATTATTACCCCGGTACCCACCACCACCAGGGGTGCCGGGAAGAGCTTGGTACGATCCAGTACCCGACCATCTGTTGTGATGGTCGGGTACTGGGGCGGCCGTAGGCTGGTATTATGAGTCTGGGAAGGGCCAAAAACAGTGGACCTTCCCACCCTTGTAATGGTAGGCTGCTGCTGCTGTGTTGTATCGGGCTGGTTATAAAAATGTGGGGGACCCCTACGTCGTTTTTTTTTTAAATTTAACAATAGACGTTGGGTCACCCACATTTTTAATAACCAGCCATATTACAAGGCCGCAGCAGCCTGGCATTACACGGGTGGGAGGGGCCACTGGTTTAGTACATTCCCAGGCTAATAACACTGTGTTTGTGGCTGGTTATGATAAATTGGGTGGAACCCCATGTCTTTTTAATAAAAATAATAAATAATAAAAAAAAATGACGTGGGGTCCCCCCATTTTTATAACCAGCCAGATACAACACAGCAGCAGCAGCCTAGCATTACAAGGGTGGGAAGGTCCACTGTTTTTGTCCCTTCCCAGCCTCATAATACCAGCCTGCGGCCGCCCCAGGGCCCGACCATCACAACAGATGGTCGGGTACTGGATCGTACCAAGCTCCTCCCGGCACCCCTGGTGGTGGTGGGTACCGGGGTAATAATGGTGTTTAGTGTTAGCCTCTGTACCGGCTAACACTAAGCCTCCCCTTAGTAATGGACCTTGTCACTCAGACAGCGGCCATTACTAAAGTGATAGTAATAAAACTTGAAAATAAAACACAAAGATATAGATAAAATATTTTATTGAAATAAAGCACCCCCAACACATCCCTCATTAACCATTTTATTGATGAAAAAAAAAAGCGTCATCTAAGTAGTCCTCGAAACCGACGTAGTCCAAACACCAAACCTGTAAAAAATCAAAAATATAAAAAAAAATATGAAATAAAACATGTCGTAGGCTTAGTTTCACTTTCATGTGTGATACTGACTGTTATACCATGTATAGAAGCCTGCGGCAAAGTTGGCTTAGATACAGGGCGCCAGCAGACAGTATCAAACATACATACATACATGCAAACATACATGCACATAGACATACATACAAGCAAACATACATACAAGCAAACATACATACAAGCAAACATACATGCAAGCAAACATACATGCAAGCAAACATACATACATACAAGCAAACATACATGCAAGCAAACATACATGCAAGCAAACATACATGCAAGCAAACATACATGCAAGCAAACATACATACATGCAAACATACATACATGAAAACATACATACATGAAAACATACATACCTGCAAACATACATGCACATATACACATACAAACATGACAACATACATACAAGCAAACATACATACAAGCAAACATACATACAAGCAAACATACATACAAGCAAACATACATGCAAGCAAACATACATACATGCAAGCAAACATACATACATGCAAACATACATACATGCAAACATACATACATGCAAACAAACATACATACATGCAAACATACATACATGAAAACATACATACCTGCAAACATACATGCACATATACACATACAAACATGACAACATACATACAAGAAAACATACATACAAGCAAACATACATACATGCAAACATACATAAATGCAAACATACATGCATACATACATGCAAACATACATACATGAAAACATACATACATGCAAACATACATGCACATATACACATACATGCACATATACACATACAAACATGACAACATACATACAAGCAAACATACATACAAGCAAACATACATACATACATACATACAAGAAAACATACATACATACATACAAGAAAACATACATACATACAAGCAAACATACGTACATACAAGAAAACATACATACATACAAGCAAACATACATACAAGCAAACATACATACAAGCAAACATACATACATGCAAACATACATGCACATATACACACATACACATACAAACATGACAACATACATACAAGAAAACATACATACAAACATACATGCAAGCAAACATACATACATGAAAACATACATACATGAAAACATAAATACATGCAAACATACATGCACATATACACATACAAACATGACAACATACATACATGAAAACATACATACATACATACATACATACATACATACAAACATACATGCAAACATACATACATACATGTAAACATACATGCAAACATACATACATGCAAACATACATGCACATATACACACATATACATATACAAACATGACAACATACATACAAGCAAACATACATACAAGCAAACATACATACACATACAAACATGACAACATACATACAAGAAAACATACATATACATACATGCATACATGCAAACATACACATACATGACAACATACATACAAAAATAAACTCACCTAAGACGTTCCCACGAAGAGCTGAACGGTCCCGTCACTTTTCTTCTTACTGCTCCCATTCACAATAACATAGCGGTGGGCGCAGATGACGTAATCACGTGTGCCTGATATGATTACGTCATCAGCGCCACAACGCATTGTTACTATGAATGCGAGCGGCGCCAAGTAGAAGGAAGATGGCAAGTGACGGGATCGTTCAGAGCGCCGTTAGAACGTCTTAGGTGAGTTTATTTTTTTTATATATTTTTAGTTGTTCGCCGGGTGCTGATGCAGCACCGATGCGGCGGGTACACAAATTACATGTAGTGACAGGGGGGGAGAGAGAAGTTGTTTGCCGAAACGGGGTGAATGTAGTGTAGTGTAGTGTAATGTAGTGTAGTGTATTGTAGGGTTGATGACATTCACGGTAAGTTCGTCTCAATCGGGCTTACCATGCCCGCTTGAGACGAACATTCTCCCGATGTTGCTAGAACTACAGTATCTAGCAACATCGGGAGCGCGCACACTGCAGAGCGGAGCGGCTTTATTGACATCGAGCCGCTCACGCCCCTTTTTAGAAAAGATAACCAGCACTTGCTGAGTTATCAAGTGTAAAAAAAAGGCACTTAGGAAATGAATTTTTACATTTTTTTAACAGCAAATGTTTTAAAATTCATTTCCTGCTTAGAATGTTTAAAAAAAAAAATTTGAGTCAACTTGGGACAACCCCTTTAACTCAACTCGCCGTGTTTGTAGGAAAAGAAATGCTGCCTATGACCCAAAGAACAGCGTCCCCACTGTCAAGCATGGAGGTGGAAACATTATGTTTTGGGGGTGTTTCTCTGCTAAGGGCACAGGACTACTTCACCGCATCAATGGGAGAATGGATGGAGCCATGTACCGTCAAATCCTGAGTGACAACCTCCTTCCCTCCACCAGGACATTAAAAATGGCTCGTGGCTGGGTCTTCCAGCACGACAATGACCCGAAACATACAGCCAAGGCAACAAAGGAGTGGCTCAAAAAGAAGCACATTAAGGTCATGGAGTGGCCTAGCCAGTCTCCAGACCTTAATCCCATCGAAAACTTATGGAGGCAGCTGAAGATCCGAGTTGCCAAGCGACAGCCTCGAAATCTTAATGATTTACAGATGATCTACAAAGAGGAGTGGGCCAAAATTCCATCTAACATGTGTGCAAACCTCATCATCAACTACAAAAAAACGTCCGACTGCTGTCCTTGCCAACAAGGGTTTTGCCACCAAGTATTAAGTCTTGTTTGCCAGAGGGATCAAATACTTATTTTTCTGTGCACAATGCAAATAAATATATATAATTTTGACAATGTGATTTTTTTTTTTTTTTTTTTTATATAATCTATCTCTCACTGGTAAAATTAACCTAGCCTAAAAATTCTAGACTGTTCATGTCTTTGACAGTGGGCAAACTTACAAAATCAGCAAGGGATCGAATACTTATTTCCTTCACTGTAAGTGCCCTATCTCCTACATAATCTGATCGGCGCAGTAATGTAGATTTCAACAGTGTTTTTTATTTTGAAAAATGATCATTTTTGAGCAAGTTATGAGCAATTTTAGATTTATGCTAATTAGTTTCTTAATAGACAACTGAGCGTGTTTTTACTTTTGACCAAGTGGGCGTTGTGAATGAGAAGTGTATGATGCTGATTGGTCACTGATTGGTCAGCGTCATACACTTCTCTTCACAACTTCAAGTTGGTAAAAAGTAAAAACACGCCCAGTTGTCTATTAAGAAACTAATTAGCATAAATCTAAAATTGCTCATAACTTGCTCAAAAATGATTGTTTTTGAAAATAAAAACCACTGCAGTAGCCCCAATACGTATGTCCTCCCGAAAAAATGTGTGTGCGTGTATGTGTATATATATATATATATATATATATATATATATATATATATATAGGAGACAGCATATCTACAGCACTACGATTCTATATCTATGGACAGGATTAGATACAGTGGCTCAGCAGACTTTATCGCATATGATAGGCTAAGATATAAGGCCCAGCTCGCTGACATTGCGGCTCCAGCGCTGGACCCAGGAAAGGTAAGTATAATAATTGCTTTGCTTTTTTATGTGTTACTAATTATTTTTGTGTGTTTGTGTTTTTTTACAGGTTCGTTTGTTGGACTACTTTGATGATGGCATTTTTTTTATTCTCAATAAAATGGTTAACGAGGATTGTGTGGGATTTTTATTTCAATTAAATATTTTTTATACGTCCTTTATTTTTTTAAACTTTATTACTGCAGCCTTAGTAATGGCTGCTGGTTGATTGACAGTGTCCATTACTAAGGTGGGGCTTAATGTTAGCCAGTGAAAAGCCTAGCACTAATCCCTAATATTACCCTCGTACCCACCACCACCAGGGGTATCAGGAAGAGCCGGATACAATCCAGTACCCGACTATCTGTAGTGATGGTCGGGTACTGTTATTATTAGATTGGGAATGGCCAGAAACTGTGGCCCTTCCCACCTTGGTAAGGCTAGGCTGCTTCTGCTATGTTGTATCTGGCTGGTAATGAAAAATGGGGGGGGGGACCCATTCCAATTATTATCTTTTTTTTAAAAATGTTGTGTGGTCCCCCCGCCATTTTTCATAATCAGCCAGATACAACATAGCAGCACCAGGCTAGCATTACCATGGTGGGAAGGCCCACTGCTTTTGGGCTTTCCCAGCCTAATAATACCAGCCTTAGGCTACCCCACTACCCGACCATCACTACAGATGGTCGAGTACTGGATTGCTCCCGGCTCTTCCCGGTACCCATGGTGACGGTGGGTATCGGGGTAATAATGGGGGTTAGTGTTTGCCTCTGCACCGGCTAAAACTAAGCCCCACCTTAGTAATGGACGCTGTCAATCAGCTAGCGGCCATTACTAAGGTGGTAGTAATAGAGTTTCAAAAAAATACAAAGACATAGAAAAAATATTTCATTGAAATTGAAAAAAAACACACAACCCTTGTTAACCATTTTATTGAAAATAAAAAAGCCACCATCTAAGTAGTCCTCAAATCTGACGTAGTCGAACATCCGCACCTGTAAAACAGCACAAAAAGAAAAGCATTAGTAACACATGTTGTAGGCTTAGATACAGGGCCCATGTGTGATACTGTCTGTTGGACCCTGTATCTAAGCGTACCACAAGGTAGGCTTAGATACAGGACCCAGCAAACAGTAATCTTATACAGACGTGTAGTTTATAACATAGGCCCCAGTTACTATAGTAACTTTTAATAAACATGGTGCAGGGGCCAAGGGTCCCCATGGCTTCAGGGCCCGGTTGCAATTGCGACCGCTTCGATCCCTATAGCTACGCCACTTGCAATGTGCTTTCAGAACACAGATGTTCATATATGAAGATAAGGCTATATGCACACGTTTCGTCATTTGATGTGGAAAATTCGCATCATAAACGCAGGTGAAAAATGCACTTAATATTTTGGGTTTTTTATGCATTTTTAGGTAACGATTTTAAATTTTCATGCGAAAACAGGTGCAGATTTTATTCTCTGTATATTGATGCATTTATTTCTAAACTTGTAATTCGTATTATGTGCTTGCAATTCTGAGACAAAATTGCAAGATAAATGGATTTTAAAATTCGCAACGCAGGTCAATTTACGTGCAGAACAATTCTGCAACGTCTAGATGTAATACGCATCCAGGGTTGTCCGCAAAAATGGGTTGTTTTTTTCTGAAATCTGTAGTGTCCAGCAAAAGAAAGCACTATCCGGGATTTTCCATTAGTCTCCCGGAACTTTGCACTGCGTATGCGACAAAATGTACATGCGCAGTGCAAAGGAATATGAAGGCCGGCCGCTGCCAAGTGAGGTCTGTGCCGGAAGTGGACCAATCCAGTCACCTGACATGAGGTCAATTGACAGCACTGGTCCAGTCCTGTGCCGTCACCGACCCCATTCAAAAGTGATCCTCCGCCGCTTCACCGCATGACCACCTCCTCCTCCTGTCAGGCAGAGCGGAGAGTGGTAGCGATAGGCTACTGCTCTCCGCTCTGTTTGCACTAAGTACAAGGGAAGGGGGGGCTGTGTGCAGCTATCGACAAGGGGGCTGTGTGGCTATCTACAAGGGAGAGCTGTGTGTGGCTATCTACAATTGGAGCTGTGTGGCTATCTACAAGGGGAGCTGTGTGGCTATCTACATGGGGTGGCTGTGTGGGGCTATCTACAAGGGGAGCTGTGTGGTGCTATCTACAAGGTGAGCTGTGTGGGGCTATCTACAAGGGGAGCTGTGTGGCTATCTACAATGTGGGCTGTGTGGGGCTATTTACAAGGGGGAGCTCTGTGTGGTTTTATCTTCAGGGGGCACGGTTACTGAGGGGGAACTTTTATTTTGTCAGGGATTATTATTACCTTCTGGATCACTGGAGTTTGTTTAGAGGATGGGGTATACGTGAGGACGATGCTGGAAAAGCGAGAAACCAACATGTCTGTGTGTAACATTCTGCAGAGACAAGTCGTGGCTGGAATAAGTCGTCACAGTGGTTTGGGCTGCATGGAGAAAAAAAGGGAGAGTGAACGACTCTAATCAGAGAAAACATCACCTGAGTTAGCGGGGAAAGCTACAAGCGGAGCTGTGATTGGTGAGTCACTCCTAGCACCATTCACAGTGCACAGGCAGCGATTTTGTAATGTGTCCGTGAAAAAATTTCATCCAGAAATGACTGAAGTGGAGGTTGGCAACCCTGTACACATCGTGTGCCTGTGACCTTACTGTGTTTGAAAATCAGCCACAGTAAAATAAAGCATGCACCGCTTTTATGACTGTGTTAAGCAGTATCCTGCATGGACAGGAACAAGCAGCTTGTGCAGTCATCAGTAATCCCTGTGACCTGTGCACACACACTTGTTTCACATGCTTCAACGGCAAATTATGCAAGAACATCCAAAATTCTAAAAAGAAACATCTGCTAGCAACATCAAGTGCACACCAGTGACAGCATTGTTTTCAGGGGCGTAGCTAAAGGCTCATGGGCTCCGATGCAAAAGTTCTTATTGGGCCCCCCCCCCGCAAACTCCTCATGGCCGACGGTCCGCAGCTTTCAGCTGCATCGCTGGGTCTCCTAGGTGACCCAACAATGCAGCACTAGCAGCCGGGCGTCACTAAGGCTGGGTTCACACACCCTATTTACAGATGTAATTCGGGCGTTTTAGCATTGAATTACGTCCGAAAATGCGGCTCAAAAGCGTTGGCAAACATCTGCCCATTCATTTGAATGGGTCTTACGATGTTCTGTGCCGACGGTCATTTTTTTTACGCGCCGCTGTCAAAAGGCGGCACGTAAAAAAGACTCCCGCGTCAAAGAAGTGCATGTCACTTCTTCAGACGTAAATGGAGCCGTTTTCCATGGCCTCCATGGAAAAACAGCTCCAATTACGTCCGTAATGGACGCAGCGAAAGACGCCTGCACATGCCTTTACGGCTGAAATTACGGTGCTGTTTTCTCCTGAAAACAGCACCGTCATTTCAGCCGTAACGGACGCTGCCGTGTGAACATACCCTAAGGGCTTAAAATGTCAGGGGAAATAGCCCCAATACATATGTGTCTGCCCAAAAAAAAAAGTGTGTATAGGAGACAGCATAGCATATCTATAGCACTACAACCCTATAAACTATGGATAGGATTAGATACATTGGTTTCAGCAGACCGTATCACACATGATAGGATTAGATACAGTGGCTGAGCAGACAGTATCACACATGATAGGATTAGATACAGTGGCTGAGCAGACAGTGTCACACATGATAGGATTAGATACAGTGGCTGAGCAGACAGTATCACACATGATAGGATTAGATACAGTGGCTCAGCAGACAGTATCACACATGATTGGATTAGATATAGGGCCCAGCAGACAGTATCACACATGATTGGATTAGATATAGAGCCCAGCAGACAGTATCACAGAGGATCGGATTAGATACAGTGGATCGGAAGGCAGTATCACACATGATCGGATTAGATACAGTGGTTTCGGAAGGCAGTATCACACATGATAGGATTAGAGATAGGGCCCAGCAGACAGTATCACACATGATTGGATTAGATATAGGGCCCAGCAGACAGTATCACACATGATAGGATTAGATACAGTGGCTCAGCAGACAGTATCACACATGATAGGATTAGATACAGTGGCTCAGCAGACAGTATCACACATGATAGGATTAGATACAGTGGCTCAGCAGACAGTATCACACATGATTGGATTAGATATAGGGCCCAGCAGACAGTATCACACATGATCGGATTAGATACAGGACTCAGCAGACAGTATCACACATGATCGGATTAGATACAGGACTCAGCTCGCTGACATTGCGGCTCCAGCGCTGGACCCAGGAAAGGTAAGAATAATAATTTTGCTTCTTTATGTGTTACTGATTATTTTTGTGTGTTTGTGTTTTTTTACAGGTTAGGTTGTTGGACTTCGGATACGAGGACTTCAATGACGGCGTTTTTTTTATTCTCAATAAAATGGTTAATGAGGGTTGTGTTTTTTTATTTCAATAAAATATTTTTTCTATGTGCTTGTATCTTTTTAAACTTTATTATCACCGCCTTAGTAATGGCCGCTGGCTGATTGACAACCTCCATTACTAAGGCCTTTCCCCTCCTGATACTACCAGTCTGCGGCCGCCCCAGTGGCCGACCATCACTACAGATGGTCAAGTACTGGATGGTACCCGGCTCTTCCCAGCACCCCTGGTGGCGGTGGGTACCAGGGTAATAAAGGGGGTTAGTGTTCGCCTCTGCATCGGCTAACACTAAGCCCCGCCTTAGCAATGGATGCTGTCAATCAGCCGGCGGCCATTACTAAGGCGGTAGTAATATAGTTTAAAAAAAAACAAAGACATAGAAAAAATATTTTATTTAAATAAAATAAAAAAACACACAACCCTCATTAACCATTTTATTGATAATAAAAAAAAAGCCGCCATCGAAGTAGTCATGGAATCCGACGTAGTCCAACGACCGAACCTGTAAGAAAACACACCAAAAAACGATTTGTAACACGTGTTAGGCTTAGATACAGGGCCCATGTGTGATACTGTCTGTGGGACCCTGTATCTAAGCCTGCCACAAGGTAGGCTTAGATACAGGGTCCAGCAGACAGTAATCTTATACAGTATAAGATTACTGTGTGCTGGACCCTGTATCTAAACCTACAGTGTGGTAGGCTTATATACAGGGCCCATCAGACAGGATCACACATGGGCCATGTATCTAAGCCTACCATGTGATTGGCTTAGATACAGGGCCCAGCAGACAGGATCACGCATGGGCCATGTATCTAAGCCTACCATGTGATTGGCTTAGATACAGGGCCCAGCAGACAGGATCACACAATCTGTGATCCTGTCTCATGGGCCCCCTAAGCCTGCTACATTGTAGGCTTAGGGGTTGTGCAGTCCCTAAACATTGATGGCCTATCCACAGGATAGGCCATCAATAGCTGCTGTGTCGGGGTCCGTCTCCCAGGACCCGCCAATCAGCTGTTTTGAAGGGGCCGCAGCACTCGTACGAGAGCTGCTTCCCCTTCATTTCACTACTCGCTCACACTGTGAATCGCCGACACCGATTCACAGTGTGACCGGAATGAAGTGACCGGAATGAAGGGGAGCAGCTCTCGTACGAGTGCTGTGGCCCCTTCAAAACAGCTTATTGGCGGGTCCCGGGAGTTGGACCCCGCCAGTCAGGGCTACTAATCTTACCTTCCGCTTCAGCCGCGGCGGTTGTTCTGTCGTCTCGATGCTGTGCGCGGCGCATAGCGCTGTGACGTCATGCGCTGCGCACAGCGCTTGACGTCAGGACCTCCGCTGCGATCCGGAACCAGGAAGGTAAGTACAGTCTGTTACTATAGTAACAGGGGCCCGCAGCCCGAGTTACTATAGTAACTTTTTATTGATGTGGCGCGGGGGGCTGTGGGCCCCCCTGGCTTCGGGGCCCGCTCGCAAATGCGACCGCTGCGACCCCTATTGCTACGCCAGTGGTTGTTTTATAGAGGACTGATGTGCCTCATGGTCTGAGTAGCCTAATGTCCAGCTGGAGGTCCATTAGCTGGACTTTAACTAAAATTGTTACATCACCTACTCTTCACTGAAAAGCAGCTGAAAGTAAGCTTAGGATATATTCACACATTGCAGTCAAATCTGAATTATAAGACATTTGGATTGTGATGTGTGAATATACCCCATCACATTTCATTGTGCTGCAAAAGTGGAACGGTTGAGGAGAATAAGTTGCCCAGTGGTCACAGGCCACTTATTTTGTAAGGGAGAAGTCATGGTAGTCAAATGCTTGAATTCATTCTCTGCCTTATTTACAGGGGCACATCTATAGGGGGTGCAGAGGTAGCAGTTGCAGTTCCTAACACATAGGAAGACACCAGTATTATAAACGGAACATGATAGGTGGGGCCCCTGTTACAGATTTTGCATTAGGGCCCAGGAGCCTCAAGAAACACCTTTGCTTGTATAAGCCAGCAGAAATACCTAGGTTTAAACTTTTTGCTTTGAAGGCAATCTTAATCATGCATATTGGCAACACAGTCCCATCACATAGGTGATATATTACAGAGCTAGCAGTTTCCATCTTGAGGGCATGACCGATGAATGGGATAACTTGCTCCTTATTAACACATTACCACCAACCATAATAAAAAACGCATATACTTATGTTGGAATAAATAATGTGGCCAATACGATTTATTAAATATAACAACTCATAAGTACAGATGAAATTTTGTAGCCAGTCATATAACGTCCCACTTAGCATAGATTAACATAAATTTACATAAATTAATATATGTTTAACCTTTTTCCCGAAAGGGGATAGTCCTCATGCCCCACCCAGTTTTAAACTGAGTGAGCATGCGCTCAGACTCCCCTTTTTAGCCTCCAACATCCCCCAGGCTGACTAAGCCCCCGCCAAGAGCCGTAGGAGATCTCATGCCAGCTGTGCTCCCCTACCAATTGCCAAAGCCTCTTCCAGGCCGTCCTGCAGACCAACATTGAAAATGTCCAATCCATTTCCGTCAGGTGAACACCATCCGCACGGAACAAACCGGTCGCCCTGCCTTCCAGCAGGGGTTGGCGCACCACTTCACCCCCAAGGAGCCGAACAAATGTCGACATCTCCTTATTGACCTTGCCCCGGGATCAACACAAAGCCGCACCAAGCAAACGCCAGGCAACAAACCCAACAGTCGAACCACGTCCTTCTTCATGTTCATGATCAGGTCCCTCTGACTGCATTTTCCAAGGTCGTTGCCCCCGACATGCAACACCAGAATCTTGGGGTAGCCAATCATTCCGGCCAAGCGCACCACTTCGGTCACCACACTGTCCTATCGAAGACCTTTGTAACCGAACCATCTCTCTTCCATTCGGTCCATGGGAAAGCCAAGCCCTTCACCATCTTTTCGAACTACGGCCTGCTGATGCACCCAGTAAATGTAGGAATGCCCTAAGATCCAGGCCACAACTGGAACCCTCCCTGCGGACAAAATTAAAGTCACCCAGACACACTGAAAATGACAAGAAAACCCCCCCAACACAACCTTCAAACCACAGGTGCCCACACCCTACCAGGTCAGACATACCTCTTAAAAGCCCCCGATTTCCACCTACCTATGCATTGTTCCCCCGCAGTCCCCAGACCAAGCCGGGAGGCTACAGTCGCCGCGCCCACCCTTAAAGGAATGGGTGCCAAATTCCTTATCCACAGCACCCGAGTGACTAATACCCTTCCTGAGCACAGACAGAAATTGGAAGCAGGAAAGGGGAGAGCCACCCTAGTGAATAAAAATCGGGCCCGGACCACGCGGCCCCCTTATCCGCAAAAGTTCTGAAAAAAGTGGCCATACTGACACGTTGGATATGGCCGACAGAACCACAGACACCCCTTTGCGAAGCTAGTCCGTTTTCGAACCTCGCAACCAAATACGCACTACCCTCCCATTCTATGACACATCTTGATAGCACACACCCGCTGGCCGTATCTTGCTGTTGCTCACTAACTCACTCACTCGGAAGGTCCCCGAAAAAAGCACAAGAAAATACCAATGTGAACAAAGATGATTCATAACTTGACAGACAAATCACACTGAATACTCCAATCAATCTCCATAGCAGCTCCGCCGTAATAGGTCGATGGTGTCTACCGACTTCCGGCATTTCAACCCTTTCAGGGCCTGACAGCCTTCCCTCCACCCCTGAAGCTGACAACCCTGATTCAACCAAATGAACAACATAGGCCTCAAGAATTTCAACAAGGGACTCAGGCCATGCCTGCGACGCAGACCACTCCTCCTTCTAGACAGCAAAGTCCAACCACGACTTCTCGTAAGACTTCCAAGTGGATGCCGCCAACTAATTCCACAGCAAATCTTCCATTACGGCTCAACCACGTTCCAAATATGTTACGGGCAGACGTCTCCCACCTCCTCGGCCTCCGGTACTGCCTTCCGAAAACTTGCCCACTGAAAACGCGAAAGAGCATCAGCAGCTTAGCACACCTGGTACATGTCTCGCCCGAAAAAGCACATGAAGATGCAAACATTGTAATACCAGTCCCCTCAACAGACGTATCACTGGATCCGACCCGGAAGACAAGTTGTTGACAGCCTGCACCACTTCCATATTGTCCGACAAAAACACCACCCTGCGATTTCTGAACTCATCCTCCCATAAATGCAAAGCCACAAAATCGAGAATAATTCCAAAAAGGTCAAGTTCTTCAAAAGCGAGGAGCCAGACCAATAGCAAGGCTACTTCGACGCACACCATCTAGAACTCAGTAGCGCCCAAAAACCCACACTACCAGATGCATCGTTCTGAAGACCCAAATCCACCGATCCCAATTGGAATACTGAAACCCCATGGAAGGTAACAAGAAAGGATTCCCACACCCATAGATCCTCCCGATGTTCCTTCGTGAGCCTCACAAGGTGGTGAGGTTCAGACACTCCAGACGTCGCTCTACTTTAACCGCCTGCTGAAGATCCTGCCCATCGGAATGACTCGGCAGGCAAAATTCAGTTTGCACAAAACCGATTGAAGATCACACAGCTTCACCTTCCTGAGTTCCAAAAGCCGAGAGATCTCAGACCTGAGATCTTCCAACTTATTCTGAAAATTCCTGCCACCGAATCTAATTCTAGATGCAGGAAAGTCAAACACGACAACGAGCCCACCGTCTTGTCCTCCGCCATCGGAATACCAAAGTCACAGGAAATTCTCAACAGCGTGTTCAAGATGTGACTACAGATCCCTGATCTCGCCGGGCCCAGGCATAAGAAATCATCCAGATAGTGAATGATGCTGACAAAACCCGACAACTCCCTAACCACCCACTCTATGAAGCTACTGAAAGCTTCAAAGTATGAGCAAGGCAATGCGCAGCCCATGGGACGGCAAAGATCCACATAGTAAGCTCCTTCCAAAAAACAACCCAAAAGATGATGGCTATCCGGGTTGTAGTTTTTATTGGTACTAATTTGGGGTAAATGCGACTTTTTGATCACTTCTTATTCTATATCTTGGGAGGGGTGGTGACCAAAAAATAGCGATGCAGACATTGTTTTCAGTTTATTTTGTTTGCGGCGTTCACCGTGCAGAACAAATAACATTATAGTTTCATAGTTTGGGTCGTTACGAACACGGTGATATCAAATATGTGTACTTTTTTTAACATTTTAATTTTTTTCCTATAATAAATGACTTATTATAGGAAAACAAAAACTTTTTTTTTTTACTTTTTACACTTTATTTTTTTTACCTGCAGCTCTGATCGCTGCTAGAATGCATTACACTACCTAGGTAGTGTAACCTATTCCAACTGTCGGTGTGACGTCACAGTTACTCTGACAGTAAGTCTACGTGCACCAGCCAGAGGCTGGTCCTCATAGGCTTCCATACATGGCAGACCCGGAGGCCATTGCCTGGCCTCCGGATACCAGCAGAAGAATCAGCAACCCCCACAATTGCATGGCGGCTGCTGATGTGCTACAAACCCCCTAAATGTGGCGATCGCAATCGAGCACCGCATTTAACGTGTTAATTGCCTAAATCAGTGGCGATGAGCCGCTCATCGGCAACACTGGAGTGTCAGCTGTCGGGGACAGCTAACCTCCTAGTTCCCGATGCACACCTTGTCGCCGACAGTGTGCATCGGGAACGACACAGTGACTTCCTGTCACTCTGACAGGAAGCCTATCAGGACTAGCCGAAGGTTGGTCCTGATGGGCTTCTGTCCATGGCAGACACGGAGGCCATTGTTTGGCTTCCATTTGCCATGCTAACTATCGGCAAACCTCGCGATTTCGGACCGGGGTCTGCCGATATGTTAGAAACCACTAAAATCCGGTGATTGCAACCGATCGCCGAATTTAAGGGGTTAATTCGCCAAAATCAGTGGCAAAGGACCGCTGGCCGGCAAGAGTGGAGTGTCAGCTGTCGGCGACAGCTGACCTCCCGGTTCCCGATGCAGACTGTCGCCGATAGTGTGCACTGGAAAAACTCAGTAACTATACGTCCTCGTGCGTGAAGAAACCTCCCGCTACGACGTATAGTTACTTACTCGTGCGGGTAGGGGTTAAGGTAATAACTTTTTCATTTCCTTTATATAATATAATATACATTTCCCGATATGCTATTGATTCCTCTATCCGCCGGATGATCTAACTTGGGGTTGGTCACCTAACAACACTATATTCTTCTAATCCGTCCTTTTTTTGTATGAGACTGATAGTTTATTTTTTTTCTAAAGCCTAAATACTATCAACTTCTAATATACTCCTATCCGCAGCACCTCTATTGATCAATTTTTCTAACATCAACACTAGAGTAACTTACTCATATTCTACATTTTACATCATTATTATTAAAGTATTATCCTCCTATTCACTAATCCTGCAGACCTTCTATCTCGGAGTCTGTCTCCTCTCAGCTTCCGTAGTTGTCGGTTGCCTTGACTCCAGGGACACTTCTTTTCGCGATCGCCTGTGTACTCGTGCACCTTCCTACGGAATAGGTTCTTGCCTGTTCTTTTCTTCTCCTCTTTTTCTCTCCTTCGGATTATATCTCTATTCTCCATGCTGATAAGATGCTGTCATTATGTGAGTAATATATATAAAAAATAATTGTGTTTTGAATTGATGCGCATAATTCTTTTAACCTGATTTTGTTTTATCCTGTTAGATTATTTTACGAACAGCTTCTCTTAATATATTGATATTTCTTTGTTTAACGTATTCATGTATTAACTTCTGTGTTTTTTGTGAACATTTTTATCTTTTTAAACTGCAGTTTTGTTTTCTGTCACTTTTAACTGGTGTATGACGTCAGGATTGATCTTTGACCTGTACAGATTTGGCATTTTTTTTTCAGTTGTTTGCGCTGTCATCTAGTTGTATTTAGGGTGTAACATTGCTTGTTTTTTTATGGCCTGATGAAAACATCAGTTGATGTCGTAACGCGTAGCCCTGTACAATAAATTAACTCTTATTACTCCAGTCATCCTCATTCCAGTTTAGCAGCTCCGTTTTGTTGGTCCATATTTTGTTCACATTTTTTTCTTCCCGTTTTAGTCCTGGACCTCTGGAACCTGCCATCGCCAGGAGACCGACTCGACATCCCAGCACCAACGTCCATCGTGTGTGCAAACTAAATAACATCAGTCATAAGATCCTCTTGCAATGGGAAACTCTTCCTCCCAGCCTCCAACACCGCTAACCCCCCCCCCAGAAGGTGCCCATCCGTCTTCCTCCATAGCCCGGACCCCCACATCAGGGGGAGGAACATCAGACAGCCGACTGCTATCCCCAACTGAGTTCCTTTCTCTCCACTCCTCTCCCAATCATAGTAGGCACCTCCCGGACCCCCACATCAGGGGTAGGAATATGACAGCCGACTGCTATTCCCAACTGAGTCCCTTCCTCTCAACTCCACTCCTCTCCCAATCGTAGTTGGCACCTCCCGGCTCTCAGCCACAGCTCCCACGATCACTTGCCTTTTTCTGGGTGATTGACCTCTCCTCACCGACCCCTGTACAATGGAACACTCAAGCGCCGGCTGAACAGCTCCTCCAGCTACTCCTCTTTTGCGACCGCCTGCCCATCACTCCAAGCTAGGACTTCTGCGCCTCCTGATAGGCCGAACTGGACTGGGATTAAGCGTACTTGCGGTCAGGAAGCCCTCACCGGCCGACTGGATACTTCCGCCGAGGACCGCATCCCCGCAACTTCGGCCGCCAACCAGGAATGACCCCGATCAGATGCTAGCACGCGAACACGGTCCAAAAGCTCCTCTACAGACATTGCCACACAGATGTTCCCAAACACTACTTCTTGCTCGTCCGTTTGGCGCCTCTGCCAAACTAGTCCTACCTTCTCTCCCCCCCCCCCCCCCCCCCCCCGACGTGCCACGGCTCCGTAGCTCCCATTCTACTAAATGTTATGTAATATTATTACTTGTGTATTGGTTTCTGTACAGTCTTAGGTGAGGAGTTCTCCATGAATCTGTGGCATACCTATATTTTCCTGGCGCTTGAACAGCCATTGTGCAGATTAGACACTAATAAATCTATTATACCTTAAGTACATGGACAGCTGTTTCCTCATCCTGGGCACTGCAGTGTGTAAATTCCCTATTGCAGTGTGCTGCAATGGAAAAAAGCCACAATAGGGGATTTTTTTTGTAGTTTCCAGAACAAAACATTGTCCGTTTGCCTATACTGAGATGAACTGAACGCATGTATTTTAAATCCTAATCTGCTGCATAGAGTTATTTAGGGTAAATGTTAAATGTAAACGGGGCGGATTAGCTGCAGATTTTCCTGCAATAAAATTGCGGAAAATCCACTGCGTACTATATTAGCAGCAAAGTGGATGAGATTTCAACAAATTTCATCCACACGCTGCAGAAAAAAAATGCAGAAAAGAAGTGTGGCATTTGACTTGCAGTGCGGATTCTCGATCTACAGGACTTTTCTTGCGAAATTCTTCAGTGTTCTGGAGCGCACCACGACCTTCCTCACCTTCGTCCCCATACTATGCTGCTCTTAAACAGGGTTGTTCAGTCTGATGACAGGCCCGCTTTAACCCGTTAGTGACCGCCAATACGCCTTTTCACGGCGCTACACCAGAATAAATTTGCGTGGCAGTGCAGAGGGATAGCACCCTGCTCTCAGGTCCCTTAGGTAGCTGAGGGCTTGGAGCACTCTGGGGACTATTGTTTGCGGTCCACAAACCGGCGATTGCCGGTATTCAACGAATACCGGCGATCGCCGTTACAGTGTATGCAGCAGTGTAAACAAGCTTTTTCTATCACCTCTCACCATGAATGTTTGGTGAGAGGAGATAAAAAAATGACTTGTTAGGCCCCCACTGCCAGTGATCATGACACCCCTCCCCCCCCCAAACGGCTGGGGGAAAAAAGAAAATGGCGCACGCATGAGCTGTGAGATATTCTGCCTGGAAATAGAAACTGATCAGGGACCGTTATAATTGGTCCCTGATCATATGGTCAATATGATATACCTATCACAGTTACCATAATCTCATATTTACTAAATACAGCACAGGATTCGTGCTGTTTCCCTTCCTCCTCTCACTGTAGTTGATCTGTCAGAGGAGAGAGAGATACTTTACAAATCTTGTGCTGTTTTACTGTGGAAAAACACACCAGATATTCACCAGCGTTTCTATATTACCAGTAATCACCCCCAGATTACCCATAATTACCCAAGAATACCTGTAATCACCCCAGATTACCCGTGATCACCCCTCTCTGGTTTTTTTCTTATTCTAATAGCGGTTATTACCTGCGGTTTAAAAATGTAAGTTTTGTTTGTCTTATAAAAAAAAAATACAAAAAAATGTATTCGTTATTATTAGTTATAACTAATGGTATCCATAAACAAGTAGTATTATTGGGCTAGGTAATGTTCCTAGGGACAACCTCCCATATGTATTAATAAGGCAACTCTATGATACATATATAAACACGAGAAGAACAGAGTCTATAGCCAATATATATTTGAAAAGTATCAATACAAAACTTTATTTAAATATACATAATAGACAAACATTTAAAAGACGTATAACAGTAGGAGGACTCAATCACAAGATAACATAGAGACACATCAGGAGAGCCAAGGTATGTATAGTAAACCTTAAACGTATAGGTTTGGGGTAAGACTAACACTAATGTAGCATGAGACTAGTTAGATCTATTTACAGCCTTAGATGCTGTTTAAAGGGCATAAATGGTCCCAAAAACAAACATCAGACTGAGGGTAATGGGTCTGAAGCAGACCTAATGTGAAAGGATTGCTAGGATGGTCTTACCCATAAAAAGTCCTTAGGCTAAGTCCTGATGGCCACTGTGTGCGCCCCGACGCGCGTTTCGCAGATGTCCGCTTCCTCAAGGGGGTGTAGTGTGTCTGGCCAAGGCGGCACCCTATATACCCTATCAACCCAGGTGTATTCTATCTGTGTTCTGTCCCGTCCAAGCGTAATTGGCGCGCATCCGACGGCGAAACCGGAAGTGTGGCATGCCCCACTTCCGTCCTCCAGTGCTGCGGCGCACATCCGGTCTCTGGTCGCGTACCAGATGATCCGGACATGCGCACCGCACTCTAGGAGAGACGGGCGTGGCCTCACCCAGTCCCGGTCGCACACGTCAGAGGCGCGCACCCGATTGGACAGAACAGAACACTACGTACAGGTAAGTACAATTGGGACATATCAAAACCCTTTTTGATGCAGCATAATCTCTCTATCTTCACAATATCTTCATAATCTCTCTATCTTCACAATTCTTTTTTTTTTTTTTTTTTTTTTTTGATGGGATGAAGTAAGGACCATCTTAGGGCGACACTGGCCAATTTTAAGGTCTGAACCTACTCTGGCCCTGTGTCTGAGTGACAAACCGACAATGACGGCTAGGCGAAGCAGGAATCTCCGAGATATCCTGGTCCAAAGTCACTATATCCCCAAAAAAATTAACTTCTTTGGAACCCAGGGACAAAGAAAGGGCTGCTATCCATGTGGCAATTGCGTTGCATGTCCCAACGTTAGCAGAACCAATAAGTTTGAATCAGTGGACGGTACTAAGTCTTTTGAGATCAGAGACTATATATCATGCAGTACCACACACATAGTGTATTACGCTGTGTGCGGGTGCCCCAAGGTCTACATAGGCCTAACATCGAGGGAACTACGCATACGCACAAGAGAACATGTGCGAGATATTATCGCAGCGGGAGGAATCGATGATCCAATTGAACTCAAAACCCTGCCTAGACATTTTAAAATGTATCATGGGTGCAACCCAAGGTCCCTGAAAATCCGGGGAATTGAACGTATCCGTTGTGGCATCAGGGGGGGTAATGTGAAGAAGGTTCTGGCACAGAAAGAATGTAGGTGGATTGTGCAACTAGGATCTATGGCACCGGCTGGACTAAATGAACAGCTGAGTTTTGCTCCTTTTTTATGAGGAAGCCGTAAACCATACTACCAGCAGATCATTGTTTTATGACTTTTAAACTGTGAATTGTTTGTGTGTTTAGTTTTTAATGCATATACTCTCTTAGTAGGTATGAGATGTATTGGCCAGTATCCAGTAAAGGCATCCTTGTACCTTGACTAAAGCCCTGTATAATTGGACGACCCATCATGCTGCGAATCTCGAAGAGGATAATGTATATCCAGGACTTGATTTGTGTAACCTGCTTATTCTTTTATTATTTTTTATTTTTCAACTTTATTTTTTATTTTTTATTTTTATTATTTTTTGTTTGTATAATTGCATCAGCACTTTAGTTGCCTGTCGTATTCACAGACAACCTTATATGACTGTTGCTGTTGGCAACAGTCTCTAATATATGTATTTTATGCACTATTTATATTTAAATATTTATGTGTTTGTTCATGGTGTTTATTTGGTATATGTTTTTTGAAGACTTATGTACTTTTGATGTAGAGGGTTTTCATATTATTGAATGTGAGGCACAGATGTGTCCATAGTTGATTTATCATATTCACTTATTTATTTATATATTTATATTTATATTTTTTCTAAAGTACTCGTGCAGCCGAATATATATAATTGATTATTTAGTTTTATTTTTTTTTATTTTTTTTTTTTTTAAATTTAAAAAAAATTAATATGAGCAGCGTTCCGGTAGAAATCGGCCCCTAATGAGGTACACAACAATAAAACACCTGCTGGGTAAAAACGTATCAGATGTAAATCATCTGCATTTCCTGGTCAACTTCACCAAATTGTGAAGATAGAGAGATTATGCTGCATCAAAAAGGGTTTTGATATGTCCCAATTGTACTTACCTGTACGTAGTGTTCTGTTCTGTCCAATCAAGTGCGCGCCTCTGACGTGTGCGACCGGGACTGGGTGAGGCCACGCCCGTCTCTCCTAGAGTGCGGTGCGCATGTCCGGATCATCTGGTACGCGACCAGAGACCGGATGTGCGCCGCAGCACTGGAGGACGGAAGTGGGGCATGCCACACTTCCGGTTTCGCCGTTGGATGCGCGCCAATTACGCTTGGACGGGACAGAACACAGATAGAATACACCTGGGTTGATAGGGTATATAGGGTGCCGCCTTGGCCAGACACACTACACCCCCTTAAGGAAGCGGACATCTGCGAAACGCGCGTCGGGGCGCACACAGTGGCCATCAGGACTTAGCCTAAGGACTTTTTATGGGTAAGACCATCCTAGCAATCCTTTCACATTAGGTCTGCTTCAGACCCATTACCCTCAGTCTGATGTTTGTTTTTGGGACCATTTATGCCCTTTAAACAGCATCTAAGGCTGTAAATAGATCTAACTAGTCTCATGCTACATTAGTGTTAGTCTTACCCCAAACCTATACGTTTAAGGTTTACTATACATACCTTGGCTCTCCTGATGTGTCTCTATGTTATCTTGTGATTGAGTCCTCCTACTGTTATACGTCTTTTAAATGTTTGTCTATTATGTATATTTAAATAAAGTTTTGTATTGATACTTTTCAAATATATATTGGCTATAGACTCTGTTCTTCTCGTGTTTATATCGTTATTATTAGTGTAGCGAACATGAATCGCAGAAGCCAAAGAATGTTTTCTGCAGATCAAGCGTTCGCCTTGCTGTGCTCTAGCAGTTCCGGCAGCGATACGGACACTGCGCAAGAAGCAGAACTTAGCTCTGAAAAGCACACAAGTTCTGCTTCTGCCACTAGACCCCCATATGGTGGTGGACGCAGTTGTCACCATTGAAGCGTCAGGAGCAGGGCCTAGTAACGCAGTCCCTCCCACAATGTGGGATCCTACAATTGCTTTCTCCCCCCAAATTTTGCCATTTATAGTGACTCCAGGCATCAACGCAGGTGTCTCAAATTTTACTCCCTATAATTTTTTTCATTTGTTTACAGGTGATCAGGTCCTGGAACTGATTGTCCAGCAGACAAATTTATATGCCAGGCAATTTGTCACCCAAAATCCCAAGTCTTGCTATGCCAGAGGATGGATCCCAACAACAAGTTCCGAAATAAAATTTGGGGGAATAACCCTAGACATGGAGATAGTAAAAAAAAAAAAACTTCTATCCGCTCCTACTGGGCTACCAGCGCTATCCACAGCACCCCTGTATTTGCAGCCGTTATGGCCTGAACACTCTATGAATCAATAATGAAAATGGGGCCCCCTGAGGACCCCACTACAGTGGTGAAACATGTCGGGGGGGGGGGGGGGCTTCTCTCTTTTTTAAAATTCAATGTGGCCTGATATTTGAAGTCCTTTCTCAAGCGGACTGCAGCCGCAGGTTATCATTATCTCATACAGGCAGTGTGGTCATTAGAGGTATTGCTTTGACCCTGCACCTAGACAGTACAGACTGTTGAGCAATACTAGCATGAGTATATAGGGACTTTCTGTTCACATTACGCTTTTAATCTTAATTGTATGCTTAATATTCAGTTACACTAAAGTTACGTGTCATAATATTAGTAAGCATTCAATAGGTACCAGGTAAACAAGGGCTGATGTGTTTTGGACAATTAAATTCATTTCTATAAAATAATTCTTGGACAATTAAATCCTGGACATAATCTCACAAATTAACACAGTTTATTGTGCAGGAGCCCACATCTGTCTATTCAGAACATGGACCCCACAAGTGTTCTTGAAATAAAAAATAAATGTGGGCATTGCATTTATTAGTAGATAAATCCAACACCTGCGGCCCGTGCCACCCCTGAATTAGTGGAAGTCGTGCATTTTAGCAATGATTACAAGAATAAATTGAGGATGTATTTCCTTTTTCTTATGACTATGTCCTGCCACATACGGCTGTTACATTCCTATTTCTGTACCGTGATATGGGCATGATATTTTTTTTTGGAGGGTCTCTAATAATCGAGCTGCTCCTTATCAATACACCATGGGCTTTGTTACAGTTATGTTTGGGTGTTTACTGGACATAGTAAACCCGACAATTCTTCTGGAAATACGGACATCATTTTGGGGATTAGTGATCCTTTACTGTTCCTATAGATGGTTTTGGACACTGCCCCTTTATATATAGTTTAAACGATTGGTTGTTTTGTGCGCATAGCGGTTTCTACCTTGCCGGGCAGGGGCCTGTTATGGTGTACGGCGTCACTTGGCACGTTCATCCCTCATACAGGGATTGATGGAGCCAAAGAGACGTTGTACATCCAGTCACTAAAAAAAACAAAAAAACCTTGTCATGACAGCCCTAAAGATCTTTTATCTTGTGGACAAACTCAAGTTTGCCACATAGTTGGATACATTTTCCTCCATTTGTTTGAAGATATTGCCCGTCACTCCAGTACAGTTTATTTTTTCCTCTCTGACTGATTTTATATTAGAACAGAATTCTGTCCACAATGACATCCTAATGGCACAGATGAGGGACAACTGCTTCTTTAGCCAGACATAGTCATAAGTACACGCAAATACGTCTATAGCAACATGTATCCGTTATGAATACACGGCTTCACTTCTCTTCTGTGCCGCACAAATTTATTAATGTGGCATATTTCTAACAAAATAACATTTTACCACATCTCTATTTCATGTGGAAATGTAATAAGAATTTTAAGAAAACATTATATACCCATAGTGTCTGAAATAATACCCATTATTTCCTCCTTTAAAATGTTTTGGTCAGCATGTCCACTACACCACTAGATGAATACAATTAGGGGTCTGGTTTTTAAAATGGGGTTATTTCTGGGTGTTTTTCTTGTTCAGGCTGCTCAATGCCTCTAAATGCATGATATGGGGGCTAGAATATATTCAATTGTGTCCTGAAAGCCAAAGGGTGCTCCCTCTCTTTTTGGCCCAGCCACACATCTAATAAGCAGATTGAGGCAACAGGAGAAACAGGGTGATAGATTTTGGGGTGTGTTTCTTCATTCTCATGTTCACTTTACAAAGAAATCGGTCTTCAAAATGATACTTTTATGAAAAAAGACATTTTATTTTTTTTCATCTGCTTTGCATTAAAATTATCAAAAAATTGTGGGATTAAAATACTCACTACCCCCTAGATAAATACCTAGTTTTCTAAATGGGGTAGTTTATGGGGAGTTTCTATCGTTCTGGCAGCTCAAAACCTCTCCAAATATACAGTGGGGCCTAAAACATTTTCAAGCAAAATATGAGTCCTGAAAGCCTCCGGTTGTTCCCTTCCTTTTGGGCCCTGCCGTGTGTCCAGGCAGCAGGGTGATACATTTTGGGGTTTGTTTCTTCATTCTCATGTTTGCTTTACAAAGAAATTTGTCTTTAAAATTACACGAAAAAAAATTTCATTATATTTTTTTACGTCTGCATTGCATTAATTCTTACAAAAAAACAGTGGGCTCAAAATACTTACAACACCCCTTAATAAATAACTTAAGGGGTGTAGTTTTCAAAATTGGGTAATTTGTGGAGGTTTCCATCATTCTGAGACCTATGAGCCTCTGAAAATCTGGCTTGGTGCAGGAAAACAAAATGTACTTCAAAATTTATAAAATTATTATTACATTTGTAAGTCTTCTAAATTGCTCAAAACTGATAAAAAAAAATATACACTACGTATTAATGTGCAGCTGTTCTGATCTCCTCCTTCCATGGCATTATGGTGATACGGGCATTCAATTACTGTTTATGTCCGTCTCCCTGGTACTTTGGGACGATAGGATCAGGCAGCGTGTTATTTACATTCTTGGTGAGTATGATACTCCTGGCAAGTTTGCCCTTTCTTAATATGGCCACGTAGTTCATGTGTTGCGTGTGTGTCGCTCTGGTCTCCGCCCCCTGGCACCGCTTGATGACGCAGTGCCTCTCTGCTGTTCCAGGGTGATGTTAACATGGCGGCCATACGCCTATTTTTACAAAATGTCTCCAATTTTTTTAATTTTTATTAATTTACGCAAATCTTGAGCATCTGCATCAGCATCTGAGGCGTTGAAAAGAGGGGGCGTCCCCCTCCGAAAGCTCATCGCCCCTCCCCCCCCTCCCAGTGGGATCGGGGGGTGACAAAAGTTGTTATGGCAACCCAGTGGGCTGATGAAGGCCCCCAGAGCTGCCTTGACTCTGCCTCTGCTAAGCTCAGGCCTGTAAAAATGACGATATACTGCAATACGTTATGCTGTGGATTTAAATTTAGCACCGCAGGTCAATTTATTAACGTTTAAAACTGCAGATTCAGCAGGAGATTTTCTAAATCTCATCCACTTTGCTGCTACTGTAAATGCTGCGGAATTTCCGCACAGAAATTCCACAGCGTTTATGCTACATGGGAACCCGGCCTTAAGCAGCCTAAACTTTGAGTACGTCCCATGATACATTTGGATGCTTTTCTTTTGCAAACCAAACAAATCATTCTGCACATAACTGTGTAGTGCATGTGGCCTCAGTTGGAGTTAGGGTATGTTCACACGCAGTAGCAAAATACGTCTGAAATTACAGAGCTGTTTTCGCCTGAAAACAGCTCCTGATTTTCAAAAGTTTTTTAACAACTTGCGTTTTTCGCGCCGTATTTTACGGACGTTTTTGGAGCTGTTTTTCAATGGAGTCAATGAAAAACGGCTCCAAAAAGGGCCCAAGAAGTAACATGCACTTCTTTACGCTGTCAAAAGACGGCGCGTAAAATTACACCTCGTGGGAACAGAACATCGTAAAACCCTTTGAAAGCAATGGGCAGATGTTTGTAGGCGTAATGGAGCCGTTTTTTCAGGCGGAATTCAAGGCGTAAAACGCCCGAATTACGTCTGAAAACAGTATGTGTGAACATACCCTTATGCTGATCGGTTATACGTCTGACAGCTGAGTGAAGCTAAACCCCTGTCTGTATTCAGGGGTAACAGAAATTTCAGGAGAAATTTAATGGTAACGTAGCGGATTTGTTGCGGTTTTTCGCAGCGTATCCGCAGCCTTTCTGCGATGTTCCTGCAGCAAAATCTGCAAATGCTACTCACAGATTTTGCTGCAGGGTTTTACCTTTTCTACATTAAGGCCTTGTTTATACAGTGCAAATTTGATGCAGATTTTGCATATATTTTTTAGCCAAAACCAGGAACGGTATCTAAATAGAAGAAATATATAAAGAAAGACCTTAAAGTTTCTCCACTTCTGAATCCAATTCTAGTTCTGCCTTAAAAAATTCATGCAAAATCTGCATCGCATCTGCACTTTGTGAACAAGGCCTAACAAGAGTGAAATCCGCAGTGAACATTCAGAACAGAATAAACATGCTGTAAATTAAATCTGTAGCGTGCTCTGATTTCCGTGTGGAAAATGTCCAGCAGAATGTGGATGAGATTTTTGGGTCTCATCAGCTTGCCTGCAACACTCGTCCACTGTGAAATTTTCTCCCACAAATCTGGACGGAAAATCCACAACAAATCCTCTGTGTGCAGGAGGTCTAAAGCAACTTTGTATATGAATGGATAAAAATTGATAGGAAATAATTCATACCTGGTACAAAAACATAAAGGAAAGGAAAGTTGGTTGACTTTTTAACCCCTTGGCGCCACAGCCTTTTTTTTTGCTTTTTCATCTTCGTTTTTCACTTCCCGCCTTCCAAGAGCCATAAGATTTTTATTTTTCCATCAATGGAGCGGTGTAAGGGTTTATTTTTTTGCAGGAAGTTTCGTAGTTTCTAATAGCACAATTTAAAGTTCCGTATAATGGACTGGGAAACTGAAAACAATTTCTTTGTGGGGTGGAATTGGAAAATAACCGCGATTCCTGCACAGTTTTTTGGGTTCTATTTTACGTCTTTGATCGTGCGGTAAACGACAACTTAACTTTATTTTGCGGGTCAATACGATTACGGTGATACCAAATTTATGTCGTTTTTCTTATGTTTTACTACTTTTACAAAGAAAAAACTTTTTTGTGTCGCCACATTCTGAGAGGAATAACTTTTTTATTTTTGTTCGTCGATTGAGCGGTGTGAGGGCTTATTGTTTGCGGGACGAGTTGCAGTTTGTATTGGTGCCATATTAAGGTACAGTAGACTTTTTGATCACTTTTTATTATGTGGTTTTTTAGCGCTAAGGTGACCAAAAACCAGTGATTCTGGCTTTAAAAAAAAATTTAAAAAAATTATTACAGTGTTATCCGTGCAAGTTAAGTAATATTATATTGTAATAGTTCAGACTTTTACGGACGCGACGATGCCAATTTTGTTTATTTTTTACATTACTTTAGAGGGACAAATGGGAAAAGGTTTTGTTTTTTGAACTTTTAATATTTGTAAAATTTTGTACACTACTGAGAACTTTATTCATCTATTTTTAACATTTTTATTAGTTCTCCTAGGGGATTTGAACCAGTGATCGTCAGATCTCTGGTACAATACAATGCAATACTAATGTATCGCAGTTTATTGTAATTTTTACTGGCTCCTGTTAACAGGAGCAGAAAGAAGGCAAACCTGAGGACCATCATTAGACCCCCTGCTGCCATGGCAATCATTGGCACCCTGCAATCGCGTTTCAGTGGGGGATGGTCTGTCGGAGGGTGCTGCCCCTCTCCTAACAGCTTAGATGCCACGGCACCATAGTGATTAAACGGCCAGGATCAGAACTCTCTCTGTTCCTAGCTGTTAGTGCGAGGTGTCATCTGTAATACACAGCTGACACCCACAGCGCATGGAGCGGGCTCAGTGCATGAGCCCCTTCCATACTTCAACGCCCGCACCAGGACATACGGGGACGTCCTGGTGCGTCAAGGGGTTAATGTAGATTTAAACCATGAGATGTTAAAAGTAGAATCATCTTTACAATTTTATATTCATTATTTAACAACATCACTTATTAAATAACCTTATATCTGCATATGTACACATAATAATATATGTATATTTGCATACTCATATGTATATAATTATATGTATGTGTACATTATCTATGTATTATTAATATCTGACATAACTTATTAGTGTTTGAAAAAAAAAATGTAAGGTCTTAAATCCTTAAGGTTTTGGCTTGTTATTGTTGAAAACAAACTAGCGTGAATAATTAATGAGTATTATAAATATCCTGATTAGGTTTTGTACAAACCTCTTTTTAGAAAGACATGCATAAATAATACATCAAATTAAAATGTGCAACGAGGCTCCAGGGAGCCATTAGTTCTTGCAAATGGGAATAAACCAGAGATGACATACCCGCTGCTGTTGGCATATCAATTGTGGGTCCATTAGCGAATAGATGACATTATTGCCCCCTGGTGGATTCATAATTGAATACGTCCTTAGACTGAAAAAATGCAACCTGTAATGCTAAATTGTTGGTGCATAATAATCCTATCCAAAATAACTCTCCTCCAGAAGGAAGAAAACTGTCTTTCTGTCTCGCTCTAGTGCCACCTATAGCTATTTTGTATAGCTAAGACTCCCTACCAGCTGGATCTCAGTACATTCCAAGAGTTCATGATCCTATATGATTTTTCCTTTTTATTTTCCCCATTCCTAGATGTTTTATCATATGTTATTGATGTAATTAAATGGAGAGACAATTGGCAAATAAGTAAGGGGGAATTTATTAACCTTTCTACAGCAGTGTCTTGGCACAGGAAAGTCACAAGAGGCCCAAAAATGTGCAATCTGTGGTAAAAATTGCGACTCATTGCTTTCTAGAGGATGAGGTACTGGTCATAAAGCCTCTTCTTTCTGGCTCACTAGCAAAATACTCATATAAAAAGGGGTGCACTATTTCAGTTGGCCCCATACCTATATGGCTGGTATGAACTTGTGCAGGGTTCCCATGATTCAGAGTCACTGAAAGGGGTTTTCCCACCAGAGACATTTATGACATATCTAAGGATATGTCATAAATGTCAGATATATGTGGGTCCCAACTCTGGGACCCGCACCTATCCCTAGAACGAGGCCCCCTAAATCCCATTCTACTGCTCTGTGTTGTGGCTGAAGCGTGTGACTGTTTCCGTAACTCCCATAGTAGTGACTGGCAGTTATGGAAGCAGCGTAGCATGCGAGCTACACTGTTTCCGTAACTACCTTTCAGTTCTATGGGACTTATGGAAACAGCGTAGCTCAGCGAGCTACACTGTTTCCGTAATTCATGGTTGGAAATCACACACTTCAGCCACAACACGGAGCGGTTGAACGGAGTTTAGGGGGCCCCACTCTAGAGATAGGTGCGGGTCCCAACGGTGGGACATGCATTTATCCGACATTTATGACATATCCTGTGGATATTCCAAGACAAATAGTAGGACAACAGCACACGTCTCCAGATCTTCAAAGTGGTTTTATTGTCAAAACATCCACGACAAACAGGCAACGTTTCGACCCATAGTGAGTGTAGGGTCTTTGTCACGCCTAACATTATGTCTAAAAACATCATCTTAAATAGGTGAATACAAATAATCACATGGTACATTTCAACCAATGAAAATCATGATCAGTGTCTCCCAGGTGAATTATACATTAATCGTAATGACATCCGTCAACTTATTACATAATAGTAAAAATGTGCATAAGAACGACATACAATACATCTTCAATCGACAGTTAATATAAATGCATCAATCGTTATTCTGATAATAGAAAACGAAGAAGGGAAGTTCACCACACTCCAGGTTTCAGCTCCGATCCTTGGACGCTACTGCGCATGCTCTGCAATCAATGTGGCCCCAAAGTATGCCAACATCTTTATATCTACCTTTGAGGAGGAGCATGTCTACACCTCTACACATATGGGTCACATCCGCTGCTGGTGGAGGTTTATTGATGACATTTTTGTCATCTGGGAGGGAGATAGATTGTGTTTAGACCAATTCCTTCTGGAGTTAAATAGCCATATCCCGGCCCTGCAGTTCACAATGGTTTGCTCTGACCATGAGCTGCAGTTCCTGGATACATTGGTACAACTTAAAGATGGATTGTTCTCTACGGATTTATTCGTGAAATCCACAGACAGAAATAATCTTCTTTTATATAGCAGTAATCATCCCAGACACATGATAGAATCTTTACCATGGAGTCAACTGTTACATGTTGATAGAATTGTGTCGGATACAACACCGAAACAGGTTAGGTTGACACAGATGTGCAATAAATTCTAGGAAGCTTGTGCAGAAACATAGGGATAGATTAGACAATAATCCATTGGAATCAAAAACTAAGAATAAACAGGTTGAACGCATACCCTTTTATTTCAACCTTTGGCAACTTGAGTGGTCGCATAGGTAACATTCTGCGAAAGAATTGGTCGATAGTGTCGAAGGGACATAATGAGATTAACACATTGAGTACACCACCTATCATGTCCTATCGTAGGACCAAGAATATCAGAGACGCATTGGTTAAATCGGATGTGGGTAGTAAAAAGAAAAATACACAATTGTTACTTTGCCCCCCTAAAAATGGAAATTTTCCATGTTTGAATTGCTGTAATTGCAACAACATCTTGAAGGGTAATAAATTCCAGCATCCCTACACTGGGAAGGTTTTCAATATTAGACACAGGTTTACATGTAACTCGGATTTCGTCGTATATATGATAACATGTCCTTGCTCATTAATCTACATGGGAGAAACGACTATGCCCATTAAATTGAGAATCAATAAACACAAGAGTACAATTAGGAAGAAAATTATTGAACTTCCATTACCGAGACATTTTATTGAAAAAAATCATCAGTTAAATCAATTAAGATTTAGGATAATAGATTGTGTTCCAACACTTAGAAGGGGAGGGGACAGACAGAAGTCATTAAAAAGAAAGGAATTGCGTTGGATTTTTGAACTTGAGACCTTGTACCCCAGAGGTCTGAATCTAGAGTATAAGATAACACCTGGACTCTGAGATTCTATTGCTGTTTTTAACATTTTTATCTAATATTTTGCACATCATGGGTTATTTTCGATATATTCTCATTTTTATATATATTTTCTATATATTTTTTATAGTTGAAGATTGTCCTTCTTGAAGGTTCGTTCACCACACACCAGCGAACATACGACCAGGATGAAGACTACACTTTTTCCTCTCTTTCTGTTCATCTTCTGTCTGTGGTCATAAATGCGACTGCTTTTATTAGCTCGTTGTAATAATTGAAGAGATCATATGGGTCTTAAAGAGGCTCTGTCACCACATTATAAGTGCCCTGTCTCCTACATAAGGAGATGGGCGCTGTAATGTAGGTGACAGTAATGCTTTTTATTTAAAAAAAACCATCTTTTTTCACAAAGTTAGGAGCGATTTTGGTTTATGCTAATGAGCTTTCTTAATGCCCAAGTGGGCGTATTTTTACTTTCGACCAAGTGGGCGTTGTACAGAGGAGTGTATGACGCTGACCAATCAGCATCATGCACTACTCTCCATTCATTTACACTGCACTAGCGATATAGATATATCGCTATGTGCAGCCTCATACACAAGCCCTAACATTACTAGTGTCCTGATAATGAATACACATGAAATCCAGACTGGATGTCATGTGTACTCAGAATCCTGACACTTCTGAATCTTTTCTGTGAGATTTACAGCAACGGATACGAAATCTTGTTTACCTCCGTAATCTCGCGAGATTTCGTATCCGTTGCTGGAATCTCACAGAAAAGATTCAGAAGTGTCAGGATTCTGAGTACACATGACGTCCAGGCTGGATGGTCATGTGTGTTCATTATCAGGACACTCGATTAACGTTAATCAAGCAGAATCTCTGTTTATGTGGCTGAAGATCATGTTCTAGTAAGAACGCGATTCTGCTGTCTAAATGAATGGAGCGGAGTGCATGATGCCGATTGGTCAGCGTCATACACTCCTCTGTACAACGCACACTTGGTCGAAAGTAAAAATACGCCCACTTGGGCATTAAGAAACTCATTAGCATAAACCAAAATCGCTCCAAACGTTGTGAAAATAGATAGTTTTTTTAAATAAAAAGCATTACTGTCACCTACATTACAGCGCCCATCTCCTTATGTAGGAGATAGGACACTTATAATGTGGTGACAGAGTCTCTTTAAGGGAGATACTATAGGAGACGGTCAGGAGCCAATTACAAGTCTTGTGTTTATTATGCTGTATATCCGTCTGATGATTTTCTTCGGACACATATTACGAGCATTCCATGCAACTATCTTTGATCACTTTTTGTGATCTAGTTTATATAGGCGGTTTAACATAGTAGATGACTTATTGGATGAGTAAAGATTAAACTACTTATTGATCCACACATATAGTTAGGGGTCGATACTAAAACCCCCCTCCCTTTTTCCCATTGACTCATTGGATATTTAGAAACATGTGACTTATTGTTATGTAGTGATGGCGTCCTTGACAACATAACAGATTATGTCCCACAGCGTCTTTTACAAATGACACTGTTACAATTACAATGTTGTGGTCAATACATTTGAGCCACAAGATGTGGGATTGAGGATATTATGGCTTCTATAGGTACCAGATTGATATTCCTGGCCGATTTGTTCAGTTGGTGGTCAATTCCCTGTTTCTATTGCGCCTCGGCGATTCATTAATTACAGAGCATGCGTAGTAGCGTCCTAGGATCGGAGCTGAAACCTGGAGTGTGGTGAACTTCCCTTCTTCGTTTTGTATTATCAGAATAACGATAGATTGCATTTATATTAACTGTCGATTGAAGATGTATTGTATGTCGTTCTTATGCACATTTTTACTATTATGTAACAAGTTGACGGATGTCATTACGATTAATGTATAATTCACCTGGGAGACACTGGTCACGATTTTCATTGGCTGAAATGTACCATGTGATTATTTGTAGTCACCTATTTAAGATGATGTTTTTAGACATAATGTTAGGCGTGACAAAGTCCCTACACTCACTATGGGTCGAAACGTTGCCTGTTTGTCGTGGATGTTTTGACAATAAAACCACTTTGAAGATCTGGAGACGTGTGCTGTTGTCCTATTATTTGTCTTGGAATTTACATTATGCCGGAGTGGTTTTGCCTGGCTTGACAGCGTGCACCGCACCAGACTCGGGACTTGTGCTGCTTCAAAACCTTCTACTTTTCTTCATATCCCGTGGCTATGTCATAAATGTCTCTGGTGGGAAAATCCCTTTAACCCCTTAATGACTAGGCATTTTTGCGCGTTAACGACCAAGGATTATTTTTTCGTTTTTTCACTGTCACATTCTATGGCCTTATTCACACGAACGTGTGCATATTGCGCGCGCAAAAAATGCTGCATTTTTTGCGCGTTGCGTGTGTCATCAGTATGTGATTTTCACGCATATGCCATGCTTATGAAACGCGGTTTTGAACTTTAGAAAAATAAATGAAGGAAGTGCTTTTATTTTTTCCTTCATTTCTTTATCTACTGTTGCGCGAATCACGCGCGTCACACGGAAGTGCTTCCGTGTTCGATTTTCACGCACCCATTGAGTTCAATGGGTGCGTGATGCACGAAAAACGGCCAAGTATAGGACATGTCGTGAGTTTTATGCAGCCGACATACGCTGCGTGAAAATCACGGACTGTCTGAACGGCCCCATTCACTAACATAGGTCCGTGAGACACGTGTGATTTTCATGCGTGTATCCGGACGTAATACACGTTTGTGTGAATAAGGCCTAAGAGTCGTAACTTTTTTATTATTCCGTCGACATAGCCGTATAAGGGCTTGTTTTTTGCGGGACGAGTTGTATTTTTGGGTGCATATAATATGTTGATTAACTTTTATTAACTTGATTTTAGGAAAGAATTGAAAATAAGCAGCTATTCCAGCATTGATTTTTGCGTCATAAATTTACGCCGTTCACTATGCGGCATAAATAACATGTTACCTTTATTCTATGGGTCGGAACGCTTATGAGGATACCAAATACGTAAAGGTTTTATGTTTTCCTACGTTTGCAAAACAAAAACCCTTTTAAAAAAAAAATGACTTGTTTTTGAATCGCCGCATTCCAAGAGCCGTAACTTTTTATTTTTCCGTCGATATAGCCATATGTGGGCCTTTTTTTTTGCGGGACAAGGTGTATATTTCATTGGTAGTATTTTGGGGTACATAGGACATATTGATTAACGTTTATTTTATTTTTTATGGGGTGAATGGGAGGAAAAAAAAAGGAATTTTGGCATTGCTTTTTGCACGTTTTTTAGACGCTATTTATGAGGCGGTTTAGTTAATGTGTTACCTTTATTGTTTGAGTTGTTACAATCGCAGCGATACCTTATATGTGTAGGTATTGTTGTTTTTTTACACTTTTACTAGATAAAACCACTTTTGGGGGAAATAATTAGTTTAATTTTATTTTTACTGTAATCTTTTTTTTTTTTTTCATAAACTTGATTTAACTTTTTTTTTTTTGTCCCACTAGGGACTTCACTTTGTGATCTTCTGATCGCTTATATAATGCTTTGGTCTACTTAGTACACCAAAGCATTATTGCCTGATTGCCTGTCAGTGTGAGGGTATGTTCACGTCTTAACAAAATACGTCTGAAATTACAGAGCTGTTTTCAGGCGAAAACAGCTCCTGAATTTCAGACTGTTTGCAAGTGCTCGCGTTTTTCGTGGACGTAATTGGAGCTGTTTTTCAATGGAGTTAATGAAAAACGGCTCCAATTACGTCCCAAGAAGTGACATGCACTTCTTTGAGGCGGGCGTCTTTTTATGCGCTGTCTCTTGACAGCGACGCGTAAAAATACACCTCGTGTGCACAGAACATCGGAAAACCCATTGAAATCAATGGCAGATGTTTGCAGGCGTATTGGAGCCGTTTTTTCAGGTGTAATTCGAGGTGTAAAACGCCCGAATTACGTCTGAAAATAGGCCGTGTGAACATACTCTAAAACTGACAGGCAATCTATTAGGCAGTTGCTGAAGGCAGACCTGGGGGCCTTTGTTAGGCCCCCGTCTTCCATGGAAACCGATCGGTGCCCCACAATATCGTTGCGGGGCGGCCGATGGGATGGCAGAGGGAGCTCACTCCCTCTGTCAAACACATTAGATGCCGCTGTCGCTATTGACAGCAGCAACTACTGGGTAAAATTGCCAGAATCGGAGAGAGCTTTCATTCCGGCAGTTGGGGCCGGAGCCAGGCTGTGTATAACAGCCATTCTCCTGCCACTGATCTGGTGGATACAGTGGCAGTACCCACCAGATCAGAGCGACGGACATATCCGTCTCTATGCAGGAACTAGCACCTGCTTGTGACGGATATAACCGTCACTCAACGTTAAGGGGTTACAGATGTTCTCCACCTTCTGACAACTGATGACCTATCCACTGGATAAGTCATCAGTATATCATCGGTGCGGGTCCATCACCCGGACCCCGCAGCGGTCAGCCGCACAGGATGTTATGGCACATAATGTATGGAGGCGGAAGCAGTTGGCTCCGTACATAGCATAGCGGCCGTGCTGCAGAACTGCAGGTCTGCTCCTATACGCTTGAATAGGAGCAGAGCTGCATCGGCCTCTATTCCGTGGCTGGAGCCAATTGCTTCCGGCATGTACGTCCGGTGCACAGAGGCACCGGACCAGCTGATATGTGTGAGGCCCGGGTGTCGGACCCCCACAGATCATGTACAGATGACGTATCCGGTGGATAGGTAATCAGTTGTCAGAAGGTGTAAAACCACTTTAATTGCTAGCAAACAAGACGGAAGGAAATCTGGCTGATGGTCTTGACTTTACTCCTACAAGAGGTGAAAAAGCAAACACTCCCTCCTGCATACCTCCCAACCCTCCCAGATTCAGCGGGACAGTCCCGGATTCCGGTAGGTGTCCTGCTGTCCCGGACGGCTGGTGGTATGTCCTGGTGTCAACTGCATCTGCGTCCATGCAGATGCAGTTTGTAACACCCATGGCCGCGGACTGTCAGGTTTACTCACCTCCTGACAGCCACAGCCATGGATCAGTGAGCGCTGGCCCACATCTCCTCCTCAGGAGACACGAGTGCTCACTTTCGCTTCACTCTGCTGTGTCCCATAGGGTGCGTGCACACGCCAGTGCTCAGTCTTAAAGGGCCAGCGCGCGCACCTGAATCTGTTACCAAATTAGACCTGCCCCTTTCTGCCTTGCCTGAGCATTGTTTTCGTTTACCTTTGTTCGTCTCTGCAAATGGTCCCTTAAGTGTTTTCCAGTTCCCAGTGTTCCCGTTCTACCGGTATCCTGTATCCCGTGCTATCCTGGTCCAAGTGCCATTTAGAGTTGGAGTCATGTTGTGCTAAGTACTACGCCTGCCTTGTTACACCACGCCTTGTGTCTGCCTGCTGCCAAGGTCCCATCTGAGCTTATCTTGCTACTGTCTGAAGTTACCACAGGTACACCTACTTTGACTTGTATCCTGTTGGCCAAGGCGGTACGGCCCATTGGGTCAACGCACCACTATGTGACACAGTTGAATACAATGCTTAAGCAAGAGACTGTCAGCTCCCTGCTTCAGCATTTGCTGTCCACTTGTCGGTGACTCCCCGGGCACAGCGCCACTTTAATCGCAGAGCCCGAGGAAGCCCTTTACGTCACTGTCTATATATGGACAGTAATGTCGGACTTTCAACTATGGAGTCCCTAGCCATAGCAATGCGAGCTCTCTGGCTGGGGGGGGGGGGGGACTCCAGTCTTGAGAAAGCCATTGACGACACTGTCCATAAACGGAGAGTGACATCAGGTGCTCCTCCTGGAATGGATTACAGGGGGGTGTAGCACTATCTACAGGGTGGGGTGGCGGTATGTTCAAGGGAGTGAGGTACTATCTACATGGGCAATGTGGCACTCTATGGGCGCTATCTACATGGGCACTGTGGCACTATCTATGTGGGCACTGGCACTTTATATGTGGGCATTGACACTCGGGGCAGCTAAGGGGGCATTATACAGGGGGGGGCATCTATGCGGAATTATACTGTATTGGGGGCAGCTAAGGGGCATTATACTGAATGGTGGCATCTAAGGGGACATTATACTGCATAGTGGCAGCTAAGGGGGCATTATACTGTATGGGGCAGCTATGGGGGCATTATAATGTATGGGGCAGCTATGGGGGCATTATACTGTCTGGGGGCAACTGTGAGGGCATTATACTGTATGGGGCAGCTATGGGGCATTATACTATATGAGGACAGCTGTGGGGCATTATACTGTATGGGGCATCTGTGTTGGCTTTGTACTGTATTGTATGGTGGCATTTTACTGTGTGGGGGCAGCTATTTGGCAATATACTGTGTAGGAGGCAATATGGGGTATTATACTTTTTGTGGGGGACAGCTATAGGGGCATTATATGGTGTGGAGGGTTCTATGGGGGCATTATACTTTGGGGAAGCACTATGGGACCATGATACTGTGTGGGCTGAACCGGGTGTGTATGGGCGAAGATTTGGCGGGGTTAGAGGTGTTGCTTAAAAATAAAAAAAAATTGCAAAGAATTCTGGCCAAAAACCTTCACCACAATTTGGTGCAGTCTTTCAGATGGAATTCCCTGTGGGTTCTAGGTCGAATACTTTTTGCGTTCTTTTACGCAGCATATCCGACCTGTGTGAACATATCCGTAGAGGGGTTAGCCGGAGTTTTAAAATTAGTGGCCTATCCATCAATATTATTTTCATATGCTATTACTTTTGTAGTGGCTGTGCGAGGTATTGCAGCATTTTCCCATTAAAGTAGTGGGACAGTGCTGAAATACCTTGAAAAATCGTTACGAAAGTTATGGCGGGTGAAAGTATGAAAAGGAATAAAACCTATGTAAATAATAAAGATGCTTCTGCGCTTGTATGAGCACTGAAGCCCCTTAAAACAGTTGATCAGTGGGACTGCTGAGAGTCGTACCCCCACCGATCTAATATAGAAGGCCTATTCTAAGGCTAGGCCATCAATTTTAACCCCTTAGTGACTACCAATACGCCTTTTAACGACGGTCACTAAGGGGCCTTAGGCTAGGCCACTGCCTTTTGCACAGCAGCCTAGTCTAAGTCCTGCATGGGTGTCCTGTGCAGGCTGAAGTGGGTGCTCGGCTGTCTGGTGACAGCTGGGCTCCTGCTCTTTTGGTAGCGATCTAAGTTTACTTAGATCACGGCCGTTTAACCCATTAAACGCTGTGGTCAATAGCGACCGCTGCATTTAAATCATTTGCAGAGGGAGGGAGCTCCCTCTGTCACCCATTGGCGGACTGCAAATGCAATCGCAGGCCTCCGATGAGGTGTCATGGCAGCCGGGGGCCTAATAAAAGCCCCCAGGACTGCCCTGGCTGTATGCCTATTACAGAGGCATAGCTAGGTTCTCCAGCACCCGGGGCAAAGATTCAGTTTGGCGCCCCCCCCCCAACCACTTTCCCGACATCTCTTTCCCCCTCGCCGTGTTTGTTTTCTCTACCAATCAATGACGTGTCATTTCTTTTCCACATTTCTTTTTATGTAACTCGAGTATAAAAACATTTGTACATTTTACAAGCAATATAGTTCTATACACAACACCAGAACCAAGCTCAGTACATAAATACAGCCCCAGAACCAAGCTCAATACATATATACAGCACCAGCACAAATACAGCTCAATTTAGTGCAACCCCTGCTGTACAGGTTTGTACAGCGTAAAACTACAGCTCCCAGCATGGCCAGAACAATGATAAGGATATGCTGGGAGTTGCTGTTTCACAAAAAATAAATCATATCATAATCATACCACCCATCATATCTCTGCAGATCATACAGTGACTACAGTGCTGATTAGAGGCAGAATAAACATTTACATTAAGTGACTCACCGGTGACGTCTCAGATTCTAGCTATTTTTCTCCATCCGGTCACAGCCCATTTCTGCAGTTTGCCGCTCAGATGTCTTCAGCTTCTCACTTTTCCAACATTTCTACACCTATAAATAAAGATAAAGTTATCATTATACCACACACTACGCCCCTAAATATAATAGCACCATACACTGCACCTCTAATTATAATAGCACCATACACCGTGTCCCACACACACACACACACACACACACACACACACACACACTGTGCCCACTATAGATAGTGCCTGCCATAGAGCCCCCTGTAGATAGTGCCCCCCATAGAGCCCCCTGTAGATAGTGTCTGCCATAGAGCCCCCTGTAGATAGTGTCTGCCATAGAGCCCCTTATAGATAGTGCCCCCATAGAGCCCCGGTAGATAGTGCCCCCATATATAGTGTCCCACAAATAGCTCCACCTATAGTGCTCTACAGATAGCCCACCCCTGTATATAGCCCCTTGTAGATATAGCCCAGCCCTGTATATAGTGCTCCATGTATAGCCCACCCCTTTATATAGTCCCCTGTAGATATAGCCCACCCCTGTATATAGTGCTCAACAGATAGCCCACCCCTGTATATAGCCCCCTGTAGATATAGCCCACCCCTGTATATAGTGCTCCACAGATAGCCCACCCCTGTATATAGCCCCCCTGTAGATATAGCCCACCCCTGTATATAGTGCTCCACATATAGTCCACCCCTGTATATAGTGCTCCACATATAGTCCACCCCTGTATATAGCCCCCCTGTAGATATAGCCCACCTCTGTATATAGTGCTCCACATATAGTCCACCCCTGTATATAGTGCTCCACAGATAGCCCACCCCTGTATAGAGCCCTCCTGTAGATATAGCCCACCCCTGTATATAGTGCTCCATAGATCGCCCACCCCTGTATATAGCCCCCCTGTAGATATAGCCCACCCCAGTATATAGTGCTCCACAGATAGCCCACCCCTGTATATAGCCCGACTGTAGATATAGCCCACCCCTGTATATGGTGCTCCATAGATAGCGCACCCCAGCATATAGCCCCCCCTGTAGATAGACACCCCCCATAGATAAAGTCCCCCTTGTAGATAAATCCCCCCCCCCCATGTAGATAAAGCCCCCCCGTAGATAAAGTCCCCCTTGAAGATAAAGGCCCCCCCCCCGTAGATAAAGCCCCCCCCCCCACGCCGGCCGGCAGCAATGGAGACCTGCTCTCTTCTGCGCAGGTCTCCTGGGGGTTGAACGAAGCGTCTATGAAAGGCGCTGATTGGCTGGGCAGGATGACTTTGCCTGTCATTCAGCGCCTTTCAGCGACGGAAGCTTCACTGGTACAAAAGGTACCAGTCGCTTCACTGGTACAAAAGCGCTGAATAGCCGGGCACGGAACGTACCCGGCCATTCATTGCTTGTAATTGTACCTGTGTCCTATAGACACAGGTACAATTATAGTGCAGGAGGAGGTGGCGCTGGCGCTCCCCTCTAAGCTGCGCCCAGGGCACATGCCCCGCCTTCCCCCCCCCCCTAGCTACGTCCCTGCCTAATAGATTGCCTGTCAGTTTTACACTAAGTATACCAAAGCATTATAGCAACGATCAGAAGATTGCATAGTGAAGTCCCCTAGTAGTACAGAAAAAATAAGTCATTAATGTGAAATAAAAATTATTAATAAAGATTACAGTAAAAAGAAACAAACATTTTTTTCCCATAAAAAGTGGTTTTGTTTTGTAAAAATAGAAAAAAATAAATAAAAGTACACATATATAGTATTGCCGCGACCGTAATGACCCAAACAATAGAGTTAAAGTATAGCTAAACGTTCGACAAACTTCTGACATGTCATAGTGACATGTCAGAAGTTTGGATGGGTGGGGGTCCGAGCACGGAGACCCCCACCAATCGTTAGAATGAAGCAGCTGAAGTGCTCGTATGAGCGCTCAGCTGCTTTGTGTCTGTTCGGCTTTTTCCGGAAAGCTGATGTATCGGTGTACGGGCTCATAGACTTTCTATTGAGTCCGCACACCGATACATTTCTTTCCGAAAATAGCGAACAGACACGAAGCAGCTGAGCGATCAAACGAGCACTTCTGCTGCTTCGTTCTAGAGATTGGTGGGGGTCTCAGTGCTCGGACCCCCACCAATCCAAACTTCTGACATGTCACCATGACATGTCAGAAGTTTGTCAAACGTTTAGCTACACTTTAACATGTAATTTAAACCGCAAGGTGAAAACCTCCGCAAAAAACTACAACGAAATTGCTATTTTTTTCCTATGTCCGCCCAAAAAGTCATAATAAAAGTTAGTCAATACGTCCCATGTACCCCAAAACAGTACCAATCAAAACTAGGTCTCGTCTCGCAAAAAATAAGACCTCATATCACTACATTGACGGAAAAAAAATAAAAATTACGGCTCTTGGAAAGCGACGATGCAAAAGCAAATGATCTTTTTATTGTGCAAAAGTCATAAAACATAAAAAACCTATACATCGATATGCCGTATTCGTACCGACACATAGAACATAGGTAACATGTTATTTACACCACACAGTGAACGGCGCAAATTTAAAACGTATATAACAAGGGCGGAATTTCAGTTTTGTTTTTATCCCCCCCCCCCAAAAAAAAATAATACAACTTAATCAAAAAAATTATAGTAGGCTTCAATTTTCAGGACATGGGAAAAAAAGGATAGAACGTAAGCACACAAAACGTCTGCACAAACGACACTATTGGGACATCCGTCCTGACCATAGAAATCAATATACACGCTGTGGCATACGTTTTGACACTGTTATCTCATGTCAAAACGTGCACGTCAGATGTAGAGTAAAAACGAGATGTGAACTTGGCCTTAGCTGTCATTTTGGCAGTAAAAATATGCATATAGTTTGCCTTCCCAGTTTAGATTAGAAGCCAAGGTAATAGTATTGAATAATGTAAAGCCTCTGCAATGTAGTGGCATCCAGTACTGAGCTGTGGGGTGGGACTGTGAGACAATAAGGGTGTGTTCTCCGGACATGGGAATCCTCACCTGTGAGATCAGGTCCTGGAGCGGCTTGTATGTTCTTTCCTACAGTTCTCTACATCAGGCCTGTTCCTGTGAGCTGTCCTGGCCGTGCTCTTACCCCCTCCCCTCACACCAGTCCGATACTACAGAAGACAGGTAAGGGATAGTTAGAAAACTTGGGCCATGTTCACACGGCGTATGTTCATGTTGAAAAATACGAAGCTGATTTCAAGAAAAAACAGCCTCTGAATCTAGGCATTTTTGGAGCTGATTTTCAAAGCCTATTTTTTTTCTTTGCAAGCGTTTTTGAAACATATTTTGAGGCATGGTTTTTTTTGTAGCATAATGGAAATCTGCTTGTAAAACATTTCAAGAAGTGACATTTCGCTTCTCTTTAACGCAGCGTATTTTTACAAGGTGTTATTTTAATCAATCCAGTGGTGTAAAGATACGCCTCATGTGGACTGTGTATTTCCCGTTAGAGTCAATGAGAAGCAGTTTTTAGGTGTATTTCACGTGATTTTCAGAGCGTAATACGAGCATTTTACGCTATGAAATATGGCGTGTTAACATGGCCTAGGTGAACTTGTATACAAAATAGGATACATTGTTGATGTTATTCACTGATGGGAACGTGACGTAGCCGAATGTCTCTACTAACCTCTGGGTATTTCAGCTACATTAGTAGATCGTGTTTATTTGTAGATGCAATGAACTAACCGATAACTCGTTTACTTTGCGCTCAATGAATTGTGTGGTGCAGCCATTTCTATGATGAATTGAGTGAAGGTCCTGGTCACATTGCTGAAGTTCTTGTGATGCAGTAAAAGTGGTGATAGAACAATGTCTGGCTGACAAAAAGCTCTCCTAATGTATAACGTACCTATAGTACAAGACTAGTTCAATACAATCCATTTATATTTAACCAATATTGAGGACAACCTAAATACCCCTCTATAAAGAAACTAAATAGATATCAGTAGATCATATATATTATATCGGGGGGGAGGGTATATATTAGAAAACGACCATGACTACGGGTGACGTCAGCGGTGACTCATAACATATTCAGAATAAAAACCTAAAAATAGTCAAGACCATGCTTATACTGATAAAATAAATAATTTTATTGGTACAAGATATTTAAAAAAAACACACATTAAAATCAAAGCTGATTACCACAGTGTGAAGCAATTGAGGCCAGACAGTTGTCAATAGTTGGATAATAAATAAACATATATGTGTTTTGAAAGTATCATGAGTAAGGCTTGGAGTAACTGCAACCATGAAAGCACATTCAGTGCTCTACATAGTGTATGAAATATATAAACCCGGGAGACATGTAATGTGTTCTAGATAATATGCAGAGTCCCAGGTCTGAGTAATCATTTGATGGCAAAGATGCAGTCAGCACCAGACCCAAACAAATGGTTACATAACAAGTATTGTTTGGCGTCACCCCCAGACGAAGGCTCTCAGCTGAAACGTACGTCGGGTGTGACGCCAGACAGCACAAATCTATGAATAAGTTGCTTATACTATATATCCATATATACCTGTTATGTAACCATTTGTTTTGGTCTGGTGCTGACTGCATCTTTGCCTTTGGGCTGGGTTCACACGACCTATTTTCAGACGTAAACGAGGCGTATTATGCCTCGTTTTACGTCTGAAAATAGGGCTACAATACGTCGGCAAACATCTGCCCATTCATTTGAATGGGTTTGCCGACGTACTGTGCAGACAACCGGTCATTTACGCGTCGTCGTTTGACAGCTGTCAAACGACGACGCGTAAAAATACAGCCTCGTCAAAAGAAGTGCAGGACACTTCTTTCAGACGTAATTTGAGCCGTTCTTCATTGAACTCAATGAAGAGCAGCTAAAAATTTACGGCTGTCAGAGAAGCCTCGCAAAATGCGAGGAGGAGCATTTACGACTGAAACGAGGCAGCTGTTTTCTCCTGAAAACAGTCTGTCTTTTCAGACATAAAAGCCTGCTACCGTGTGCACATACCCTAAAGGAGTTGTCCGAGGTTTTTTTTTTCTACATTTAAAACCACATTGCACATATTTACAATTTCATAATATACTTACCCTTGCAATCTTGCTTCTGTTCTCCACACTGGCTGTTTTTCCTGCTCATCACATGAGCTCCGACGTCACGTTTTCTGCCTCCTCCACTGTCGTGTCGTATACCTATCACATGGTCTCGGACCAGAGAGACCTCGGATGGTATACGACACGTCACTGGTGACGTGTCGTTTCTGCGAGTGCTGGTTCTTTAGTGCCCACCCAGCCTATGTAGTTGTTCACTGTGAGCGCGCCCGTGCGTGTTCACAGTGAACAAGGACGGCACCTGCGAAACACAGCCACTTGTAGATACCCCCCACAAACACCCCTTCATATACATAGCGCCACTGTGGCCGGTGATTCCTGTCCAGAACGGCTCGCTTGATCCCTCTGTCCATATATGGACAGAGTGATCATGCGAAGCGTCCAGGAGCGGATTCCACAACCCCAGTGGGATTCCGCTCCTTCGGTGAGGTACAATAGCGCTAGGTACAGGTGGGGGGAGGGGAGTGTGACATCCTATGGAGGTGGGGGATGACATCTACGGAGGTGTTTGGGTGCAAAAAAAGGTCAGCAAGGAAACACGAAGGATGTCAGCGGGGACGAGCAAGGACAGCTCACATGAACTCTTGCAATGCATGCAGGGAAAAGAAGTTTCATGAGAAGGAAACATCAACAAACCGAACCTGGAGTGCATGTAAACAAACGGCGCTAAATTCAAAGAAGATATGTGGTAAGTGGATTTTTATTTTTTTAAATACTGCTTTATTTAGGTTGTCTGTATAAGGGGTAATGTATGACACACTCTTTGAAAATGTGATCATATCTCGGACAACCCCTTTACAATGATTACTCAGACCTGGGACTCTGCATATTATCTAGAACACATTACATGTCTCCCGGGTTTATATATTTCATACACTATGTAGAGCACGGAATGTGCTTTCATGGTTGCAGTTACTCCAAGCCTTACTCATGATACTTTCAAAACACATGTTTATTTATTATCCAATTATTGACAACTGTCTGGCCTCATCTGCTTCACACTGTGGAAATCATCTTTGATTTTAATGTGTTTTTTTTATTTCTTGTACAAATAAAATTATTTATTTTATCAGTATAAGGCTATGTTCACCCGGAGTATTTTGCAGGCAGAATTTCTGCCTCAAAATTCCGTTTGGAAGTTTGAGGCAGATTTTCCTCTCCCTGCACGCCGATTTTCTTGGCGTTTTTCGCCCGCGGCCATTGGGCACTGAGGGCATAAAACGCAGCGAAATACGTTTTCTCTGCCTCCCATTGAAGTCAATGGGAGGTCAGAGGCGGAAGCGCATGGCACGTTATACAAGGGAGGGGCGCTGCGTGGCACGTTATACAAGGGAGGGGCACTGCGTGGCACGTTATACAAGGGAGGGGCGCTGCGTGGCACGTTATACAAGGGAGGGGCGCTGCGTGGCACGTTATTCAAGGGAGCGGCGCTGCGTGGCACGTTCTACAAGGGAGGGGCGCTGCGTGGCACGTTCTACAAGGGAGGGGCGCTGCGTGGCACGTTATACAAGGGAGGGGTGGATGTCTGGCACTATACAGAAGGGGGGCTGTGTGTGGTGCTATCTACAGGGGACACAAAGGGGCATCATTAATATGAGGGGCACGGTTACTGATGGGTCACTTTTATTGTGTCGAGCACTGAGGGATCATTACCATCTGGGGCACTGTGGATTACGAGTTTGTTTAGAGGATGGGTTATAGGTGTGGAGGATGATGGAAAAACGAGAACCCAACATGTCTGTGCGTCAAATTCTGCAGAGATGAGTCGTGCCTGGAATAAGTCGTGTCAGTGGTCTGGACCGGATGGAGAAAATAAAGGGAAAGTGAATGACTCTAATCAGAGAAAACATTACCTGTGAGTCACTAGATATAAATGTGCTGTAAACACTTATATGGTCTGCAGAGCTCCTGTGTATAACTGGCATCTACCACTATATGGTCACTACATGGTGTTAGTATTGGTCTTTGTATAGTGGTTTTATTTAGTAACCATATGGGGGTATTATTCAGTCACTATGTGGTTATGGTGTGGTGGTATTATTCAGTAACGAATACGGCCTAAAAATCCCTGCAATCCTGATGCCGGTAAAAATCGGAGTCATGGAGTCAGTAAATGGTCGGATTAGGCACAGGTGATTATCTATATAACCGCTCATATTTTCACCCTTCTAGTAGTGGGAAAACTGCCCTAAATGTGACAATCAATGGCCTTGATTGGCTGCAATGGTCTTGGTAATGATATACGTGGTGTAATCGCTGCCGGACCGGCACCACCAGTACATCGGCAGTGGGATTTAAAAGGTGAGTAATTTTCCTTCTATTTTTCTTTCTTAACATTGACTGCAGTTACTTAGTTTTCCACTGGCAATTATTATTATCGGTGAAAAACTTTTGTCGGCAGTGGCTTACCGATGTGGTTTACCGGCTAGGTGGCAACTCTAAACTTTGGCTGAGATTTGCAGAAATCTTATACGGTTTGCTGCTACTGTAAATGCTGCGGAATTTCTGCACAGAATTGCGTTGTGGAAATTCCACAGTGTATCCTGCCTGTGAGAACATACCCTTACAACCAGTGTTCCCTATAAGTTGCGCCTTCCACAGTCCGCCCGGCTCCGGTGCTAGAGACAGCCACATTCACTTGTATGTCCATCCTCAGGACGTAGATGCAAGTGAATACTATAGGCTGCAGGCCACGTTAGGCCTGCAGCCTATAAGGCGCTAGGAAGACTACGTGCGCAGGCTGGCGTGATGACGTCACATCATCACGCCGGTGTTCACATGCGTCCTGCCCAGAAGGCAGTGCAGCGCTCTGTCCGTCGCGGGAGCGGGGCAAGGTAAGTACAATCTTTTGTTTTTTGAGGGGGCTGTGTGGTAATATACAGGGGGGGATTGCTGTGTAGCACTATATACAAGGGAAGGGGGGATTGCTGTGTGGCGGCATATACAAGGGGAGGGCGGATTGCTGCGTGGCGGCATATACAAGGGGAGGGCGGATTGCTGCGTGGCGGCATATACAAGGGGAGGGCGGATTGCTGCGTGGCGGCATATACAAGGGGAGGGCGGATTGCTGCGTGGCGGCATATACAAGGGGAGGGCGGATTGCTGCGTGGCGGAATATACAAGGGGAGGGCGGATTGCTGCGTGGCGGCATATACAAGGGGAGGGCGGATTGCTGCGTGGCGGCATATACAAGGGGAGGGCGGATTGCTGCGTGGCGGCATATACAAGGGGAGGGCGGATTGCTGCGTGGCGGCATATACAAGGGGAGGGCGGATTGCTGCGTGGCGGCATATACAAGGGGAGGGCGGATTGCTGCGTGGCGGCATATACAAGGGGAGGGCGGATTGCTGCGTGGCGGCATATACAAGGGGAGGGCGGATTGCTGCGCGGCGGCATATACAAGGGGAGGGCGGATTGCTGCGCGGCGGCATATACAAGGGGAGGGCGGATTGCTGCGCGGCGGCATATACAAGGGGAGGGCGGATTGCTGCGCGGCGGCATATACAAGGGGAGGGCGGATTGCTGCGCGGCGGCATATACAAGGGGAGGGCGGATTGCTGCGCGGCCGCATACACAAGGGGAGGGCGGATTGCTGCGCGGCGGCATACACAGGGAGAGGGTGTGTTGCTATCTACAGGGTGTGTGTGTCAATCGCCATCTACAGGGGGTCTGTGGCGCCATCTACAGGGGGGTTTGTGTGTGACGCCATCTACAGGGGGGATTGTGTGTGGCGCTATCTACAGTGGTGGGCTGTGTGTGGCGCTATCTATAAGGACAGTGGTGGAATGAGGGATTCTTTCATTGATGCCTATAATTGGTGTTTATAACTGTCTATTTTACTGGTGTACTTGTAATATTATAGTATTTAAAAAAGTTATTAAAACTATGTTAAAATAACTTTTCTTATTTAGTCGCTATATTAGCGTTTACTGGGGGTATTACTTTTGGTCATCAGGTCTCCCACCATTGATGGAAACTTGCCCTGCTCCCTAACTGCCCCGCTCAGGAGCTGCCAAGACTTAGAGGGAACATTGCTTACAACCTGTGATCTTTCTTCCTGTTGTGACTTGCAGCTTCTCTCCTTCCTTACAAGGACACTAAACCAGAAAATAAAACTGTTCGTGCTGCTCCCCGACTTCAAAAGGGTGCTGCACCCCGAATATTGCATCTACAGTATTGAGCCTGGTATCATTTGAAAACTAAATTTCTGAGCTTTAGTCATGACGTATTTATTATGTCCTTGCCAAAAATCCTGCAGTATTCTGATGAATGATGGATAGTGCAGTTGGCTTACTACATACGGTTTTATACATTGAACTCAATAATAAAACTGTGTGCGGTATGCTCCAAAGCTCCCTCTAGTGGTGGTTGCAGGCATCTAGGGTTTTATTGTTTTCACTTTGTGTCAATGCAGGGCAATAACTGCTGTAAAGATATCTTATGAAATTATTCAGCACATTTGACCTAAAACTTACAAACTATATACAATATACAAACTTAACTATTTTAAGGGGACATTAATTTTTTTTAGCAGCCCAAGACCTGCTATTATTTGGATTGATTAACCCTAATCAATTGTCCCATATACTGAAAAATTATTTGTAACCATACAAATGATTATTAAAATGCTTGAATGTTATAATTGTAACAAATACAAAGTAATCTTAAGGTAACACTCCTCATGTTTTTAGCCATCTTTTAACCCCCTAGAATTATGCATGAAGATATCACAGATGCGACCAGCACCAAAGGTGATTGGACACTCTTCTCATTATTGAATCTCCGATTAGGTGGAGGTTCCAGCTTTCTAAGATTTATATTCCCCTAAGGCTTCGTTCACATCTGCGTCGGGGCTCCATTCATGGGTTTCCGTCAGACCTTTCTGTCAGGGGAACCCATAGCTTTCCGTTTGCATTACCATTGATTCCAATGGTAATGCTTCCATTGCTAATGGTTTCTGTTTGTGTCCGTTCCGTAAGGTTTCCGGTTTTTTTACAGAATCAATAGCATAGTCAACTGCGCTATTGTTTCCGCAAAAAAAACACAAAACCTTACGGAACGGAAAGAAATGGAAACTATTTGCAACTGAAGCGTTACCATTAAAATCAATGGTAATGCAAACGGAAAGGTATGGGTTCCCCTGATGGAAAGGTCTGATGGAACCCAGACACAGATGTAAATTAAGCCCAAGACATATCTGATTCAGCTCTTTTTCCTAGAATGGGCGACGTGATGTCCAATTCTGGGAACTCCTCTGATTAGGAATATCCAGTTGCCAATAAATTGAGTTATGTGGGCCAGGGGATTTCCTAACATTTTAATGCAAAATAATTCATTCTTTAAAAATACAATGGCGTGAACCAGTGATCATGATAGAGGTTAGTGATCCTGACCGATGTTCAGTGAAGAAAACTGCATTTAAAATAAGAAAAGAGCATTTCACATATAACACAGACCTCTGTTGTAAAGGTGAATAGCGAGTGGCACTGAAAGAGTTAAGCAGGTATTTATACTATTAGCTGGACAGTTCCACTTTTCGGCAGTACTGTTCTGTCTGTGGTGTGCTGTCTAAATACAGGATGTCTGGTCAGTGGTAGATATTGACAATATTTATATACACCTGTCCCACTGCCCAGTAAAAAAAACTATTGCTTTTGTAGCCTTTGTCTTATATTTCTTGAAAAAGCATTTTTTTTTTAAATTATATGTAAATTGTAACTTACTGTGCATCATAGTGAGCTTTCCCCTCTAAACCTAAAATTTACAGTGAACTATGAATCCCTAAATTCCCTTCTGTAAAGCACTAATGGGTGACATTGTGCCCATATGGCTTTCCATAGACCCTGAATGGCTTGTCTATCAGTTTGGATCTGCTATTGAGTGATCATTGTAGCATTATGTTCATGAACCAGGAAGCCCAAGATGAACAAGGGCATCAGCTCCTCCAAATAAGGGAGCCTGGCAATGCATGAAATTGTGACAGAGAGGGAACGCAGAAAAAAAGTTTTGTATAAAATATGATTTGAATGTGATTATGATCAATAAGTAATAAAGGGATAATCCAAAATAGCTTTTTACTCCTTCCTGCAGAATCGCGTACATTTACATTGCATTAAGGGTCACCTTCCCACATCGCAACATATATGTACATGATGGATGTGACTGACTGTTGCCCTCCAGCACAAGCTGCCAGGATCTAAGGAAACCCCAATCCTATTTAACCTTTCTGCAATGTGGTCAATGCTGATCGCTGTGCAGACAATCGGAGGGCGTTCCCTTTGTCAGCTCTGGCATTGTCATGTAGACATATGATATTACAACACAGTTTTAAAAAATAAAATAAAAATAAAAGTCCCTACTGGGGCTAAAAAAATAATTTTTTTTCCATTTTAAAATTAAATAACGTTTACGATTAATATGTTGCAAAAAATAAATACAATAAACACTTTTTTTATACATTTTTATGAATAAAAATGATTTAACAGTAAAAACATATCCCCGTATTAGTAATAACCTGAGAAATCAATAAGATAAGCAATAAATAGGATAAAACTCCTGCACAGTATAAAGAAACCTTGTACTTCTCATACTCCAAGGAAAAGAGTCCTTTGGCAGGATGGTTACATTAGAGTAGTTTCTAGACCCCCATGATACAAATGATGTCATGTTCCCAATTAAAAGTAAAAAACTAAAATAAGAAAAGTGCCCCAGTCTATAGTTATAAAATCAGTGCCTGGCTTAGAAGTAGGAGTAGATGTAGGTTCTAACACGCAGGCAGTATGAAACCTGCCCCAACAGGTTAATGTCAGTGTGTGTGTGTGTAGACTTCAAGGCTGACATAGCACAACACGTATCCTGAGGAGGTCTACACAATAATGGATTGTCTGCTACCAATTCACCATCTTCTGTGCAGAATAGAATGAGTATATTTAGAAAGAGAACTCGCAATCCCTGCAACAGGAAACATGCACTGTATGAGAACCAGTATGCCCCTCCTATTGATCGGCCAAAAAGGATCATCTGATCTTCTATATACCGTAACTGCTTTACAAGAAAGGTGACCGTAAGTCAGTCAGGTAACCCGTCTTCTGTTATAATGGAGGTTGAAATTATAATTTTACCAGTAAACCGTGATAAGAGGGTGGTGACCTTAAAGCCTCATGCACATGGTCGTGTTATGAGGCTTCTCGTGTATAAGCTCCCAAGTCCTACAGATCCGTAATGGGGCGTTCTTAGACTTGGGCACTACTGGTATCTTTGTATACCTCTGATTTTTATCCGTGGCGTTCTCCATTGCATGAAGTAATATTGAGGTACGTTTCGCTGAGTAGAATTACTTCTAGGGGAGAATATCTAACAACACAGGCCTCGTGATTCTATTTAGGTTAGGGCTGCATGTGACTGGACAGAAGCTCCACGTAAATAGCTGAGAACTTCATTTCATGTATCCTATAGATAAGACTTTCCAGATTATCTAGACCTTCTGTTGGGAGCAATAGTCCTTGTGTTATGGTTACTAGTCAGTACTTACTGACCTTCATTCAAATTTCCACACAAAAAAAGGGAGTGTCAATGACACATGGAGGGACTCGCTTTACCTTTTGTTTGTCTCGTGTCAATTACCAGTGACCTTGAAAAAAAAAATGGTTTCAGACCAAACCTAATGTATTATGAACAAAAGAAGTAAGACATGCTCCCATACAGGTCTGTAACATGAGGCTTTAGGGCTTATGCACGTGGCCATATTACAGCTTTATTTTGTACGGAGCCACAATAGGGCTGCAATAGAGGTACATAAGGCTTCTACTGCACCTCCATATCCCTCTGATTTCATACAGAAGCATAACAGAGTTGTTGTTGTTTTTTTTTGTCAGATCCCATACAAATCCTTGGTACCGTATGTACAGAGGTATTCTCCCCTGAGAGCTTTGCTTCTGTGGAAATATGACTGTACATATGGTTAAACAGAGCTTGTATGGCTGTGTACGGAGGCCATATGTATCTGTTCTATGGAGCTGTGTGACCTCTGTAATCATAGAGACATGTAAACAAACACTCACCCCCTCCTGTAAAAACAGCCAATGATGCCAGGGTAAACGGAGCATAAGGGTGTAATTCACACGAGCGTGATTCTCGTTAAAACCACGCACTGCACACGGACCCATTGATTTCAATGGCGCTATTCAGACATGCGTGAGTTTTCGTGCAGCGAGTGTCCGTTGGGTGAAACTCACTGCATGTCCTATATTGGTGCGTTTTCACTCACCTAGACGCCCATTAAAGTAAACGGGTGCGTGAAAACCACAGACAGCACACGGACGCATATCCGCGTGCTGTCAGTGTTTCACGCATCAATTACGTTGAAAAAAGTGCTTGCAAGTGTGTGAAAGACACATGCAAAGCATACAGATGCAAAAGTGCAACGCAGACGGACAGACTTGCACACGTTTTTTACACGCGTAAATCTGTCATGCTCTTGTGAATGTAGCCTAAGGGTCCACAATAGCCTAAGGGTTCGACGATAAAGCATGACGACTTACACGCGTAAAAAACCTGCGCAGGTCTGTCCGTTCACATAAAAGTTGCGATCAGCCCACAAATAAACGTTTGCGTGTTTGTTGGCTGATCGCTGAGCCTTTTCATTCGGGTGGATGATCGGGAACAAGCGTTCCATTCCCCCAATCATCTTCCTGTATAAAAGGGCCTTGACTATAAAATCAGTCAATAGAGAACTTGCTTCCAACTGCTACTGAGTAAATGCTACAGTTGTGCTGGTAAATTCACTCTCTTAAGGAAAATATGTATACTAAAAATATTTAAAACCATTGTGGCCCTTTTCATAGGGAGAAACCAATATAATTGTAGCAAATGCATTGCAATGTATGCTCCTTTTAGAGATCAGTGAACCAGTAGAAAATGATACTGCCTCACAAATTGTGGTTGGATCTCAGACATCGCCACCTTAAGGGGGTTATGCACAAAGCTAAATAACTGCTCCATGCAAGCTCCGAGTTGTACCGCACCCTTAGAAGTCTATAGGGACCTACTGTGCCTTCAGAAGCAGATTTCATACAGAGGCATATGGAGATTATTTTTTTTCTTGTATTCATATGAAATTGCACCATAGAGATGTGTCCACCCTCATTATTTTCTTGAATTACGTTTTGAGACTTTGCTCACATCGGTGCCAAGTTTCTCCGTTATTCTGTTCTGTCATCGGAGCATAGGAAATTCTATACAGGTCCTGGTAGTGGGAGACTCTATTATTAGGGGGAACGGATAGGGCAATCTGTCACACAGACTGGGAATACCAAACCGTTTGCTGTCTTCTGGGTGCTGGTGAAGACCCAGCGACCATGGTGCACGTTGGCAAATTACTAAGAGGTAGGTGGAAAGTCCTAATATATGATGATAGGGACGTGGGTAGTAAGCTCAGGATAAGTACCTCAAATGTAGTATTTTCAGAAATACTATATGTACCACGTGCCACACCAAAGAGACAGCCGGACGTTAGGGAGATAAATAAGTGGCTAAAGAATTGGTGTAGAAAGGAGGGGTTTGGGTACTTGGAGAACTGGGCCGACTTCTCTGTTGGATACAGACAGTGGCATAGCTATAGGGGTTGCAGTTGCGACTGGGCCCCTAAGCCTGGGGGGCCCATGGGGCCCCGTTGCCTCACAGCACGCTAATAAATAAATACTCTGTGCCGCGGACGCCGGCACTTCCTGGTTACGGGCCAGGCTCCTTAGTAGACGTCACGGACACATGGTACACTCAGTATACCTTGTGACCGTGATGTCATGTCAGGGGAATTCCAGCCAGCGTGAAAGAGTCGGTGCGGGAAAACTCGTGGTGCACCGCTGCTGGAAGACTCCTGGTGAGCTGAAGAGGGAGCCCGTAATGTACTGTATTGTGCTGTCTGTGTTTGCGGTGGAGAGAGGAGAGATGGGCCGTTAAATTACAGCCCCCCTTCTATCTCCACCGCACACTGCACAATACACTACAAATTGTGGGGGGCCGCGGGTCACCCACCTAGGTCCCGGTTCCTGTTGAATTCAATGCTGGAGGAAAGAGCTGACGGCTCCTTCCTCCAGCATTCACTGAGCCATGAGCGACTCGACACAGACAGGCGCGATGCAGTGACGTAATTGCGCCAGTCTGCGCCGTGTCACTCATATCGCAGGGAAAAGGGAGACAAGGATCCTCCACCCGGCGTGGGAACGGTGATGGGTAAGTCATTTTATTATTTTTATATTATGCACATATGAGGGGGCTGATATGGGGGGCATTATATTGTATAGGGGGGCATTATATTGTATGAGGGGCTGATATGTGGGGGCATTATACTGTATGGGGGGCTGATATGTGGGGGCATTATACGGTATGGGGGGCTGATATGCAGGCATTATACTGTATGGGGGCATTATACTGTATGGGGTAGCTATTGGGGCATTATACGGTGTGGGGCATTTTACTGTGTGGGGGCATTACACTGAGGGCTGCTATGGGGGCTTTATACTGTGGGGGCAGCTATGGGAGCATTATACTGTGTGGGGGCAGCTATGGGAGCATTATACTGTGGAGGGCAGTTATGAGAGAATTATACTGTGTGGAGGGCAGCTATGGGGAGCATTATACTGCAGAGGGGCAGCTATGGGGAGCATTATACTGCAGAGGGACAGCTATGGGGAGCATTATACTGCAGAGGGGCAGCTATGGGGAGCATTATACTGCAGAGGGGCAGCTATGGGGAGCATTATACTGCAGAGGGGCAGCTATGGGGAGCATTATACTGCAGAGGGGCAGCTATGGGGGGGCATTATACTGTGTGGGGGCATGCATGGTTGCTGTTCAGCGAGGCGGCTGGGCACGCAGAAGTCTGGTGGTGTTGGAGGGGTAGGGGGGCCCAAGCTGAATTCTTGCACCAGGGCCCATGAGCCTTTAGCTACGCCCCTGGATACAGACTCTACGGTAGGGATGGGGAGGGTGCAGCTGTGTTGGGGAGAAGATGGCTAGAAGGTTGGAGGAGTGTTTAAACTAGGGAATGGGGGTAGCGCAATTACTGTATAGGAGGGGAGGACAATGTAGCTAGTGAGCTTGGGGTTAAGTAATTAAACTGGGGTGGAATAGAAGAATCGGTTAGAACAGGTAAAAGGAATAAGAAGAAAAACTATACAGAAACATATAAAGTGCATGTATACTAATGTACTAATGCTAGAAACTACACTAACAAGATTAATGAATAAGAATTAATAATGCTGGAAGATATTGTGACCTAGTAGGGATAAGTAAGATGCTGGGGCTATGGGCAACGGATTCCTCTGATGGATGTCATTTGTCGCCCATAGACTCCCATGTTAAAAAAACATACGTTTTATACTTGATGGCTGTGACGTATAGTTTTTTTTAACATGGGAGTCTATGAACGACTGATGCATCCGCCGAAGGTACATGTGGTTTTTGTTTTTACGTTTAACATCTCATTCCGTACATTTCGAGTTATGCCGGCTTTACAGAGAAAGGGAGGATGTAGCCCATTGGATGCCTTATTATGAAGGTATTCTCGTCAAGAAGCATAACGTCTAAGGTAGACTACCTACATTATACAGTCCTGTACAGGGGAAGCATTCAGCGGTACGCTGGGTTGCATACTGCCCCATATGTGGCTGTACAAGCTCATTGCACACAGCTCTGCCTATTGCATTACCCTTGAACTAGTCAATTTGTAAGACTGGAACTTCAACAGGCTCCACATATATGGCCGTTTTTCTTTCATGATTTATTGGTAGTATATGGATACTGACAGTTATTTCTAACCCCCAATCTAAATCCTATAACATTTGTTTTCATTGGCTAAATTACAGCTAAATAAATGCTAATTAGTGACTGTCTGCTGACATTGTTGTGGTAGTTTTCACGTTCATGCACTGTTGGTAAGTGTTCATCAATTTTTTTTCTACTGTATATTTAATAATGAATATGAAACACTCATAGTGTATCTAGGTCAGGGCGTGGCTGACCATAGATGGGAAGTGTGGCAACAATAATGCAGGCAATTAAAGGGGTTGTCTGGACATAAAATTGATGTATGTCATATGCCATACAGTGACATCTGTCACCCATTGGCTCCCACGTTGGAAAAACGTATACCATGCGGTATATATTCTTTTAACTGGATTCCATTGTATGCAATAGCGTAGTCTACTTTTTCTTACGTTATACCGGACCAGCGGAGGCCAAGAGGATGTTCTCCTGTAGACACATTCAGCGTGTACGTTAGACGCCTTCCTGGTGTACACGCTAAACGTAGGGTAAAACCGTAATGTAAATGGGCGCCTCAAAATGGCTAGGAATGTACTGGCGGGAATAATGTGTATCCTTCCTACATTTCATATGCATAATGAAAGTGATATATTTGACAACTGGAAGGCGTTTTTGTCTCCCATTGACACATGGCACACCGTATGTAAAAAAAAATAATTCATACTACATGTGACATCACTGTCCATATAGGGATAGTGAAGTCAGGAGCTTCCACGGCGTTTGCAGCCCTGGGCAGAGCGCTATTAGATGGCTCAGGCCCGGGACTCGGGCCCCCTGAAAACTCCTGAAGTCGCTGTTCATATATAGATAGTGACGTCGGGAGTGCTGGAGTCGCCGAGCAGAGCATCAGCTGATGCTCTGCTCGCCTAATCCAGCGATAGGGAAGTCCTGAAGTCGCTGTCCCTATATGGACAGTGACATCAGTAGTTTTGCCAGGGCCGGTCCCTGGGCAATATATCCCACTGGGTGCCATACAGTGCGATACGTTTGGGCCTTTTGTCCTAGGTATACGTCGCGGGTCATCCCGACGTATACCTTAGACGGAAGCGCAGCCTGGCCACCTGGGATGACGCGATGGTCCATGTGTTTGCAGCAGTCACATGGGATAAAACTTGATCCCAGGAGGCCGAGCTGCATTTAGAACAGAGGGACTCTTCGCCATGACTATAGCCAGGGGTAAGTATAAGTTTTTTAATTCATTTTTATATTAAAAAAAATAGTTTTGGTTTTCTTTATTTGCAGCGGAATCGCAGTGTTTCCACTGCAAAAGTTGCAACACATTGCTCTTTATTGCGGGTTTTACCTTCCCATTGAATTCAAAGAGGAAAACCCGAAACAGAAGCGCATCATATATTGATGTGCTGTGGATTAAAAAACTGCACGGTAGGTCAATTTATGAATTATTTTTTCCACTGTGTGTGGGTGAGATTTGTTTAAATCTCATCCACTCTGCCGCTACTGTATTACGCTGCGTATTTTTCACAATGAATACCATTACGGAAAATCTGTAGTGTATACGCGGAGTGTGTTTCTACCATAAATGGCAAGTATATGGAAAGACTGTATAACACAATGGACTTTGACAATGTCTTTCACTGTGAGAAAGTCTCAGACACTCAAGTTGCAACACTAAGGGGGAGTTCACACAGTTTTTTGATGTGGAAAACGTGCCAAAAAAAGGCCGAAAATGACTCCCATTGATTTCAATGGGAGGCGGAGGCGAGCGGTAAAAGCTGCTCGCGGAAAAAAGCGGCATGCCCTATCTTCGGGCGTCTACGTCTCTGACCTCCCATTGACATCAATGGGAGGCAGAGAAAGTGTTTTTCGCTGGTTTTATGTTGCCCGCGGCGCTCAGTGTCCGCAGGCGAAAAATGCCACGAAAAACGCGACAAGCAGCATGCAGGCAGGTCAAAATCTGCCTCAAAATACCAGGCGGAATTTTGAGGCAGATTTTTCTGCCTGCAAAAAAACTCTTTGTGAACAGGGCCTAAATGTAGTTTAAAATCATTTTTTAATACTACGTGATTCGACTACCCAGTTGTAAAGCGCTATTTGACGAACAATAGGATGAAGCATCATGCTGCAACTTTGGCTAACAATCAGAATGTATATGGCCAGTTCTATTCCATTGAGATCCATAATCTCTAAGGCTGGGTGTACATCACGTTTTTATATCCTGTGGAGCAGTGCGTCTCAAAATGTGAGGTGCCCACCAGTTGTTGGGTAGGCGGCTTTGACAGAAGTGATGATATGTTGCACAATGCACAATACTTTCTCCTGCTGCACCAATCTCTGGACCTCGACCACTGGCTGATGAGGTTCAAGCATCATCCTGTTCTGGCTGGTGAGGCCCCAGCAGAACAAGGTTGGGGAAACCTGCTGTAGAGTACTCACAGGTCTATTTTATATCATGTCGAAGATACTGCACTTTCATCTACTTTCCCCCCCAAAAAATGTTGGCCTACATTTAATAATCAGTTTATGCCGGATTTTGGCATATACTGAGACATTTGTCCGTTTTGATAAGTGCTGAGAAAAGTGTGCAGGGTTTATTGGAGGTGGGCGTAGCCTACAAATTTATTAATACTAAAGTCATAAAATGGCGCAAATTTTGGCAAAAATCTGCTCCTGCTCATAGCAGGCAAAGATTTCATTTTCTGAATTTGCCAATGAGCCAAAGTGCGGCAAATTTATTAAGAGGTATGCAACTTTTAATAAATTTGAGGAAATTCACCCCAACACTTATTCTTTTTTCCTCTTTGATCCTTAAAGTGTAGCTAAACGTTTTACAAACTTCTGACATGTTTTAGTGACATGTCAGAAGTTTTGATTGGTGGGGGTCCTAGAACTGAGAATCCCACCAATCACTAGAATGAAGTGCTCGTGTGAGCGCTCAGCTGCTTCATTTCTGTTTGGCTTTTTCTGGAAAGCCGATGTATTGGAGTACGGGCTCATAGACTTTGTATTGAGTCCGTACACCGATACATTTAATTCCGGAAAAAGCCGAACCGACACGAAGCAGCTGAGCGCTCACACAAGCACTTCAGCTAGTTCGTTCTAGTGATTGGTGGGGGTCTCAGTGCTCGGACCCCCACCAATCCAAACTTCTGACATATCACTATGACATGTCAGAAGTTTGTTAAATGTTTAGCTACACTTTAAGCATGTCCAAATTTATGAAGGAAGTTGCTAAAAAAAAACGTGCAAATGTACGTCATAAATAGTCATGTCATGCCATTGACTCATAATAAAATTTTAAAAAAAAGGGGTATATGTCACACATACCTCCCAACTGTCTTGGATTCAGCAGGACAGTCCCGATTCTGGGCGGCGTCCAGCTGTCCTGGGTAGCCGGTGGTATGTCCCGGTGTCAACTGCATCTGCGTACCCAGCATGCAGATACAGTTGAATCTAATGCTGAAGCAAGAAACGGTCAGCATTCACGGTCCACTTGTCGAGTACTCCACGAGCACAGTGCTACATTAAGCGTGGACCCTGGGTAAGCCCTTGACGTCACTGTCCATATATGGACAGTGATGACGGGCTTTCTACTATGGGGTCCCCGGCCAGAGCAATGCAAGCTCTCTGGCCAGGAACTCCAGTCTTGGGAAAGCCCCTGAGGTTACGGTCTGGGGCATAGCTAAAGACTCATGGGCCACGATCCAAAAGTCCTTCTTGGGCCCCACAACTTCTCTTCGTGGCCAATGGCCCGCAGCTTTCTAAGGTCTTAAAAAGTCAGGGGCAATAGCCCCAATACAAATGTTCCAACCTCCCTCCCAAATATGTATGCATGTGTGTCTATCTATCTATCTATCTATCTACGACCCCTATAGCTATGGATAGGATTAGATATAGGGCCCAGCGGACAGTATCACACATGATAGGCTTAGATACTGGCAGGGCTGTAATTAGAGTTGATGCTGCCTTAGTAACTTTTAGTGCTGTTGCCCCCTATAACTCCTGGAGTTACCGAAATCGTGTAGCTCATTGACATTGCAGTTCCAGCTCTGGACCCAGTATGGGGCAGCTAGGGGGCCATTATGCTGTATGGGGGCAGCTATGGGAATTGTACTGTAATAAGGCATCTGCGTGGGCATTCTACTTTATGGGGGCGTTATACTGTGGGAATGCCCTATGGGAGCATGAAAGTGTAGGCTGAATTGGGTGTGTATGGGCGGGGATTGGGTGGAGTTAGAGGTGTGGCTTAAAACTGAAACATTTGCCGGGCTACGTGTGCCACATCAGTTGTCCCTCTTTGCATTTCTTGAAAGTTGGGAAGTATATCGCCTATACGTTTTCAGTACACAATCGTATAAAGCCCTGTGCTACCGAATAGTATCCCTGGTATTGCACAAAAGCATATGCCAAAATAACACATCTTGGCAAACGTTTGGTCCATAGAAACCAATGGGATAAATTAGGGATAGCTTCCTGTAAGTTTTAGTTTTCTCTACTGTATAAGTAATACAGGAGGTGTGAAGTAGGACTTAGGTTTTATGGGGCAAAGGGCCTGCCTAAGAGGTGTGCGACCTGTGCAGTTGCACAGAGCGCATCACCTGTCACTACTGAAGCGAGCACAACTGCCCCTGATGGCCTGGGCACCTGGAGGTGGAACCCCCAATCCCACACTTGGTGCTTTATCTAAGGAAAGCGTTGTTTTATAATTGTTAAACAAACGGTATATCAATATGTAATGTGAATAGGACATATATGACTATTTGTCTCCTGTCCACAGCATATTGTGCTTTCTTTTTTTTTTTTTATTGTAACACGTGCTACTGATTTAAGAAATTATGAAGCTAAAGTTTCTCTTAAATGGGTTGTGAAAACGAGCACCGATCAATGAGACATCTCGTTGATTGGTGCTAGTTTACTCATATCACAAGGAGCAATGATTGGTTATGTATGGGGACGAGTGATTAATTTTACGATCGTTCGTTCCCATACATTTCCATCATGTCGGCAGCACATCTCCCTGTTTACACAGGGAGATATGCTGCCGACAACGATAATATTTTGTGTTGCATGGACGATATGATCAGCCGATGAATGACCGTTTGTTCGTTCGTCGGCTGATCATTGACCTGTTTACACAGTGCAATGATCTGGATTGAGCGTTCATATGTGGTATATTCGGATGGTCAATCGATTTTGTTTTTAACTGCTATGAAAATGCGGCAAAATGCTGCAGTATTCACATGATGGCTGTTGCAAAGCACGACATGACCACACCGTCTGAATCTACCCTAAAGCCTATTTTTCCGAAGCTTGCCACAATTTTTCACAGCCACAGTGTTTTTTGCCACGGTTTTACAATAATTGCTAAGAAAAACGTCACAAAACCTGCCCACGTGAACACATCCTTAGGCATGTGATTTAATCTGACACATAAATGGTCATTTGAGTGATAGTTTGTTCTCCGCACACTGTAAATTCTGAGGGCAAGGGTACAATTTTTGATGTACATTACCGCTGTACCCACATGACCTACAGACAGCTTTTCTTTGTCCGGATGCTATGCCCATTCTGTAAATACATTCTTCTCCCTGACAATTTAATAATCTACAACCAATGGTTACTAAGCAGAGTTACTGATTTGCAGATACATTGATAATACAGGAACAAAGCTGCGCTGATGTGTCTCTTCCTTTTGTGTTTGCAGAGCTGGGAAGCTAGTCAAAGCAGGAGAAAGCTGCCCATGAAGGAAAAAAGTAAGTCATTCCCCATGTCCATTCATACATGCCTTTATTCCAAAAAAGGCATTTTTTCCTAGTGAATGTAGAACAGCAGATGATATTTGATCCACAGGCTTAACCCAAGTTATTCTCATTTCCTACTGTATGCGCCAGCACCACCTCTGCAGAAAAACTCTTCTACCATTCACTATTATTATTTTTTACACTTCTGGTGATCCTGGCAGCCGCTAGTTGAGATCTATTGCAATTTCTAGTTCTGGCTCTGCTCCTTGAATTTGCTTCTGCTGCTGAATGTTGTGGAATAAATCTCGTAATGTATGTGAAAGGTTTCTATCGCAACCCCCCCAGACTTGGCTTCCACAGGCTGGATGAATTACACAACCCCACAGTGCTGGCTCAGCTACCGCAGCCACAATTTGTTAACCTACATTTTAACTTGAACCTTGGACGTTGAATTTTACGTTCACCCACCTGTGGATTGCACAATGCACACTTTTAAAGGGTATGTGTCGCTAGAATTTTATTTTTTTCAGTTAAACAATTTTATTATTTAAGCTTGATAAAAAGGAGAGAGACGGCGCTTCTCTAAGGTGATAACGTAAAGATATGGTGGAAAAATCAATCGTAGACTGATGTGGTAGGACTCACCTGATTATGTTGTGCAAGGTCGTTAGCACAACTTAACTTTGTTGCTTGTCAGGTGCTTATCCACCTTTGGTCTCGTTCACACTGTGCTTGCCTCTGGAGCTAAACTACGGCGAGTGTCTCCAATACACAGGAGCCTCTTTCTCGTGGTCTTTTTGAACGAAGAAATTTGGATGAAAAAATGCTCCTTACACCGGGCGCTCTGGCGTGAGTAATTCACTGATTCCCTGGAGTCATAGGTAGGAATGAATTTTTTTATTTCGAAAAAAAATAATAAAAGTGATAAAAGGATTTGCTGCAATGCGTTTCAACCTCGCACCGAGGTCTTCGTCAGACCTTCGAAATAAACCGAGGTCTTCGAAATAAACCTTTTAATTCCTACCTATGACTCCGTGGAATCAGTGAATTACTCACGCCAGAGCGCCCGGTGTAAGGAGTATTTTTTCATCCAAATTTCTTCATTCAATTATTATTTAAGTGATTACACATTCAGGAAATATTATAAATTAGATTCTAATTTATAACATTTCCATGTGCTGGGCACTAGAGGGAGCAGTTCCCAAAATTGCAGCATGGTCAATGTGGTAAAGCAACCTCATTGATTTATGCTGCAAATTTGTGGTGGACACACTCTCTCTAGTGTCCTCACACTAGTGCCAGGAGAAGGAAGGGTTTGAATCTTCAAACCTTCTACACTGTGTGCCGCCATTTTCTGAGCGACTGTAAAGTGTAGGAGGATTAGATACAGGGCTCAGCAGACCGTATCACACGAACATAATACACACATCACATACACGAACATAAATTACCTGCCGCCTCCGCTGGTCTACGCTTCTACTCCATGCACCTGAACATATGGCCGGAAGCCGCAGCCGGAAGTCGTCATCTGACTGTCCGGCAGCGGCTTCCGGTCCACATGAAAATGGCGCCGGATTTCGTCCACATGTGCCGTTCCCACACAGACGGTGTACGCTTCTGACAATGGAACGGCTCCCGTTCGCATTCTGTATGGGGTTGTATGTGCCGTATTCCATCTCTGTATGTGTCGTAATCGACACATACAGAGATGAAAAAAGAATGTCAGCCACCATAGAGAAGTAAAAGTAAGAACACAGTAAAAAGTAGAACATGAGAACACAAATAAATACAATTTATGTTAATATCATATTAAAAGCAATATGATAAAAAAAAAAAATTTAACACCATCCCTTTAAAGCATGAGCCATGCTTATATTTGCCAACTGGTCATTGCACTTTACAGGGATGGTAAAGCTAAAGCCAATCTTATCGCCATATGTTTGCAGTGTATTCTATTGTCCTATTGTTTTCTGTAATCAACTACTTCAGGCTGGGGAGAGGCTGATTGTAATTTCCTTCAGGATACACTCCCACCTTGCGGCTGCCGGAAGTGGACAGTGGCGGCACAATTTTGCAGATAATACTATGGTATTACCAGCAAAATCATGCGGCCATTGGCCACTGCATGTGGAAGTGGTTTCATCCGCATGTGGCCGCAGAAACGTACTTTCAATGGGATTACTGACAGGAAGCCCAGAAAAATGTTCTTTTAAGGGCCGGCCGTTGCACAGGGTACACAACCTGTCACTACTGAATAGGATACCACTGGCCCTGATGGCCTGGGCACCCAGAGTTGGAAACCCCAATCCCACACTTGGTGCTGAACCTATGGAAAGATAGTTACATTGGACAGTGGTATTTGGGCGCCGTATGACTGTATTATTTGGGCACTGTGTGGCGCACCATAAAGAGGGAGGTGAAATAAAAGAGACTGCACAGGGCACCAACCAACCTGAAGGTTAGATCTGGATCTCTTTTTCCACATTCCTCTATTAAGCTATGCTCACACTGTGCTTGGGCTCTACCTGTGGTGTTTACATGGGACAGTGGTGCATGCTGTATAATAAATTGGGTGCATCTAGCTAGACTTGCTACACACTTTTCTCCTCCTTTTCCACCTTTTGATTTGGCTTAATTTGCATCAGAATTTTGTGCCAGATCTTTGGTTCCCGTTCCTTTTGGTTAAGCCCCACCCTTTTGTACTTTTTTTAAAGTGTCTTGAGAGGTGAAAACATCTGTTCTAAAATGAAATGAGCCACAATTTGGCGACATATTTTTCTCATGTTATAAATGTGGGCCCAATTTGATCTTTGCTATGGGGTACCATCTCTTACCTTCGCCACCTTTTCCTCCTACAACAATCTCTCCATTTATTTAATATAAATGGTGGTGTGTGAAAGAAATCATCACTTGCAGGCTTATGCATATCAGGCAGGATCAAAATAAGAAGCACAGAAGAAAACTGACAGCCTGTATCCTTTGGTTCATAGACCAACTACAGGCCGCCACCACTGGAGGGAATTTGTTTTCCCTGTGGCTGCGATTTACTAGCTGCAAGCTGCTCCTATTTGTAGCAGAAGTTATTCAGCTAATGAAAATAGGTTCGGAAAAAGCCATATAATGCTGTTCTCTAATACATCACCCTGAGTAACTCCAAAATGGAACTTTATTTTACAGTAAATGTTAAGTCATTCTGCAACAGCCCTCGAAGATTGCTAACAGAGTTATAAAAGGTTGTCGGTTATGAGTTGCATCATAAATGCAGCCCTGATAACAGATCGCCGGATGTTCTCTTCTCCAGAGCTTTTACTATGAATGGGTGGAGTTTGTTTACTAATACATCTCCTTTCTTAAGTTTTATATCCTAATAACTTCCACCCATTATTTTATTAGCTATTAAAAATCACTTTGCATTAGAATAGCACTACAGATCAATCATTTACTGGTTTCAAGTAGGAAAAGTGCAGTGACTAAATGGCATAGGCAATACAGCTGTTTTAGGCATACGCTTATATTATTATTAGTGAAAGGCTATGGACACCTTTTGAAAGACAAATTTATTTATTTTCTGTTAATGTCTATCAGTGTGTTTTTGGTGCAACTTTACAAATCCTTTTTTTTTTTTTTTTTTTTAATTCTACTTTTTTAGATACAGAGCAGCTGTATCTAAAAAAGTAAGACAAGTTTTTAATAAAAAGCATTTGTAAATTTGCACCAATAATAATAATAATTTGCTTTTCAAAGGTGTTCATAACTGCTCCACTTTTGGGCAATTGAAAAAGCAGAATAACTCAGACCCCCTGTCTCCTGTAGTATCAAGACACCATCTTCTATTTTATCCCATTTTCTTTATCTCTGCTGTTCAATAGCTTTCCCAAAAACCTTTTTTGTGATGGGAACGATGTTCTGATAATAGCTATGTTGACCGTATGTGTGGCTAAAGGCCCTTTTACACAGGCCAATGATCAGGTGATAGAGCGCTCATACGAATGCTTGTTCCTGATCATTGGCCCACGTAAACAGGGCAGCGATCAGCCGACAAACAAGCAAATGCTAATTTATCAGCTGATTGCTTCATGTATGCTGCTGAAAAAAATTATCATTTGTCGGCAGCACATCCCCTGTGTAAACTGTATGGGGATGAATGATCGTAATAACAATTGTTCCTTTCCGAATTCCCGATTTGCTCCATGTAATTAGAAGCCGAAACTAGGAGCGAAACATAACAGAGAGAAAGTATAATGGAAAGCTTGTACCTCCCCTTTTTTTTAATTTATTTTTTTATTATTTTGGGTACCACTCCCGGTATCGGTTCGCATATACTGACCACAATACTGCCGTGCGAAAGTAGCCAAAGGCTTGATTCACACAACACCTGTGGTGCACTGTTGACGTGTGTGCCGAGAGTCTCCCATGCATTCACCCACATGGCTATGCTCGATTTGTGCGTTTTTTCTTTTTATACAACTGCAAACAAAAAACATAAACTGCACAATATATATTTATTAACCCCTTAATGACCGGGCTTGAAAAGGCCTTAATGACCGGGCCGGAAAAGGCCTTAATGACCAGCTAAATTTTTCAGTTTCTACCTCTCTGCCTTTCAGCAGCCATAACTTTTTTTGTATTTTTTCATTGACGTGGCCGTATTGTTTTATGCAGGAGAAATTGTATTTATTAATTTTTTTTATATATATAGTTTAGAGGTAGGAAAAAAATATTTTTATGGTGTGAATATAAGAAATAGCTATTCTCTGCATCGTTTTTCTTGTTTATTTATTTTTTATCCCGTTCACGTTTCACGCTAAATAACCTATTCGTTTAATTCTTCAGGTTATTATGGTCGTTTAGATACCTAATATGTGTAGGTTTTTTGTTTTTATTTAGTGTAGGGGCAATAAAATGTTTTATGCAAAGTAATGACTTTTTTTTTTTTTTTTTTTTTTAAGCCCATTAAGGCATAACTTTATTTATAACTTTATTTTTTACTTGTAATGTATTAGCATACTCCTGTATGCTAATACATTACACTGTGTCACTATAACACAGGCTGTTGTTAGGGCAGCACACAGTGTGCCCGAACAGCAGGCTTACTGAACAGACAGCCCTGGGGTCCTTTGTAGGTCCCCAGGGCTGACTGCAGAGGGATTCCCCAGTGTTTGATCACGTCACCGGGTTTCCGATGACTAGATCAAAGCAGGGAGTTCCCTTTGATCTTGCCGCGGCGATCAAAGGGTTAAATAGCTGGGGTCCGAATGTTTTCCGACCCACCCCCCCCCCCCCCCAGTGGTATTCAGCAGGCTTCTCTGAGATCAGGAGCTGTAAGTTACAAGAGCGCTCATCAGCCTCTTCTACAGCGACGCCAAAAGACGTCGCTGTAGACTAAGGACATGCACCTCCTGCCGTCAAGACGGTGGACGGTCATTAAGGGGTTAAAGCCCGTCAATTGCAGATGTACAGTATGCACAAAGGCATACAGTTGCTCGTTCCGGATCATTGCCATGTGTAAACAGTGCAACGATGAGCCGAAGAACAATCAAATGCTCATTCATCGAAGATTAATGAATTTATAGAAGAATTATATAAAGAGGCTTTATAGGTCTGCTCTCTTTGAGCCAATTCTGGGTTTGGCGTAAAAAAAAAAATATGCATGCATAATCTGCACTGTGTGAACAAGGCCTAAAGGCCATTTTATACTGGCCAACGAGCAGTCACAGAGCACACGTTCCTGATTATTGCCCTGTGTAAACAGGGCAACGATCAGCCGTTGAACAAGCAAACATTCGATCATCTGCTGATAGTATTGTTTATGCAGCAGAAAATATCGTTGTCGGCAGCACATCTCCCTGAGTAAACAGGGAGATGTGCTGCCGACATAATGGAAATGCACGGGGACGAGCGATCCTAGTAACGATCACTCGTGCCCATACATAACTAACCATAGATCCATGTAAAAGGAGCAAACCTGCGACCATCAATGAACTGTCTCGTTGATCGGCGCTTGTTACGGGCAAAATTGGCCGGTGTAAAAGGACCCTTAGACGTAGGCAAACGCACAAGATCGTAACTAAACAACTACTAGCGTTTTCTCGTTCATCGGCTGAGGCTGGCCCTACTACACTGGCCAGCGACAGATCGCGGCCTTATTACAATGGCCAATCATGGGGCAAACTAGTGTCCGCAGAACGCTTGTTCCCGGGCAACGATCAGCCGATCAACGAGCAAACGCTGATCATATAGTTTTAAATACTGAGCATATTATAGTTGTCGGCAGCACTTCTCCCTGTATAAACAGGGAGGTGTGCTGCTGACATGATAGAAATGTATGGGGACGAGCGATTGGATCAACGAGCGATCGTCTCCATACTAGCACCTTGTAAAAGGAGCAAACTAGCGCCGATCAACGAGCGGTCTTGCTGATCGGGACTCGTTTACACAGCCCAGTCCGGGCCATGTAGAAGTACCTTTAGGAACTGATCATTTTCAATGAGATGCTCATTCCTCCTATATCTCTAGATATAAATATGTACCCCGGGTATAGGGACATAAAATCAGACCCGGATAAGGAAGAACTGGCACATCTAGTTTGTCTTACAACTGAGACTCAGAATACATTCTGTTCAGTACATTAGCACTGTGGAGTTATTTTTAACCATAAACATCAGATTTTCTGCCTCAATTTTCTCAAAAGCCAAAGCGGACATCATTTCACAGTCTGAGGTTTTCATTAAAGACAAGAAGGTCAAATGAAAAGAATTGCAGTTTCTTCTAAATGGCAGGACAGCTACAATGGCTAAATCATTACCTACAATTTTGCCTCATCTGAAGCAATAATACTTGAAGAAGTTTTCAGGACATTAAAGGGAATGTGGCGAATGAAACCTTTTTTTTTTTTTTTTTTTAAAGTAAGTTACTTCTTTCTATTATATTTCAGCTTTTTGCCGTTTTTTTTGTTTGTTTTTTTTTCATTTCTCTTCCACATGGTGGAAATTATTAAAAATTAAATAATAATTTGACATGTTTTTCTATATTGGCCACCAGAGGGAGCACTTCCCAGAATTACAGCAAGGTGAATAAGTCAAAGCAACCTGACCCACAGCTGCCGTAAATATGGGAGGTAATCTCACCCCCCCCCCTCCCAATTTTTGGCTACAAGCCAGGAAAAGGTGCCTTCAAATTGCTAAGCATTGTCCGGCTGCCATTTTGGGAGTGATTGTACAAATGGCAGCTGGCAGAAGCTATAGGACACATAAAAAGGCTAAGGGTATGTTCACATGCTTACTAAATAAAGTCTGAAAATACGGAGCTGTTTTCAAGGGAAAACCGCTCCTGATTTTCAGCAGTTTTTTTTTAATCAAACTCGTGTTTTTTACGGCAGCTTTTGGAGCTGTTTTCTATAGAGTGAATAAAAAGCTGCTCCAAAAACGTCTCAAGAAGTGACATGCACTTCTTTTTCACGGGCGTCTTTTTACATGCTCTTTTTTGAAAATGAGGTGTAAAAAGAAACGCCCCGTCGTAACAGCGCCATATTTCCCATGATATTTGTAGGCGTTCTGCTTCCAATTTTTCAGCCGTTTTTCGGGATGTTTACGGCCCGAAAAAACAGCTGAAACCACTACGCGTGCATATACCCTAATGGTATGTTCACACGGCTTATTTTCTGCCATTTTTCGTGAAGCAGAACGCCTCCATACATCTGCCCGTTGATTTTCAATGGGAAATACGGCGTTCTGTTCCGACGTGGAGTTGCTTAAAAAAAAAAAAAAAAAAAGGCTGAAAATCAGGAGCAGTTTTCCCTTTGAAAACAGCTCTGTATTTTCAGACGTTTTTAATTTTGTGTGTGCACATAACCTAAGAATGATGAAAGTGAAGCAAATTACTTTTCAGTTGACAGGTTAACATGGCGTGTATTTTGACACTTTTTTTTGCGCATTTTACGTGCCAAAAACCGCATCAAAAAACGCTTGATTACACTTTTTATTTACACAATTGGTAAAGTGCGCTGTTAGTACATACAACGCTCTTTTTTACAAACTCATTTTTAAATAAAGTATCGAGTCAATTCTTTTGCACGTAAAACACGCCCATAGTCAATGGGAGTCCTAATTATGCGTAACAAAGCGCACACAAAATGCATCAAAAAACACGAAAAAAGCGTCAAACGCTTTATTAAGCTTCCCATTTAGATCAATGGGAAAGCAAGCCGTTAGTTTTTTACACGACTCCGCTGCACGCGGTTTTCAAGATCTCTCCTTGTTATAGGAACATTTCTAAGGAGACACAGGTGCACGGCTCGGAACAATAGGTGTATCAGACCTGTGTCTTCTAATGATCACACGGACGTTTTCAGAACAATGTAGTTCTATGGCGATATTCACACGGCTGTGTTTTTTTTTGTTTCTTAACGGCCCGTGAAAACTGGCCATCAAAAAATAGAACAGGTTCTATTTTTGTCAGTTCTCACGGCCCCCATAGAAGTCAATGGATCAGTTTTTAACAGCCGTTTTTTAGGCGTCTGTCCTTGTGATGGCTGTTACTGATCCTGGCCCACATAACAGGACTTCCCAGGCACAGCGCTACTTTATATATGGAGTCCAGGGAAGCCCTTGACTTCACTTTCCATATATGGACAGTGATGTCAGGGCTTTCCACTATGGAGTCCCTGGTCAGAGCATCACAAGCTCTCTGGCTGGGGACTAACGGTCTTGGGAAAGCTCTTGATGTGGGAAAGCCACGTTCTGCCTGTGGATTCCGCTCCAGGAGGAGCCCCTGACGTCACTGTCCACTATATGGATAGTGACTCCAGGGGCTCCTCTAGAAGTGGAATCCCCAGCCTGAGCGTTGGCAACCTGGAGGAGCCCCTGATGTCACTGTCCATAAAGTGGACAGTGATGTCAAGGCCTTTCCCAAGACCGGAGTCCCCGGCCAGAGAGCTTGCAATGCTCTGGCCGGGGTCTCCATAGCTGAACGCCCTGACATCACTGTCTATATATGGACAGTGATGTCGAGGGCCTCCCCGGGCTCAGTGCTTTTGACGGCCAGTATTCATGGGCCATTAAAAAAACGGCTGTGTAAATACAACTATAGAATTACAAAAAACTGCAATTTTTCACTGTCGTGTAAATGTAGCCTAAAGGGGCAATAAATTACAAATGACGACAGAATTAGTGCCCATTTGTCATTCATTGTCCCTTTAGCACCGTTCTGTCACAGAATGGCACTAACATTTTGTTTGCATACACCACAGAGTACAGCAGTGGTAAATGAGTGTCTGTGTTTAGGATCTGTAACCCTAATCCGGCCCTTGGAGCTGTCTAGTGCTGTAGCACCTTCCCAGGCATTACCACGTAGCGCTCCCGGTGCACACTACTTCTCCCTTATCCATCCATCCTTCCTTCCTGCGTACCGATGCTCTACTAAGCACTGATCCAAAGCATCTCTCTGCTCTCTCCTTGCTGCACGTCAGGAGAAGGTTTCCTCCGTGACCGAGCATAGCTATCATGGTACGTGGCGCTGCTATGCTGTTGCCTTTACGGTGCTGATGCTCTGTTTGTGTCCCCTCTGAGTTCTCCTGCTGTGTACACTGTAGTGGTTTGGGCAGCCATGGGCCCCCCGGTAGCCTAGGGTCCACGGGTGGCCGCCAAAAATTGACATATTATAATGCGCCGCTGGTTAGGAGACGCCGCTCTAATACACCAACTGTAACGAGCTGTGCACCTGTGTGTCCATCACATGATAATGGACAGAATTTTATCCACAGGAATTAAATAACGAATGGTCCTACTGAATAACAACAAGAAGAGATCTTAAGTACCAAAGTATATTGGAAATTGTATAACTTTAATTATACAAAAAATAACAGAAATTTGCTGAAACCAAACAACCCCTTTTAACCAGTTCAACATTTTCACCTGTTAATTGGCTTGGCACAGTGTTGTTGTTTTTTTTTTTAGTACATACAGATTTGAAAACTTTAAGGCCGGGTTCCCACAGGTCGGATGCGCTGCGTAAAAACTGTGCAGCATATCCTACCTTCCATCCGACTTTGTGGTGCAGTTTTCCTAACGGAATTTCCGCTGTGGAAAGCAGCGCTGTAGAAAAAAAAGCCATTCATACTTACCCCCTCCCTTTTCCGTGTGAGTAGTCCGCTTTCCATGGATGATGGACTACTCACAGGCCATGTGACTCTGCTGCCATTATGGTAATCTTCATAAAAGGGATGGATAGTTTTGTCAGGGGTGGGCTACCTCTGTGGTTTGGGCTAGCGGTATCATTCTTTGTTTTTTATTTACTTGTTTTTCTTTCTTCTGTCTTATTTCTTTTACACATTTTTGGCCAGCCCATAAGGTTATAATAGGGCTTTGGGGAACGTTTTAAAAATGTTTTACATTGCTGATTTCCCCAGTAAGTCTAGGGCTACATGGCGACTTTGGCTGCAACACAGGTCGCGAGGCCAAAGATCGCTGTGTCGCGTGCTGCCTGCGTCGAAGACAACGAAAGTAAATGTGGTCGACCTGCAAACTAATGCGACTCCACAGTTACAAGGAATCCAAACCAGCTGGACTTCGTGCCACTTTTTCACTTTCATTACCTGCAATGCAGGAATCGAGACGCAGCAATCTTTGGCCATGCGACCTGTGTCGCAGCCAAAGACACCGTGTAGTCCTAACTTTACTGGGGCTGAAAAAATAGCCCCAGGTAGGGTGGAAATTTCTGCAACTGAAAATCCGTTCTATTCATCTGAATGGAATATTAAGAAATCCATGTTCTTGCTGCAGAAACAACCCCATTCAGATGAATAAAACTGATTTTCATTTGTGGAAATTTCTGCACCAAAATCTGCCACATATGGCTACGTCCTTACAGAGCGATATAGCCTCCTGACATACACTGCAGAGCGTGATCCAGCAGCTACCTGACGATCATATGATTGCCGGCCATTATGCACCGAGTATTCCGCCTTCAAGAAGGTAGAGGCAGCTGTAGACTCTTCAGATACGTTTAGAAATGTCTCTGCGGATTTATATGCAGACCAGCCCGACGTCTAAAGACGTTGGGCAGTGTAGAAGCAGTTAAGCTCACATTTCCTGCACTCCTGCATTTTGTGTACGCATATGGGGTGGAGAGAGGAGCAGTCAGGCATTGAAAAGAAATTTCCCTAATATCAATGTATTGCAAGTCCCTTTGGACTCCTGCACCCTCTCTCATGGAACAGGGCTGCCATCTTCTCCTGAAAAATACAGGGAACAGAATTTCTGGTGGCATGTCGGCAATGCTTCTGCACTTCTGTATATAAAAAGTGACCAGCCAGAGGTAGATTCAAACCATATGTTGAATCACATCATTTAAGTTACATCATTCTAGTTCCCTGCATCTGCCAATTTCATTGGGAGCAATCTCATTAAAAACATTAGTGAGTTGCTGTTTTTGCATTTCCTTCATCATTTGTGTAAGTTTCAGCTTCTACCTGTAGTTGAGATGCCTTACCCCTAAAGTTTAGCTTGCCTCCTTTTTAGCAATCTGGAGACCCCCAAGCGTCGTCCGGCCTGCTCCCTGCTGTGTGTTTCCAAGCAGCAGTTATTTCCCATCTGGAAATCTGTACATGAAATAACTTGCTGCGCATAGCTATTTTCTGCTTTTGCCTGGAGCGTCACTTTAAATAGCTGCTGTTTGGTAGTATTTTATTCTGTATCTAATGCCAACATTTTATTTATTTTATTATTATTATTATTATTATTATTATTATTATTATTGCTCTTTCCAATGCTGAACTAGTTTTCCAATATACTTTTCCCAGTATAATTACATCACATTTCATTACAAAATATGTAGATCTAAACTTTGAAACATTATAATGTATTGTATTGTAGATGCATTATATTGATGTATTAATGGATCATAAAACCCAGAATTGTCATTTTAATGTATGCCATAAAATGGTGGTAAAAGCAACATGTTGTGAAAATGCCCCAAATCCATTCGTATAATTAACTACATCTTCGCTTTATATGCATCTTTCTATATATAGAGGCTGCAGTGATGTGTACAATGGCAATGTTCATCATTTAGCGCTTTAGATGTTGCCATTCAGACAAGTGATCAGACATGTATAGTTTTGCTGCAAAAAGCAAAAATTTAGATGGGAAAATGCAAGGATTGGTGATATATCTGTCAAAATGCGCCATGTCTAAGGCCACTTTAACATGGCAGAGTTTTGGTCAGTATTTAACATCTATATTTGGAAATCCAAAACCACTGGATTTGTAAGCCCAGACGCTCCTAGTTTGGGCTTACAAATACCGAAGCAAAATAATGAGCAAAATTTTGTCGTATAAAGGTGGCCTAAAGTGAAAGTTTTTCCAGTTTTATGTAAATAAAGCTTAATCCCTGTATAAATGGAAAGTTCTACAACTTTCTTATATACTTTGTGTTTTAGTTCCTCACTATTTTCAAGATATTTGTTTGCTGTCAACAAATGAGAACATTCTTGTTTACATTCAGAGGTGGCTAACCCAGTACATATTCAGTCTGAGAAGTGAATACCATGGTGTCCAGTCTAGACAATGCTACGTGAGTAAAACACATTAGCAGCAGCTCTCTTGTGATAGTTTGCTGCAATGTAGGGTGCTTCTTGAAGAGAAGTTCTCACCTCATGGACAGTGCGCACCTACAAATTCTGGACATTCACTAAGTGATAATCAAGGAGGAAATAACCGCACCAGAATGGTATAGAAATGCGGAGTGCAGAGCCCAATCAGACCGAATCCAACCGTCCTAGTCACCAATGTAAAGAGAAGAGATCCAGGCAGCACATCCAAAGGAACAAAGATTGGCTGCTGGCTACTCCCTTTGCAATTGCAGACCAATGACGTCCCAGATGTGCTTGATGAGAGACCAGTCCTGGAGATGCTGCAGGCCATGGTAGCACATTTAGGCCACGCAGGCTGCTCACAGTAGCTTGAACAACATGCGGCCTGGCGTTGGCCTGTTGAAAAATGGCTTCTGGGACACTTTGGAGAAATGGCCGCACCGCTGGTTCCACGACCAAATCAATGTAACACCGAGCTGTTAGTCCACCTGAAATGACGACTAGAGGGGTCCGGCTTCAGTACATTATTCCACCATATTCCCGGGAGTAGGACCGGTGTTGCGTTCCCTTGTGAAGGCCTCTTTATGGATTTGCCCACGTGGTCTCCGGACCAATCTCTATCATTGCGCCCTAGACAAAAGCTGGACTCCTCACTAAAGAGGTTAGACCCTCATTCCAGCATCCACTGCCTTCTTGCGGTGCACCATGATCGCCTTTGAGAATGGTGGCATGTGGTCAATGGAACACCTGTAGACGTCTGGCTCATCTTGCAAACTCCTTCTGATGGTGTGTGTCGACACTGGTTTCTGCTTTAGGCTTAGAATGTGACGTCCAATTTCACTTGCAGTACAGAATGGATCACTACGCGCCATTTTTCCAATAAGCTGATGTGTCCGTACATCTTGCGGTCATTCCCGTTCATAATTGTTCTCCAAACTTCTGGGACACGCAATGTTAAACAGTGCTGACATCTCGGCCTAGGTGCGTAGCGTTCTGCCGGAGTGATAAACCAAGTTCGCTAGTTCAAGTATTCTGTCCCTCTCAGTTTGCGACAAGTGGCGGTAACTGGCACGTCGATGTGCGATGCCTCCTTTTTAATCATCCCACACTACCTGATTTTTGAGGTTTCATGTGGCTATAAAAACGTTGCTTTCAATCTGACTTTTATGCCCTCCCACGTGCCACAGATTGGAGATCTTAGCGACACCTGCTACTTCCTCGATTTGCACAATCTCATGTCTTGCCCTTCTTGGTGTTGCAATTTCAGTGTTGAGGAGTGTAATTTCTCAGTTTTATTCTACCTCAAAGTGTTCCCCTTTGCTGCTGCTGGACAATTTTATTCAATTTCTTTTTTTGGTATGATTTACTACTGCAGGCCATGGCGCAAAATGGATCCCCAGGCTACTAAAGGGCCCCCATTGTACAGACCCAATTACCTAACATAGAATAATTCCTACAAATACAATAACACTACTCCATGCATAATTAATAAAAATGCCACCAAATTATTCATTATAGTGTATATCTTACAGCCGTTCCCCAGTAGTCCAGTATACTGTATAATAAAGCACAATCACTCTCCACACCACAAATATTTCTCACACACAAATGGTATTCTGATATCCGATCATAAGAACACAAATGCTTGTAATGAATCAAAATGCATCACTTCCAGAAAAATTAGGCCTTTTTAAGAAGCTATTTAGCACACTAAATTATTCAGTCTACATTGCGGACTCATTTTCCCAGAAAGGGAGCAAAAAGCATAATGCAATGGTGTGGAGGATTTTTTGGGTCGCTTATAACTACATCTGTATGATAAGAAAAGGATCACCGATCAGTCTGGAGGAGAACAGGGAGTGCGTGGGGATGAGCGTGGTTTTCCATAAACCAGGTCTGTCAAGTAACATTTATTTTTTTTCTGCACGGTTTCCACAAAGGAGATTTCGTACGAGGGCTGCTTTCCCTTTTTGTTTCTACTTGTTCACTGTGAATCGTCGACACACTCGTAGCGGCGGTTCACAGCATAAGAGCATTCTCCCATTCACTTCACAGGATATGTCATAAACGACTAACCTACCTCTGGGACCCACACCTATCTCTAGAAAGGGGACCCCTAAACACCGTTCTAGCTTTTTGTGCTCACGCTGACTCCCGGCCACTTTCTGATTTCATGGTCGGGAGTTGCAGAAACAGCGTACATGTTGAGCTACGCTGTGTCCTCTTACGCGACCGTCCTGGGCCGTGTGAATGAGCGTCGATCAACGATAGTTGATAGGCACTTGTTTGATCCTTTCACAAGGAGCTAGTATGGGGACGTGCGCTCGTTACTCCGATCGCTCCTCCCCAAGCATGTATCCTCATTATTATCATGTGCTGCCGACAACTATACTATTTTACTTTTTGAAAACTATACGATCAGCAGATGAACGAGCGTTTGCTTGTTCATCTGCTGATCGCTGTCCCGTTTACACAGGGCAATTATCTGGAACGAGCGTTCTATCAACTATCGCGCGCCCGATAATTGGCCCCCTTGCCATCCAGTTGTCAATGTATTCATACGTTTCTAGAACGGCACAACATAGTTCTAAAAAAAGATCTTTCACAATGGTTATTAAATGGGGAATACAAGTATGTACTAAAAATAGACCAGTCAGGAGAAGTGATAGGTAAGGCTGCAGTCACACGCAGCAGATTCGGTTGAAAGCTCTGCGACTGAAGATCACTTCCGTTCATCTAAATAGGCGAGTTCACACATAGTGTTAATACTGTGGATTTTCCGTAACTGATTTCCTTGCAGAAAATCCGCAGCATAATACCGTAGCAGCATAGTGGATGAGATTTTAACAAATCTCATTCACACGCTGTGTAAATGCTGAGCGGGAAAAAACACTCAAATTGACATGCGGTGCGGTTTTTTAATTCGCAGCATGTCAATTGTATTTGCGTAAACGCTGCTTATTTGTTGCGGGATTTCCCCATTGGAAATTCAACAGCAGATGCGTTTTTTGCAGTAGAATTTCTGCGATTCCGCTGCAAAAAACACAACTCAGAAGAAAAAAATAAATCTTATACTTACCCAGAAGTCTGTGTTTCTTCGTCCAGGCCGGCCTCCTGGGATGACTGTTCATCCCATGTGACCGTTGCAGCCAATCACAGGCTGCAGCGGTCACATGGGATGAAACCTCATCCCAGGGCTGCAGAGGGTCAGGACGTCATAGGGACGTGTCGCCATGGTAAGTATCCATTTCATTTTAATTTTTTTAAATGGTTTTCCGCTGCGGACATTCTGGCTGAAAAACCACCACAATTTGGTGCGTTTTTTCTGCAAAAATGTCCTGTGGCGCACAGGGTCGATTCACTGTGTGCTTTTACGCAGCGTATCCGCTTTGTGCAAACATACCCTTTATAGCTACTTGACCAGATAGATCAACCAATGATAGAAAGTCCTGACTTACAGGCAGATGCACATAGCCTTTTACAGTTAGGTGATGTTCACACATTGCGCAAACTGTAGAATTTCTGACCAGATTTTCTGTGTAGAAATTTTGCAGCGTATTAGAGTAGCAGCAAAGTGGATGAGATTAAACAAATCTCATCAACAGGCTGCGAATAAAACCTGGTCGAAAAATGAAATTCGAAACCGTAATTCATTTTGCAGCATGTCAATTGTAGTTGTGAAAACGCCACACAGCAAAAAGTCAGAAATTCTGCAATGTTGTGAACATGGCCTCAGTGCTCCTCTGCATGTCAATGCTGTAGAATTGGCTTCCTGCACGGTAGACAAGGTGTTCAACACTTGGGCTACTTTCAGACGAGCGTGTGCAACCTCGGATGTGAAAAACTGACTGTTTTCACGTTCGAGGTGCACCCGTGCGGGAAGCGTTATCATGGATCCCTCATAGACTAGAGTTTATGGAGGGATGTGTGACATGTCCTATTTTCCACGGACCCTTCAGACCTTTGAAACAACGGTCGTGTGAACAGCCCCATTGATATACATGTGTCCGTGAGTTCACGCACAGCAGATTTGTTGCAGATATGTCTGCAACTGAAAATCTGCTCCATACATTTGAATGGCTGCTACAGGCCCCCCCCCCCCATTTCCGGAGGCTCCGCTAGCAGCCGCCATGGCTACTACAGCAGTAGTTACGCCACTAAACACTACGGCAGAGCAGGGAGGTATCTCCCCGCTCAGCCATTAAAGGGGTTGTCCCACAAAACACATGTATCCCCTATCCACAGGATAGGAGATACATGTGTGATCGCTGGGGCCCCGACCGCTGGGGACCCCAGCGATGAGAAGAACGGGAGACCAAAAATCCCCTGAAGTGCTCCATGAGAAACCATGGACTTCCGGGGTCTGTGTCCAGCAGCTACGTAGAAATGAATGGAGCGCCTGTGGATAGGGGATACATGTGTTTTGTGGGACAACCCATAGGCTACAAGCTTCTTTTTTTTTTTTTGTGGGGGGGGGGGGGGGGGCGTTGGGGCTGAATGGTGTTATATAGAGGGGGGGGGGCTGTATGGCGCGATCTACAGGGGGGCCGCATGGCGCTATCTACGGGGGGCGCTGTGTGGCAGAATCTACAGGGAGGCACGATCTACAAGGGGGGGTTGTATGGCACCCAGGGGAGGGAGGCCCTCTCAAAAGTTTGCTATGGGGCCCAGTCTTTAATAGTTACGTCCCTGCTCAGGAGAATCTGATGGATGCCATTACAACCTAAATCGGAGAGTAGAATTTAAAGGGGGAATGAATGAGTGGGAGAAGAACACATCGGTATTGTCTGTAATCTCCCACAAACATGGCTTTCCAGAACAAAAGGGCTCGATAGAATGCTTAAAAACCTTTGGCACTGTTCCAAAACTTGTTGAAAATCTTAAATTTTAACCACACTGTCATACAAATCCATGACCCTATGCTTCGACTCTTGTCAGATATTTATTGATAGAATTTTCTGAACAGTGTCAAAGAGATTTAAAGGGGTTGTCTCCAGATTCAACTTTAAACCCCCAACCACAGGATGGGTGTTAACATGCTGATCAGTGGGGGTCCGATGGCTGGGACCCCACCGATCACGAGGGTCCCGTTGCTCCGAATGAATGGAGCGACAGGTCGCGTATGCCCCTGCTGCTCCATTCATTTTCTATGGCGCTGCAGGAGATGCATGCTGCTAGCCCCGCCCTTCTGCTCTATCGGTCTCCTGATTCAGTGCAATTTTTGGTCATGCAACTTGCATGACCTAGACAAAAACTTATGTTTACGATGCCCTCCCCCTTCTTTATATCGCTCTGTCAGCAATTTTGAGGCCTCAAAGCTGCTGACTGATAATCTTTAACCCCTTCCCGAAAAATGACGGGTCTGGTACATGGGCATTGCAAGAAACTTACCACAATCTGACGTACTAGACCCGTCCTGTAGATGAAGCGAGCACAGGAGCTGTGCTCGCATCATCTTCAGCGGGTGTCAGCCGTAATATACAGCCGACATCCCGCTGCAATGGCAGTGGTCGCAGTTACCGCCGTTTAACCCCTTCAATGCAGCGGTCAATTGCATCTGCCGCATTAAAGTGGTTGACAGAGGGAGGGGGCTCCCTCTGTACCCCACCGCCCCCCCCCCCGGCGAGAGATCGTGGGTGCCCATGGTTGCTATGGCAACCAGGAAGCCTAGCAACTGCTTCCTGGTTGGCCAGGTACAGAAGCCTATTAGGTCCCACCCAAGGCAGGACCTAATAGGCTAACTGTCAAGTGAAAAATGACAGTTACAATACAGTGCACTACAAACGTAGTGCAGTGTATTGTACAGGGGATCAGAAGATCAGATCTTAAAGTCCCCTAGTAAGTGTAAGATATTATTTATTTATTTTTAAATGTTATAATGTAAATAAAGTTTTAGGTAATAAAAACAATCGCTCTGTTTACCTGATAAAGTCCTTTTTATAATTGAAAAAGAAAACATTAAAAAGACTATACATAATGGGTATCGCCACGTTCGGAACGGCCTGAATAATAAAAATATCACTATCTTTACTGCACGGTGAACACTGTAAAAATATTCAATTTAAAAAACAATGACCGTTTTTGGTTTTTTTGGTCACCTTGTCTCAGAATTTTTTTTTAATAAAACGTGATCAAAAAGTTCTGAGTACTCCAAAATGGTACCCCCAAACACTACAGTTTGTCACGCAAAAAACAAGCCCTCTCACAGCGATATCAACTGAAAAATAAAGTTATGGCTGTCAGAAAATGGCGACACTAAAACATGATATTTTTTTTTAGAAAATAGTATTTTTATTGTGGGAAAGTAGTAAAACGTAAAAAAACACACTATAAATTTGTTATCGCTGTAATCGTATCGACCCACAGAATAAAGTTAACATGTTATTTATACTGCACAGTGAACACTGTAAGAGTATGTTCATGTGCAAACTCAGAAACCTCTGAAAATACGGAGCTGTTTTCAAGAGAAAACCGCTCCTGATTTTCAGATGTTTTTTTAAGCCACTCGCGTTTTTCACAGCGTTTTTTACGGCCGTTTTTGGACCCGTTTTTCTATAGTGTCTATGGAAAAACATCTACAAAAACGTCTGAAAAAGTGAAAAACAGCCGTCGGAACAGCGCTTTTTCCATTGCAATGAATGAGCAGATATTTGGAGGCGTTCTGCTTCCGATTTTTCAGCCGTTTACGGCCCGAAAAATGGCAGAGAATAAGCTGTGTGAACATACCCTAAAAAAAGCAGAAACAAAATCGTGCTAGAAGTGCTGCTTTTTGGTTTCCCCGTCCCCCAAAAAATTGAATAGTGATAAAAAAAAAAATTATATGTACGTCAAAATACAACCAATAAAAATTACAGCTCATTCCACAAAAAGCAAGCTCTCACACAGCTCCGTCAACGGAAAAATAACATGTTATGACACATTTTTTAGGTCCAGTAGTTTTTAAATAAAAAACCCACCACATCATTTGCTAGACCCCCACAGGTGGACCCTGTAGATGCAGCAGAGATGAGGACACTTTAGGGCCTTGTGCCAGTGAAGAAGTCAAAAATTAGGCAATACTGTAGCAAAGATATTTTGTACATTACCCAAAAAGCCAGGCCTGTGTATTAAGGATTGGTTCAAAGCGTAAGGTTGGGTTCACACGACCTATTTTCAGACGTAAACGAGGCGTATTATTCCTCGTTTTAAATCTGAAAATAGGGCTACAATACGTCGGCAAACATCTGCCCATTCATTTGAATGGGTTTGCCGACGTACTGTGCCGACGACCTGTCATTTACGCGTCGTCGTTTGACAGCTGTCAAACGACGACGCGTAAAATGACTGCCTCGGCAAAGAAGTGCAGGACACTTCTTTGAAACGTAATTTGAGCCGTTTTTCATTGAATTCAATGAATAACAGCTCAAATGTTCGGCCGTCAAAGACGCCTCGCATAATGCGAGGAGGAGTTTACGTCTGAAACGATGCAGCTGTTTTCTCCTTTTCAGACGTAAAAGCCAGTTCTCGTGTGCACATACCCTAACACACCAATCCATGGATTATTAACTTTATTATTCATTCACCAGAATAATTACATCATCCTATTATGCCCTGATGCACTACGCCCAGCTTATATATACCCTGATGTACTTCGCCCAGCTTACATATACCTAGAGCTGGGCGATTTTGCCCAAAACTAAAATAGGTTTTTTTTTCAACACTTTGGCCGTTTTTCGATTTGAATCCCCGTTTTTTTAGTTTTTGTTTAACCGTAACACCAAGAGATAATTTAATACATTTTCTTTTATATAAAAAAATAACTTTTTAACATATATTGCTATAATTATTGTAAGTAACTTCACTACTTTTAACCTCTGCAAATACTTTACTTTATCATAAGTACAATTGGAAAAATGTCTATCTAATTGATTATAACGTCTGTGTTCCCTGGCAGCGAACAGGTTAACCGGAATCTAATCAATGAGGCACTGCGTGCACTAACATCCCTCTCTACTCGTCACCACCTCAGCCGGTCTACGACATTGCCGGATTCACACGATCGTGATTGGACTGTGAAAAATAGTCCATGTGTCAGCCGGATGTCACATTCCATGTGAACGGAACTCCTGGCATCAGTCATTCAGGCTACAATCACACGACCGTGAAAAAAAAACTACCATTAAAAACTGATCAATGGTCAGTTTTTCATGTCCATTTCGCATCAGTGTCTCCAAATTCTCAACTATTTCCAGTCCGTCTTTCATGGCCGTTAAAAAAAGGATGGATTTAATTTGTCGGGGAAGATGGTGTCACAGGGCCCACGTGTAGTGACAGTGCCACAGGGCCCACGTGTAGTGACAGTGCCACAGGGCCCACGTGTAGTGACATAGTGCTACACTCCCTTATAAATTGCAGCACCACCCCCCCTTCTTTGTAGATCGCGCCGCTGTAGTTGCCACTAGCAGCTGAATCCCCGGCCAGAGGTTGCGGACACTTTGGCCAGGGATTCAGCTCCTAGTGGAAGCTAAAGCGGCGCAATCTATAAGATACAAGGGGGGGGGGTGCTATCTACACGGCGCGATCTATAAGCTATAAAAGGGGGTTTTGGGGGGCGATAGACAAGGAGGGGTTTGTAGTGCGATCTGTAAGGAAAAAGGGGTGGTGGTGGTTCGATCTGCAAGCGGGTGCTATCTACAGCGGGGTGTAGCTATGTACTAGGAGTCTCTGCTTCCCTGCGGGGAAGCAGAGACAGAATGGAGCAAACCAGGCAGTGACTAGGCGGAGCTTCCACCTGCAGCACAGCGCGACGGTGCTACTAAAGAATCGATTCTACGATTCTGTTAAACAGAATCGTGAAAGTCCTTCAGGGCAAATTAATTACATTAATCGCTCAGCCCTACATGTACCCTGATGTACTCTGCCCAGCTTACGTGTACCCTGATGTACTCTGCCCAGCTTACGTGTACCCTGATGTACTCTGCCCAGCTTACGTGTACTCTGCCCAGCTTACGTGTACCCTGATGTACTCTGCCCAGCTTACGTGTACCCTGATGTACTCTGCCCAGCTTACGTGTACCCTGATGTACTCTGCCCAGCTAACGTGTACCCTGATGTACTCTGCCCAGCTAACGTGTACCCTGATGTACCCTGCCCAGCTAACGTGTACCCTGATGTACTCGGCCCAGATTACATATGCCCCCATATTATAAGCTGAAATACCAGTAAAACCCCAAACCAAACTACTACCAAGCAAAATCTACGCTCCAAAAGCCAAATGACGGTGCTTCTAAGCCTGACAATGTGCCCGAACAGCAGTTTATGACCGCATATGGGGTGTTACTGTACTTTGGAGAACCCACTTAAGAAATGTATGGGGTGTGTGGCACAAGCTGGGCACAACATATTGCAAAACACTTGCGGGGTCAAAATACTCACAATACCTCTAGATAAATTTCTTCTGGGATGTAGTTTCCAAAATGGGGTCATTTTACGGGGCTTTCCAATGTACTAGTACCTTGGCTCAATGCCACATGGTGTCCGAAAACTAATTTTGTAAAATCTTCCTTTTAGAGCCTTGCTGTGTGTCCAAATAGCAGGTTATGACCACATGTGGGGTATTGCCGTACTCGGCAGAAACTGCTATACAAATGTTGGGCGGCTTTTTTCCTTTATACCTTGTGAATATCAAAAAATGCTACTCTTTAGTGGAAAAAATGTGATATCAATTTTTACAGCCTAATTCCAAGAAATTCTGCAAAAAACCTATGGAGTCTAAATTCTGACTATACCACTAGATAGATTCCTTAAGGTGTGTAGTTTCCCAAATGGGGGTCACTTTTAGGGGGCTCCCAATGTTTTGGCCCCGCAGGGGCTTTTGAAATGTGACATGGCACCTGAAAACCATTCCAGCTAAATTTGAGCTCCAATGATGCTCCTTCCCTTTTGAGCCATGCAATGTGTCAAAACAGCGGTTTACGACCACTTATAGGGTATTGCCGTAATCGGCAGAAATTGCTTTTCAAATGTTGGGGTCCTTTTTCTCTTTCGTTGTTTTTAGTCCTTGTAAAAATTGAAAATGTAGCTTTTCAATATCATGGCCTAATTCCACTAAATTCGGCAAAAAAACTGTGGGGTCAAAATGCTCCCTATACCCCTAGATAAATGCCTTCAAGGGTGTAGTTTCCCAAATGGGGTAACTTTTTTTTCAAATGTTGGGTTGTTTTTTTGTCCTTTATGCCGTGTAAAAATTGATTAGCAAAAAAAACATAGATTTTCATTTTCTCGCCCTCATTCCGCTAAATTCAGCAAAAAAACATGTGGGGTCAAAATACTCACTATGCCCCTTGATAAATTCCTTGAGGGGTGTAGTTTTCCAAATGATGTTTTTTTTTGGGAGTGTTTCCACTGTTTTGGCCCCACAAGACCTCTTCAAACCGGACATGGTGCCTAAAATATATTCTAATAAAAAAGATGCCCCGACATCCTCTAGGTGCTTCTGAGGCCTGTGTTTCAGTCCATAAGCACACTAGGGCCATATGTGGGATATTTCTAAAATCTGAAGAATCTGGGCAATAAATATTGAGTTGCATTTCTCTGGTAAAACTCTGTTGCAGAAAAAAGATTAAATATGAATTTCTGCAAAGAATAATTAAATTAGTAAATTTCACCCCAACTTTGCTTTCTTTTTTGTGAAACGCTTAAAGGGTTAAGAAACTTTCTTAATGCTGTTTTTAATACTTTGAGGGGTGCAGTTTTAAAATCGCGTGATTTATGGGGGTTTGTATTGTATAGGCCCCTCAAAGCCACTTCACAACTGAACTGGTCCCTGAAAAAAATAGCATTTTTAAATTTTCTTGAATATGTGAGAAATTGCTGCTAAAGTTCTAAGCCTTGTAACGTCTTGGAAAAAGACAAGAACGTTTCAAACAAACTGCCAACATAAAGTAGACGAATGGGATATGTGAAAAAGTAACTATTGTGTGGGATTACTATCTGTGAACAAGCAGAAACATTAAAATATAGAAAAGCGCAAATTTTTTGAAATTTTCTCTACATTTTGTTGTTTTTCACAAATAAATATTAAATTTTTTGGTCGCTAAATCCTTCACTAACAAAGTACAATATGTCACAAGTAAACAATCTCCGAATCGTTAGGATAGATAAAAGCATTCCCAAGTTATTACCACATAGTGGCACAGGTCCGATTTGAAAAAATTGGCTTGGTCTTTAAAGAAAGCCTTTTACCTGCCCAAACATGTGCAGCATGTAATTGCCCAAATCCTGGGCAATTCGATCTAGACATAATTTGTCATATTGTGCCAATTTAGGGGACTTTGGCGCAACGTAATTTACATCCAACATTGTTTTTAATAACAATTTAATAATAAAGTATTTTTTATTTTTTACATTAATGAAACACACTACTTTTCCTACTTCCCCTGTTCCTTCAATCATACAAATCCTGGGGCACTTTGCATTTTTTTCCTATCCTCCTCGGTTATATAGATATCGGTGCCGATATATTTGGCTCCCGATATTTAAATAACCCCTGAACTGTCAATGGGGCGTGTAAATGGCGCAAGGGGGCGTGTTACTATCAGTGTGACACTGTCCAATTCGCTACGGACAGTTTCACAGCAAGTGCTCGAGAGAGGAGAGCATGTGTGCGCGCTCCCACTCTTCAGCACTCGGCAGACAAGCTGAACAAGACCGTGTGATCTCTCACATTCTTCTTCTCTTGTTCCGTGGTGGCGGCAGCAGAGCTGCACACACGCTCTCCTCTCCAGCTGTTGCTGTGACGTTGTCCCAAGACGATTGGACACCCGCCAATTACACGCCCCATTGACCGTTCAGGGGGTTATTTAAATATCGGGTGCCAAATATAACTGCACCAAAATCTAAAGAATGGTGAAAGATGGGAATAAAATGTATAGTAAGACCGGGTTTGTACAGCCTACCCATGACATGTTGCACTCAGCTGAACATGTATGTGTGCAGGTGAAAGGTTCTCTTTAAGGCCAAAACAGGCTGTGCCCAGAAGGGGTTAAAGGTGGAGCATCACTAATTCCATTGCCGCCTCGCCCCTTAAAATTGTAAAGGGTGAACTCAATGAACTTCTGAACCTTTCACAAATCATGTAACTGGTTTACAGAATGTAAAGTAACCATGTAACAGATTAGTGAGCTAAGGTTGTTGCAACAGAGCCATTACTAAAGAGTTAAGGTCAGCAGTAGAATACTGCCGCTACATGCGATTAGGATTGCATGATGCATTGAAATTTCTATACCATGCACCCTCAAACGGTTCGATACCGCTAATTCATGTATTTTGATACGAAGCTGCTAAGTATAGTAACACATGAATGTTGTTAGGGCGGGGCTGCGGCTGTGTAACACAGCTATTGCCCCACTCTTGAGTCCTGACAAGTGCGCGCGCGGTCATCCTGATGTGATGCGACCAGCGCTGCACTAATAATTGCTGGCACTGAAGACAGAACATGGCAGGCACACTACAAAACATCCCCATGTCCTGTCTTCAGTGCCCGCACCGCCGCTCATTAGTGCAGCGTCAGCCACATCAGCCCTTGCAGCCGGCGCACGCACACTTGTCAGGAGCAGGGGGAATGGCTGTATTACACACCCCCGACACCGATGTAACGGCGGAGATCATAGAAACCTCTCCACTCCGCCGCTATTCCCTTGAATGCTGCTCTCAAAGCTGACTGCAGCATTCAAGGGGTAAATGAGAAGAGGGGGATGCCCTCTGGATCGCGTCACAGGGAATCCCTGTGATGCGATTGAGGGACATACTATATATGGGCAGACAGCCCAGGGTCCATTGAAGACCCCAGGGCTGTCTGACCATATTTCCTGTTAGGGCATACTTAGGTCTGTCCTAACAGCCTGTGTACTATTAGTATATAGATATATGCCAGTACGTTAAAGTTTAAAAAAATAATAATTTAAATAAAATGGTTAAATAAAAAAAACAAACAATAGACATTAAAATAAGACATGATGAGGTTAATTACTATTAATGTGAGGCACATGGAGGTCGAAAATTCATCAAACCTCGTGCCTCACCTCAGAAAATGGAAGGACTTTTTTTTATTTTTATTACTGTTGGCAAAGTACCGGTTTGGTATAGACTATCGCAATACTACATGAAGTATCCGTATCGAAGTCCAAATTCTGGTATCGTGACCACGCTGCATTTTTACACGATAATGAGCACTTCCCATTTGCTGTGACACTACAAGGGGTGGGTGAATTGGAGTCTTGCCATTAGCAGGCCCGCATAGCTTCTCCTCCACTCATTTGTTGCCAAAACCGCTGTGCTAGTCTGACATTATGTTCAGTCAGGACCTACAGAAGATGTAATGCTATTGTACAAGTAGTTCTATTTTTTTTTCAGGGACAAGAGAAACTAGACTATTAACCCATTCCTGCCAAAGGATTTTTATTTTTTGCCTTCCCACCTTCCAAGGGCCATAACTTTTTGTTTTTTCGTCGACATAGGCGTATGAGGGTTTGTTTTTTGCAGGATGAGTTGTATTTTTTTTATACCACCATAATGTACCTAATGTATTGAAAACCTTTTTAAAATTATTTTATGGGGTGGAATGAAAAAAACCCAGCAATTCTTGTTCACTGTGCGGTAAAAATGAAGAAGGTCCAGTGTTCCTCTTTACCCCCCGCCACAAGACCATTTGCCAGGAGGTGTGGAATGGAGCGGCGGTAGAGCGTATGTCTTAGTACATTCAAAGTGTATGGCAGTGACAAACTGCCTAAGGCTGGGTTCACACGACCTATTTTCAGACGTAAACGAGGCGTATTATGCCTCGTTTTACGTCTGAAAATAGGGCTACAATACGTTGGCAAACATCTGCCCATTCATTTGAATGGGTTTGCCGACGTACTGTGCAGACGACCTGTCATTTACGCGTCATCGTTTGACAGCTGTCAAACGACGACGCGTAAATTGACTGCCTCGGCAAAGAAGTGCAGGACACTTCTTTGCAACGTAATTTCAGCCGTTCTTCATTGAAATCAATGAAGAGCAGCTCAAGATTTACGAGCGTCAAAGACGCCTCGCATAATGCGAGGAGCTTTTACGTCTGAAACGAGGCAGCTGTTTTCTCCTGAAAACAGTCTGTCATTTCAAACGTAAAAGTAACTCCTCGTGTGCACATACCCTAACTCTGAGCTGATAGGTGATAACTTGTTGTAACCGGAATACCCATTTTAATGTATTTTACTTTATGTATATAGCATGTATACTCTTTTTATATAGGATATATTCCAATTAATACACTAACCTCCATGGGTCTCCCAGTCTGATTGCCCTAGATATCACATACACACTTGGGCCAATTTCAAAGGATTCCAGTATGTTTGTGTGGGTGGAAACTGGTATACCCAATATATGCAAAAAATGGAAGATAATTATAGGGAAAGGGATCAATGCCGGTTTATGTAAAGGGGTTTTTCCACAAATGTTTATCAACAGTGGAAGTGGAGTGGCAGCGTACATGCGCGACCAGCACGCCATTAACCCCTTTAGGACACAGCCTGTTTTGGCCTTGTGGACACAGATGATTTTTTCAAATCTGACATGTGTCACTTTGTGGTAATAACTCGAACGCTTTTACCTATCCAAGCGATTCTGAAAAAATTTGGTCGATAAATTCAATATTTATTTGTGAAAAACTTCAAATTTTAGAAAAGTTACCATTTTTCTAAATTTAAATGTGTTTGCTTGTAAAACAGATAGTAATACCACACAAAATAGTTACTAGTTAACATCCCCCATATGCCTACTTTATGTTTGCATCATTTTTTTCCACATACTTTTATTTTTCTAGGACATTACAAGGCTTAGAACTTTAGCAGCAATTTCTCATATTTTCAAGAAAATTTCAATAGCCCATTTTTTCAGGGACCAGTTCAGTTCTGAAGTGGTTTTTAAGGGCCTTCTATATTAGAAAGTCCCCATAAATCACCCCATTTTGAAAACTGAAACCCTCAAGGTATTCAAAACCACATTCAGAAAGTATTTGAACGCTTTAGGCGTTTCACAGGAATTAAGGCAAAGCAGAGGTGAAATTTACAAATTTCATTTTTTTTGCCGAAATTCATTTGTAATAAAAAAAAATCTGTAACACAGAAGGTTTTACCAGAGAAACGCAACTCAATATTTATTGCCCAGATTCTGCAGATTTTAGAAATATCCAACATGTGGCCCTAGTGTCCTAATGGACTGAAGCATCGGCCTCAGAAGCAAAGGAGCACTTAGAGGATTTTGGGGCCTCCTTTTTTTTAGAAATATATTTTAGGCACCATGTCAGGTTTGAGGAGGTCTTGTGATACCTAAACAGTCGAAACCCCCCAAAAGTGACCCCATTTTGGAAAACACCCCTCAAGGCATTTTTCTAGGGGTATAGTTAGCATTTTGACCCCACAGTTTTTTTTCAGAATTTAGTGGAATTAGTCTGTGAAGATGAAAATCACCTATTTTTCTGTGGAAACATAGAATGTTTTCATTTTTACAAGGAATAAAGGAGAAAAAGCACCCCAATATTTGTAAAGCAATTTCCCCCGATTACGGCAATACCCCATATGTGGTCATAAACTGATGTTTGGACCCACAGCAAGGCTCAGGAGGGAAGGAGCGCCTTTTGGAGCGCAGATTTTGCTGGATTGGTTTTCAGTGCCGTGTCGGGTTTGCAACGCCCCGGAGGGACCAAAACAGTGGAAACCCCCCAAAAGTGACCCTATTTTGGAAACTACACCCCTCGAGTAATTTTTCTAGGGGTATAGTGAGCATTTTGACCCCACAGGATCTTTTTTAGAGCTAAGGTGACCAAAAAACAACGATTTTGGCGCTTTAAATTCTTTATTTCTTACAGCGTTCACCGTGCGCAATACATTACGTTTTACTTTATTCTGCGGGTCGGTACGATTACGGCGATGCCATGTGTATAGTTTTTTTTACGTTTTGCAGTGTTTGCACAATAAAATTACGTTTCTATAAAATAATATATTTTCTGAGACTCTATTCTGAGCCGTAACTTTTTTATTTTTTCGTCAAAAAAGCTGTGGGAGGTCTTGTTTTTTGCGGGACGGGTTGTAGTTTTTAGTGGTACTATTTTGGGGTAAATGCGACTTTATGATCACTTTTTATTCTATATCTTGGGAGGGGTGGTGATCAAAAAATAGCGACGCTGACATAGTTTTCCGTTTATTTTGTTTGAGGCGTTCACCGTGCGGAAAAATTAACATTATAGTTTCATAGTTTGGGTCGTTACGAACACGGTGATACCAAATATGTGTACTTTTTTTTTTTAGCTATAATAAATGACTTATTATAGGAAAACAAAAACTTATTTTTACACTTTTACAAAACATTTTTATTAACTTTTTTTTACTTTTTACACTTTATTTTTTTGACCTGCAGCTCTGATCACTGCTAGAATACATTACACTACCTAGGTAGTGTAACGTATTCCAACTGTCAGTGTGACGTCACAGTCTCTCTGACAGTTGGTCTACGAGGATCAGCAGAGGCTGATCCTCATAGGCTGACATACATGGCAGACCCGGGGGCTGTTGTCTGGCTCCCGGGTGCCATCACAAGCATCAGAAGCCCCCACGATTGCATGGGGGCTGCTGATGCGCTACAAACCCGCTACATGCGGAGATCGCAATCGAGCCTCTCATGTAACGGGTTAATTGCCAAAATCAGCGGCGATGAGCCGCTGATCGGCAACACTGGAGTGTCAGCTGTCGGGGACAGCTGATCTCCAAGTTCCCGATGCACACCTTGTCGCCGACAGTGTGCATCGGGAACGACACGCTTCCTGTCAGAGTGACAGGAAGTCACTATCAGGACCAGCCGAAGGTTGGTCCTGAGGGCCTTCCGTCCATGGCAGACACGGAAGCCATTGATTGGCTTCCGTTTGCCATACTAACTATCGGCAAACCCCGCGATTTCGGACCGGGGTCTGCTGATATGTTAGAAACACCCAAAATTTGGCGATTTCAACCGAACGCCGAATTTAAGGGGTTAATTCGCTGAAATCAGAGGCAAAGGACCGCTGGTCGGCAAGAGTGGAGTGTCAGCTATTGGCGACAGCTGACCTCCCGGTTCCCGGTGCACACTGTCACCGACAGTGTGCACCGGGAAAAACTCAGTAACTGTACGTCGTCGTGCGGGAAGTAACCTCCCGCAACGACGCACAGTTACGTCCTCGCGCGGGTAGGGGTTAAAAAACCTCAATGTGATTGTGCAGTGAGGAAGATCAGGGTTGGAAACCCTGTTCTAGTGATCGGTGGGTGTCCCAGTGATTATACATTTATCCCCTACACAACCCCTTTAAAGAGGCCCTGTCACCACATTATAAGTGGCCTATATTGTACATGATGTGATCGGTGCTGTAATGTAGATTACAGCAGTGTTTTTTATTTAGAAAAACGATCATTTTTGACGGAGTTATGACCTATATTAGCTTTATGCTAATGAGTTTCTCAATGGACAACTGGGCGTGTTTTACTATATGTCCAAGTGGGCGTTGTGGAGAGAAGTGTATGACGCTGACCAATCAGCGTCATACACTTCTCTCCATTCATTTACACAGCACATACACACTATAACACACACACTATAACGCTACTGCAGTGTCCTAAAAATGAATATACATTACCTCCAGCCAGGACGTGACGTGTATTCAGTTGAAAATCAGGAGCTGTCTTCCCTTGAAAACAGCTCTGTATTTTCAGACTTTTTTTTTTAGTAAGCGTGTGAACATACCCTAACTCAAGATTACATATAATTGCTGTCCTCTATACACCAAAACAATGTATAGCGGGTATTCAAGAGGACTGGATTCCTAGTAACCATATGTCCCTGTCATCCCCGATCGCTGTTCATTTCCCGGCTGGAAACCTAGAAGTCCTGGTACTGGATTTATTTAATCATACATTTCTTATAATCTAAACAAAGATAATACAGTATAAATGGGTCCGATTTTAAGGTTACATGGTGTCCTAGTTACTTATTGCTCTGATTGTAAAAAAGAAGAGTAGGAATTGTGTAAAAAAAAATAAAAATTATTTACGAATTTAAAGAGGGAAAATTATGGTACATTTTTTTTGTGTACTATTTTCACAAAGGTGCCCCATACATTATTATTTTTATTTACAATGAAACCTCTCCAAAAGACCACCTCTTTAGCCAGACCAAATTACCTGTGACAGGTTTTTAGTTCCACCATTTACCGTACTGTGCATACAGCGCATCTTCTTTAAGACCACCCCACTTGAACACCACTTTTCAATGCAATTTTGGGTGGTCGTCTTAAAAAGGTGTCAATGTATTTTAAAGCATTACTTCTAGGTTGCTGTACATAGGAAATACAGAACATAACCTGAGACAATAAAAAAAAGAACAATAAACACGAGTGATGACTGGAACAGGAGGGAAGGTCCTGCCCAAAACGGCTTACAATCTACAAGGGTAGGAGACAGTAGGTGAGAGAAGAAGCTGTTCATCAGGTCGTGTAGTGGAGACGGGGTTATTGAAGACTGTACTTTTTCGGTAGAGGTGGGTTTTCAGGTTGCTTCTGAAGGTTTAGATGGTGGGAGAGAGTCTCCTGTGTTGGAGTAGCGATTTCCAGGGTATGGGGGATGCATGGGAGAAATTTTAAAGGCAATTATGTGAGGAGCAGACAAGAGCGCAAAGTAGGTGGTCTTTTGAGGACCAGAGATTGTGTGAGGAGGTATCTGGAGATTAGGGCAGAGATGTATATTGGGGACAGCCTTGTTTGTCCAGGTTAAAGGGTAACTAAATGTACAAAAAATGTGACATGTCACAGTGACATGTCAGAATCATGTGGGGGTTAAAGTAAGGAGACCCACACTGATCGCTAAAACGAAGCGGCAGAAGTGCTCGGGTGAGCGCTGAGACGGTTGGTTTCTGATCGGCTTTTCTTGGAAAGCCGAGGTAACGGTGTACAGACTCAATGAAAAGTCTATGCACCAACACCAACTGCTCGGCTTTCCGAGAAAAGGTGATCAGAAACTACGCGGCTCAGCTCTCACCCGTGCACTTCTGCCGCTTTGTTTTAATGATCGTAGGGGGTCTCAGTGCTCAGACCCCTACCGATCAAAACTTCCGACATGTCACGATGTAGTCCGTTAAGGGACTGGCAGAGGGGGGAAGGAGTAGAGGAATTAGGGGAGAGGTAGATTATCTAGGCAGCAGAATTAGGATGGATTGGAGGGATGTAAGAATTTCAGATTGGAGGCCACAGAGAAGAATTTTGCTGAAGTCTAGACCGTAGATGATGGCATGAACAAGCATTTTTGTTGACTCAGAATTGAGGAAAACGCAGATTTGAAAAATATTTTTGCGATGGTAACAGTGGGAGGTGGTAAGGGTCTGCATGTGTGGATTGTAGAGGAGGACTCAATCAAATATTATCACGAGGCAGTGGACTTGTGAGACTGGGGTAAAGTGCGGCGCCATTAAGGGTATGTTTACACGGCAACGCCAAATTCGTCTGAAATTACGGAGCGTTTTTCGTGGCGTCCATTACGGACGTAATTGGAGCAGTTTTTCAATGGAGTCAATGAAAAACTGCTCCAATTACGTCCCAAGAAGTGACAGCGGCGCGTAAAAAAAAGCCTGTCTGTACAGAACACCGTAAGACCCATTGAATTGAATGGGCAGATGTTTGGAGTTGTTTTTTCGGGCGTAATTTGAGGCGTAAAACACCTGAATTACGTCCATAAATAGGGCGTGTGAACATACCCTTACTGTGATTGGTCGTTCTGGTAAGGCGGTTGAGTGAGATGAGGGAAAGATGATGATTTCTGTTTTCTCTGTGTTAAGTTTTTGGAAGTGGAAAGTAAAGGAGATAACTGATAGACAAGAATAGCAGAGAGGTAAATTTGTGTGTCTGCGGCCTAAAAGTGGTGTTGAAAGCCATGGCGTTTGTGAGCTCTCCTAGGCCAAAGGTATAAATGGAGAAGAGCAAGGGTCCCTGGACAGAGAAGAGTGGGTGGAGTGGGAGACCCTGCATGTACGGCTGGTGAGTTATGAGCAGATCCAGGAGAGGACCCAGTCTGTGATGCCAAGGGACAAGAGAATTTGTAACCGGAGGGAGTGGTCGACTGTGTGAAAGGCGGAGGACATCCCTAGAAGGCGCATATGTCACCTATGCGCTATGAAGATTTCTTATGATTAGTCGAATTATGACAGAACCAAGTATTGGAAAAAGCCGTTCACTAGGTTGGTGTTTAATACAGTTTGGGCTGTGGGGTCGACGTATCCTGGCAAAATGAAAGCCTTTTAGCAGAAGTTTGTCCAATAAAGTCTATGGGTACAACGACCGTTGGTGGTACACCAGTATTAATAAATATGCCCCCCCCCCCCTGTATTTCAACTGGCCTATAACTCATGTGTATGTAATAGTTGCTGTGGGAGAGTGGTCGATGTACCCGCCTGTCTGTCTGGTGGCACAGCTGTAGTGATAACCTCATTTATCCTGGCACCTACAGGGCAGCTTGAATGTGCCATGAAAGTTGTGGTGAATGCAGATACAGCAGTGGTCCCAGCAATATTGAGCGGTGAATGTGTAATACTACTACAACTCCCAGCATGACCACATGTTGGGGGTTGAAACTCCACATCACCTGGAGATTTATAGGTTTCTGACTACCCATACAGTTTGTGCCATCCCACTGTGTCCGCGCCGGGACTGGCCCTGTCTTTTCCACTTTATAAAGCTGGAAGTAATATTTAAAAAAAAAAAAAAAAAAAAAATCAGCAGAGAAGTGAAGAGAGGGGGAAAGAGAGAACACGTCCCAGCGGCAGCAGCAGAATGAATCACTTCCCCTTTGAGCAGCAGCGCAGTGTGCCAGTCACAGGACTCGTCTCGTAGTTGTATAGTGCCACCCTCTTCTCTCTGCTGTGCCTAACCCTGTGCCGCCGTCTCTCACCCCTCCAGGATGGTGCTGAAGACCCTGAGTAACTGGTTCTGGTGGGACAGGATCTGGCTGCCGTGTAATTACACTTGGGATGACTTTCAGAACAGTGAAGGGACCGGCTCGGCGTCCTCGTCCCAGCTCCTCATCACCCTCCCGCTCGCCCTGCTCTTCATGCTGTTCAGATATGGCTTTGAGAGGTAAGTTACCAGCTTCCTCCATGAAGACAGACACCCCCTCCTCCCGACACTACAGACTTCAACCGTCCCACCCCACAGCACTGTGTGCACCGTACACATAGACACATACACACTTGTTACTTGGTCACAACATCCTGTGTGATCGCGCTATATACACGAACACACAACACACATTGTATGACACACTTTATATACACTCCTAGCGCCACTTATCAAAACTAGTGCAGAGGGGCAGTTGCCCGTAGCGACCAGTCATATTCCATCTCTCATTTTTTGGAAAATGAAAGCAGCTACCTCATTGGCTGCTCCAAAACACCGCTTCTTTCCTTTTCACACGCTAGTTTTCATCACTACATACACAACACACAATAATGTATATGTAAATGATCTATACACACAATACACATACTGTACATACATTATTATCTATACATACACAATACATGCATACTGTACATATACATTCACTACATTATATTTACATACACTATACAGTACATAAACATTATCTATACATACACAATACACTTACATATACATTATATATACACAATACACTTACATATACATTATCTATATATACACAATACACTTACATACATTCTCTATATATACACAATACACTTACATATACATTATCTATATATACACAATACACTGTACATATACATTATTGTCTGTACATACCTTATAATCTATACATATGCTGTACACACTCTACATTATCTACACATACTGTACTATATATATATATATATATATATATATATATATATATATATATATATTTTATCCATACATACACATTGTACATATATATTATCTATACATATACGATACATACATTGTACATTCATAATCTATACATACACAATATACACACTGTACATACATAATCTATACATACACACACTGTACATACATAATCTATACATACACAATATACACACTGTACATACATAATCTATACATACACAATATACACACTGTACATACATAATCTATACATGCACTTCATACATTATCTATACACAATATACACACTACATAAATTATCAATACACACACTGTACATAATCTATAGGCAATACACACAATCTATACAGAATACACATGCCGTACATACATTATCTATACACACATACTGTACATATACATTATCTATACATGCACAAACTGTATATATATATATATATATTATCTATACATCTACAATACACATAGTGTACAATTTCTGTACATAAATGATCTATACACACACACGCCCACACTGTGCATACACCTTATTTATACATATACTGTACACACACTATATCTATGCATCGTGCACACACACACATTGTACATACACCTTATTTAAGTACACACACTATATCTATGCATCGTGCACACCCACATTGTACATACACATTTATACATATACTGTACACACACTATGCATCGTGCGCACACACACACACACACACACATTGTACATACACCTTATTTATACATATACTGTACATACACTATGCATCGTGCGCACACACACACACACACACACACTGTACATACACCTTATTTATACATATACTGTACATACACTATGCATCGTGCGCACACACACAATATCTATGCATCGTGCACACCCACATTGTACATACACCTTATTTATACATATACTGTACACACACAATAGCTATGCATCGTGCACACCCACATTGTACATACACCTTATTTATACATATACTGTACACACTATGCATCGTGCACACACACATTGTACATACACCTTATTTATACATATACTGTACACTGCATCGTGCACACACACATTGTACATACACCTTATTTATACATATACTGTACATACACTATGCATCGTGCGCGCACACACACACACACACACACTGTACATACACCTTATTTATACATATACTGTAGACACACAATATCTATGCATCGTGCACACCCACATTGTACATACACCTTATTTATACATATACTGTACACACACTATGCATCGTGCACACACACATTGTACATACACCTTATTTATACATATACTGTACATACACTATGCATCGTGCGCACACACACACTGTACATACACCTTATTTATACATATACTGTACACACACTATCTATGCATCGTGCGCACACACACACACACACACACACACACACACACTGTACATACACCTTATTTATACATATACTGTACACACACTATATCTATGCATCGTGCACACCCACATTGTACATACACCTTATGTATACATATATTGTACATACACTATCTATGCATCGTGCACACCCACATTGTACATACACCTTATTTATACATATACTGTACACACACTATGCATCGTGCGCACACACACACACTGTACATACACCTTATTTATACATATACTGTACACACACTATGCATCGTGCGCACACACACACACTCTACATACACCTTATTTATACATATACTGTACACACACAATAGCTATGCATCGTGCACACCCACATTGTACATACACCTTATTTATACATATACTGTACACACACTATGCATCGTGCGCACACACACACACACTCTACATACACCTTATTTATACATATACTGTACACACACTATCTATGCATCGTGCACACCCACATTGTACATACACCTTATTTATACATATACTGTACACACACTATCCATCGTGCACACACACACATTGTACATACACCTTATTTATACATATACTGTACACACACTATCCATCGTGCACACACACACACTGTACATACACCTTATTTATACATATACTGTACACACACTATCCATCGTGCACACACACACATTGTACATACACCTTATTTATACATATACTGTACACACACAATATCTCTGCATCGTGCACACACTGTACATACACCTTATTTATACATATACTGTACACACACTATGCATCGTGCACACACACACACACACACACACACATTGTACATACACCTTATTTATACATATACTGTACACACAATAGCTACGCATAGTGCACACACACACTACATACACCTTATTTATACATATACTATCTATGCATCGTGCACACACACACACACACACACACACTGTACATACACCTTATTTATACATATACTGTACACACACTATGCATCGTGCACACACACACACTGTACATACACCTTATTTATACATATACTGTACATACACTATGCATCGTGCACACACACATTGTACATACACCTTATTTATACATATACTGTACATACACTATGCATCGTGCGCACACACACTGTACATACACCTTATTTATACATATACTGTACACACACTATCTATGCATCATGCACACCCACACTGTACATACACCTTATTTATACATATACTGTACACACACTATCTATGCATCGTGCACACACACACACACACACACACACACTGTACATACACCTTATTTATACATATACTGTACACACACTATCTATGCATCGTGCACACACACACACTGTACATACACCTTATTTATACATATACTGTACATACACTATGCATCGTGCACACACACATTGTACATACACCTTATTTATACATATACTGTACACACACTATCTATGCATCGTGCACACACACACACACACACACTGTACATACACCTTATTTATACATATACTGTACACACACTATCTATGCATCGTGCACACACACACACACACACACACTGTACATACACCTTATTTATACATATACTGTACACACACTATCTATGCATCGTGCACACACACACACTGTACATACACCTTATTTATACATATACTGTACATACACTATGCATCGTGCACACACACATTGTACATACACCTTATTTATACATATACTGTACACACACTATCTATGCATCGTGCACACACACACACACACACACACACACACTGTACATACACCTTATTTATACATATACTGTACACACACTATCTATGCATCGTGCACACACACACACTGTACATACACCTTATTTATACATATACTGTACATACACTATGCATCGTGCACACACACATTGTACATACACCTTATTTATACATATACTGTACTGTACATACACTATGCATCGTGCACACACACACACATTGTACATACACCTTATTTATACATATACTGTACATACACTATGCATCGTGCACACACACACACATTGTACATACACCTTATTTATACATATACTGTACATACACTATGCATCGTGCACACACACACACATTGTACATACACCTTATTTATACATATACTGTACACACACTATCTCTGCATCGTGCACACCCACACTGTTGTCAGCATATGTCGGGAGGTGCAGTTGTAATGTCACAGGTGGCAGCTCGCTGCTCTGTACACTCACACTAAACACACAGACACATGACAGGATGCAGGGCCTTTTCCTGACATCAGGCTGATTCTAATCTCTCTGACTTGTTGAGTATCAGTAAATGTTATGGCTTCTTAGGGACCGCAGTAGTAGGCACCTCAGAATAACTGGCAGCAGTGGGCACCTCAGAATAACTGGCAGCAGTGGGTATATAAAGGCTTGATTCATGTCATGTAGCGAGCAGACGACTCCACAGCATCTGAGTGGGTGGCTGCTCTATTCCTGTCTTTCATCTCTGGCAGATCGGGCCTTGTGGGTGGCTGAAGGAAGGCCTATATTTGTGGGATGGAGCAGTCCCACACTATAATCATCAGGTCCTGCAGAATGTGGCCTACAGCTGCAGCAACAAGTCTAGCTGCACACAGACATGTCACTGGGGAGGTGATAGAATGCAGCCTGGATGCCAGGCCCCGGGCGTTAAGCCTCACAACCATCACAAGCGTCCATAGCTTAGGATCTTGTTATTTCCTTTCAGGAGGGCTGAGATGAGAGAAGTGCAGCAATGGCAAGCCGGTCTAAACAATCCAGTCATTCGCAGAGCTGTGTAACAGATGATAGTCCCTGCTGATGACCGTACAGGAGATGTTCGTACGCACGGTCTTAGCGTCGGACTACTATACTTCATAGATCTGTGAAGTGTAGCGTCACCCTCTGCTAATAGAGAAATTCCCCTCTCTTCCATGTTGTATTATGAGAAGGTCTTCTGTTGAATGAAGAAATGTAGATAAATCAGACTGGAGAAATGGTATTTTCTGCAGTTAGCTGGTAGATTGCTGTAGGATCAGTATACAGCTTACATGTGCAGTTCTGGTGTGCCAGGATAAATCCTCTTTTACCTGTTTGTTAACCTACTTTTAAGGGTTTTTTTCAGGACTTAAACATTTATGGGCTATTTTAAAGATAGGTGTGAGGTCTTATCCTGGGGCCCCCGCCAAACTTCAGAACATTATTTATCCAATACTTGTGTAGCTGCGCCTGGTACTGCCTCTCAGCCCTTCGTTATGATGATCGGTGGTCTCCGGGTTAAGACCCGTCATCATTGTAATTAGTCCCGAGAAGAAACCTTTTAATCCGTATATTACACTGCCGAGCAGGAATCCTTCGTTTTACTATGACACTTAGACCCCCTTTGCACCACGTTCATTCCCTGTGTTTAGCGTGTATGTTGGCAAAGCCCCCGGCAAACGCGCTAAACCTGTACATAGTGGTCAATTAGCCCCAAAAGAGCGAAGACTACGCTATTCCATCCCTTGAGAGCCCAGAAAAAAAAAAAAACATATACAGCGGGGTATATGTTTTTTTTTAATTTTTTTTTTAAAGTCTATGGGTGACTTCTGCTATTGAATGGCATATGTCACAGGCGAACATTTAATGCAGATTGCATACATCAAATGGATACCATTGTAGTCTATGGGTGACGTAAACGTTAATCGGATGCCTGTGGCATCCTTTACCCATAGGCTACAATAAGAACTTGTTTTCAGATACATCATGAACATGTTGTAAATGTTAAGCAGCATATGGATGAGTTTTTTTTTTTGTTTTTTTTTTTGTTTTTTTTAAAATCTCATCCACTTACTTGCAATAGTCATTTGCTGCAGATTTTCCACCCGCAAATCCGAAGAGAAAATACACAACATATCCGCTGCGTGCGAAATCGGTAGCGAAAAAATCACAAATAGGCCAAATTCATAAAAATCGCATGACCATTCGCATGGGCCTGATTTTCTTACATGTGGCATCCAATGTCTGGCCTTCCTGTCCATTTACACAAGCGGATATTCATATTAGCGATCTGCTGTAAGCAATCGAACAGCGATTGCATACAAGTATTTACACACAACGTTGTCTCAATCGTTAAAAATTTATCATTGTTCGCCAATTTAACATTTTCACATATCTTCTGTCATACGATTCAAGTTTACATACTGCAATGTCAGAATGTCCAACGATTTGTAAGATCAACAAGCATTTTATCGCTATTTGTTCAGTTACTACACCTAATGTTAGCATTGGAATTGCCAGATTTATTTAAACCTTTCCTTAGCAGGAAGACACTTTGATAGCCAAGGACGTATCTGATGTGTCTCGGCTATTAACGGCTGAAACTTAGGCTAGCTCGCAGCTGAAACTTAGGCTAGCTCGCAGCTGGAACTTAGGCTAGCTCGCAGCTAGAGTTCCATTTTGAAGTCTTTGCTTTCAGACAAGACCTGGATAGAGCAGGTTAAAGTGGGCGTTTCATCTATTTGCAGTTCTCACTTCAGCCTATGAGGAGGAGGAGGAGGAGGAGAGTGGGGCCCACGGGAGACATGCTTACAGCGTGCAGGGACAGGAGGAACAGCTGCCAACCACCTCCTGTCCCTGTATGGCTATAGTTGTCCCCAGTGGCGGGATAAAATGAACTTTTGTTAGTGTTATAACCCACCTTATCAATTAGAGAGCATGCTTTCTCACGGATTGTCACACATGGGGGTCCTTTTATTTTGTCAGAAAACGGTGAGAATCACCACTCTGCGCCTAATTAGACTGTTTATTGACTTCGACCCATCCAGATCGCAGCGTCAAATAAGTTTGTATATTTTAGACTGTACATATACTGTCAGTACTCGATCTTGATTGGAAAATCCGATGACCGCTTCTTTAGGAAAGCCAGTTACATGCTTTAGTCATAGTGATAACGATTATCACTAGAGTAATGTGTCATACATTTCTGATGGATGGAATAGATTTCAATCAGGCAGAAAAGACATTTAATCGACTGTTGCAATAAATGATAAAAAAAAAAAAGTATTAATTAACGCACTAGATTAAGTTTAGGGAATTGCGATTATTGATCAGGTTAGGCGAAGTTCACACGTTGGGAGTCAATTTGTGGTTTTTGCTGCGATTCTTTGCAGAATAACACTATTTCACCAGATTTGTAAACACAGCCTTAGGCCCCATGCACATGACCGTATATCTCATCCGTAATTACGGACCCATTCATTTCTATTGGCCAAGGAAACCTTTCCGTATTTTTACGGATGGGTGTCCGTGCTGAAAAAATTATAGAACCGGTTCTATTCTTGTCCATAATTACGACATTGACTCTCCCATAGAAGCCTATGGGCGCTTCCGTAAATACGGACGGCTACGGATGTGTATCTGTAAACTGTCTGCCTGTATTTTCGGAAGCGTTGCTATGCAACATGTTGGTGCCATCGTTTGCAGCCGCCTTTTTTTTTTTTTTTCTACTAATCCGTATGTACGGATCAAATACGGATGCACTACGGACCGTATTTGCGGATACCGTGCGGTATATAAGGATAAGTTAAGGATCCGTATTTACGGACAGTATTTACAGATCAATGAAAATACGGTTGTGTGCATAGTGCCTTAGAGTTGGTACAGGGAGATAGAAAATGATGAGGCTTTATAATCCACAATTTAATTTGCATGCAAAAATTGGTTGGTACAGTCCTGTTTTTCTTCTCTCTAAGGCTATGTTCACACGGGGTATTTTGCCGAGTTTTTTGACGCGGAAACCGCGTCGCAAAACTCGGCAAAAACGGCCCGAGAACGCCTCCCATTGAAAAAGAAGCGACATGCCCTATCTTCGGGCGCTTCCGCCTCTGACCTCCCATTGAAAGCGTATTTCGCGCTGTTTCATGCCCGCGGCGCTCAATGGCCGCGGGCGAAAAACGGCGCGAAAATCGGCGTGCAGGGAGAGGAAAATCTGCCTCAAAGTTCCAAACGGAATTTTGAGGCAGATATTCCTCCCCCAAAATACTCCGTGTGAACATAGCCTAACATGTACTTGTGAATGTAAACGTGTGGTATGTATGAACTCCTCACATCTTTTAAACGTTTTTGCAGAGGACATTTTGTTTTCATAAGGGGTCTGCTTGAGTACGCATTTTAGTCACAAAGTTACGTTTTTATGCAATTATATTTGTAAACACGTTATGTTTAGTAGCTCTTTGCCATGTGCAGAGTTCAATGTTTTTTGCTTGGCGAAAAATGGGAAACATTTTTTTTGTTGTTTTTTTTACAGTCCTGAAAATGTATCTAACTTTTTGTTTTTACACATTGTTAGTTCCCCCTAGGGAACTTGAACCAGCGATCATTGGATCGCTGGTACAATACACTGCAATGGATGAGTTAGGGAAACCGCGTAACTCTGTGAGCTACGCTGTTTCCATAACTCCCGTAGTAGCGAATGGCAGCTACGCTGTTTCTGTAGCTACTGTTCAGTTCTATGGGAGTTATGGAAACTGTGTAGCTCAGGGAGTTACTCGGTTTCCGTAAGTCGACCATATAACCAGGAAGTGGCCGGAAGACAGCAGAGCCGGGTAGGATAGAACAGGGTTTAGGTGCCCCATTCTGGAGATAGGTGCAGGTCCCAGAGGTGGGACCCGCATCTATCTGACATTTATGACCTATCCTGTGGATATGTAATAAATGTCCTCCATGGTTAAACCACTATAAACGCTGCGGTCGCTATTGACCTCTTGAACTAGTTAAATGGCTAGGAACAGCGCCATCGCTGTTCCTGGCCGTTAGAACAGCGTGTCAGCTGTAAAACAAAGCTGACACGCTGCAGTGTATGGAGCGGGCTCAGCGCGTGAGCCCGCACCATACATCACTCCCTCCCCGATGTCATGATGTGCCGGCACATAAGGGGTCGGGAAGGGGTGAAGTAAGGAGCAGTTAGGGGGCCCGGCACTGCCGACTATAAGATGCAGGGATTTTTTTAGCAAGATTTATTCTTTCTAAAAACTGCTTCTTATAGTCCGAAAAATACGGTATAAGAAATTTTAAAATCTTGGTCTATTTTTACATTTGTTTTTTTGTTTGTAAAACTATGCGTACATGTGAGTTTTAGGCGCAAATGTGTTAGAATGTTTTTTTGTTTTTTTTTAATTCCTGTTAGTCACAAAGTTACGTGAAGGTGTACATAGCTGCCAACTACACATCAAGACAACTGCAATTGTTAAGTTGTCTGCTTTCAGGAAAAATATAGTGTTTGGGGGTGCACTTACTTTTTAAGGTGTGTAATCCCTGTATTTTGTTGGTTTACTTTTTTTTTTTGTCTTTTTTTTTTTTTTTTCTTAATTTCCAGCTTAACCCCTTCCCGACCACCCCACGTAGATTAACGGGCTGCAGCACTGGTCCTTGTGCCTGCAGCCCGTTAATCTACGGGTGCTCCTAACAGAGCACACAGGCGCTCCCCGCAGCCCGGCATCTTCCAGTACAGGCTGCAGGGTATTATGACAACGTCCAACAATTGGATCTTCAAGTCCCTAGTTGGGACCAAAAGAAAAAAGTAAATAAAAAATTACAAAAAAATGTACAAAAGTAAAATGACAAAATAATAAAATTTAAAAATTAAATAAATAATTAATGCATAATTGATATCGCCATGCTGTGCGCTGCCGTGTGTCCAAACAGCCGTTTATTACCACATATGGGGTATTACCGTAATCGGGAGAAATTGCTTTACAAATCTTTGGGTGCTTTTTCTTCTTTATTCCTTGAAAAAATTGATAATTTCTACGTTTTATTTAAAAAAATTTAGATTTTCACTTTTAGGGACTAATTCCACTAAATTCAGCAAAAAACCTGTGGGGTTAAAATGCTAACTACACCCCTTGATGAATTCCTTGAGGGGTGTAGTTTGCCAAATGGTGTCTCTTTCGGGGTTTTTCCACTGTTTTGGCCCCACAAGACCTCTTCAAACCTGACATGGTGCCTAAGATATATTCTAATAAAAAGGAGACCCCAAAATCCTCTAGGTGCTTCTGAGGCCGGTGTTTCAGTCCATTAGGACACTAGGGCCACAGGTGGGATATATCTAAAAATTGGAGAATCTGGGCAATAAATATTGTGTTGCGTTTCTCTGGTAAAACCTTTTGTATCACAGAAAAAAATGGATTAAAATGGATTTTCCGACAAAGAAAATAAATTTGTAAACTTCCCCTCCACTTTGCTTTAATTCCTGTGAAACACTTAAAGGGTTAAGAAACTTTCTAAATTCTGTATTGAATACTTTGAGGGGTGCAGTTTTTAAAATTGGGTGACTTATGGGGGTTTCTAATAACTAAGGCCATCAAAGCCACTTCAGAACTGAACTGGTACCTATAAAAATAGGTTTTGGAAATGTTCTTGAAAATGTGAGAAATTGCTGCTAAAGTTCTCAGCCTTGTAACGTCCTAGAAAAATAAAAGGTCGTTCAAAAAACGATGCCAATCTAAAGTAGACATATGGGAAATGTTAATTCGTAACTATTGTGTGTGGTATTACTATCTGTCTTACAAGCAGATGCATTTACATTTAGAAAAATTGTAATTTTTAGAAATTTTCTCTAAAGTTTGTTTTTCACAAACCAATAGTGAATTTATTGATCAAATTTTTCCACTAACATACAGTACAAAATGTCACGAGAAAACAATCTCAGAATCGCTTGGATAGGTAAAAGCATTCCCAAGTTATTACCACATAAAGTGACACATATCAGATTTGAAAAAATTGGCTGCGTCCACAAGGCAAGTAGACCTTTAGTTGCTAAGACAACTTTGCATCCTTGCACCCCTCACCTGACTGTATATCACATTCTCCACTTTTTATGTATCCTGTACTTACTTTTTGAACTGCTGCCTTGTCTATTCTTAGAAAAAGCCTCCATCTTCATTCTTAGATTTCCCCAGCTTTCTCTTCCTCTCTGCTTTGCTATCAATCCCATGATGCTTCAGCACAGCATCACATGACCAGCTACAGACCATACCATTTCTGCATGCTGGGGGACACGGACTATCATTCTCTCTATGCTCTCCTAAATAAGTTGAGAAACCATAAGTACAGATAGGGAGGCTGCACTATATTCTTCCACATTATACCTGTGTGACAGGAACCTGTCTGTCAGTGGTGGCTGATTATAGAAGATTCGCCCCCCCCCCCCCCCACCGTGTAGTGTGGTACAGGAACTGCTGAAGCCTGTGATTGGTGACGCATAGATCTCCATAGACTCAAGTATAGAAAGCGTGTCACTGAGCCTGATAAACACTGCCGCTAAGCAGAGACTGACTCAAATCTAAAAATTAAAGTGGCGATAAGATCATTATTCCCATCATGCCTACAGGGGTCCTGGAGGCAGAGACGTGGGTGGATGTATGAGACGTCGTGGGTGGATGTATGAGACGTCGTGGGTGGATGTATGAGACGTCGTGGGTGGATGTATGAGACGTCGTGGGTGGATGTATGAGACGTCGTGGGTGGATGTATGAGACGTCGTGGGTGGATGTATGAGACGTCGTGGGTGGATGTATGAGACGTCGTGGGTGGATGTATGAGACGTCGTGGGTGGATGTATGAGACGTCGTGGGTGGATGTATGAGACGTCGTGGGCGGATGTATGAGACGTCGTGGGCGGATGTATGTAAAAGTCTCATTCACATAACGCAGTCAAAAACCTGCAGTTTTCCGGGTTAGGTCCTGTTGACATCACAATATTTTGACTTGCCCGCTCCATAGTGTTTTTACGACGGCCACTAACTTTATTCCGATGCAATAGCCTTTTTACGGCGCTGCATCGGAATAAATAAACAGAGCAGGGAGCCGTTAAATCTCCCTTCTCTCAGCTGCCAGCGTTAGCTGGGGGCATCCCCGTTCGAACGTGTGAGATTGATATCCGTATCTATCTTACCCGTTTAACCCCTCAGATGCGGCGCTCAATAGCGAGCGCCGCATCTGAGTTGTTTAGGAAAGAGGGAGGGAGCTCCCTCTCATCCCACCGACACCCGGCGATAAGATCGCCGAGTGTCTCTGTCTCCGATGGCAGCCGGGGGCCTAATAAAGACCCCCAGGTCTGCCTGTAGTGAATGCCTGCCTCTGGCATGACCTAGCAGATGCCTTTCAGTTTTACACGGACAGGCATAATACACTGCAATACAGAAGTATTGCAGTGTATTATAAATGCGATCGGATAATCGCATAGTGAAGTCCCCTAGTGGGACTAGTAAAAAAAAAGTTTAATAAAAAGAGGAAAAAAAAATGAAAAACACTTTTTCCCCTTACAAACTGCTTTATTTTTAAAAAAGTAAAAAAGTTACACATTTGGTATCGCCGCGTCCGTAACGCCCCCAACTATAAACTTCTTACATCATTTAACCCGCACGGTGAACGTCTTAACCCCTTAGTGACCACTAATACGCCTTTTTACGTGATTCACTAATGGGCTTTAGGCTAGGCTGGCGCCTTTTCACGTCAGCCTAGTCTAAGTCCTGCACGGGTCTCCCGTGCAGGCAGGAGCCGGGGCTCTGCTGTCTGATGACAGCTGAGCTCCTGCTCCAACACCCGCGATCGAAGTTTACTTCGATCGCGGCCGTTTAACCCGTTAAATGCCGCCGTCAATAGCGACCGCGGCATTTAACTTTGTTTACAGAGGGAGTGCGCTCCCTCTGTCACCCATCGGCGGCCCGCGAATGCAATCGCGGGTCTCCGATGGGGTGTCATGGCAGCCGGGGGACTGATAAAAGCCCCCAGGTCTGCCCTGGACATATGCCTGTTAGGACGCGCCGGAGGCACGTCCTAACAGATTGCCTGTCAGATTTACACTGACAGGCAATAATGCTCTGGTATACGAAGTATACCAGAGCATTATAGCAGCGATCGGAATATCGCACAGTAAAGTCCCCTAGTGGGACTAATAAAATCAGTCATCAAAGTGAAATAAAGATTATTAATAAAAAGTACAGTAAAAAAATAAATAAAACAATTTTTTTCCATAAAAAGTGGTTTTATTTAGAAAAAGTGTAAAAAAAAAAAAGTACACATATATGGTATCGCCGCGGCCGTAATGACTCCATTAATAAAGTTAATATGTCATTTAAACCGCAAAGTGAACACCGTAAAAAAAAAACGCAAAAAACTGGCGAAATTGCAATTTTTTTCCATTGCCCCCCAAAAAAGTCATAATAAAAATGAATCAATAAGTCCCATGTACCCCAAAACAGTACCATTCAAAACTACGTCTTGTCCCGCAGAAAACAAGCCCAAAAAATCACTACATTGATGGAAAAATAAAAAAATTACGGCTCTTGGAAAGCGACGATGCAAAAACAAATAATTTTAGTTCAAAAGTGTTTTTATTGTGCAAAAGTCGTAAAACATAAAAAAACCTCTACATATGTGGTATCGCCGTAATCGTACCGACCCATAGAATAAAGGTAACATGTTAATTACGTCGCATAGTGAACGGCGTCAATTTAAAAACGCATAGAACAATGGCGGAATTTCAGTTTTTTTTTATAATCTCCCCCCAAAAAGGTTAATAAAAGTTAATATAAAAATTATATGTACCCAAAAATGATGCTATTAAAAAGCACAACTAATCCCGCAAAAAACAAGTCCTCATACAGCTATGTAGACGAAAAAATAAAAACGTTATAGCTCTTTGAATGCGACTATAGAAAAACGAATAAAATAGCTTGGTCATTAAGGCCTAAAATGGGCTGGTCACTAAGGGGTTAAAAAATAAAATAAAAACAAAAATGCGAAATGTGCTGTTTTCCTTGAATCCAGCCTTAAAAAAAAAAAAGTGTGATAAAAAGTGATCAAAAAGTCGTATCTACTCCAAAATGGTACCGATAAAAACTACAAGTCGTCCCGCAAAAAAAAAGCCCCATACATCCACATCGGCGAAAAAATAAAAGTGTTATGGCTCTTCAAATATGGAGACACAAAAACAAATAATTTTGAAAAAAGTGTTTTCACTGTGTAAAAGTAGTAAAACATACAAAATATATATAAATTTGGTATCGTTGCAATCGCAACAACCCACTGAATAAAGTTATTGTATTATTTATACCACACCGTAAACGGCGTAAATTTAGGACACAAAAAAGTGTGGCGAAATTGCAGCTTTTTTTCTATTCCCCCCCCCCCCCCCCCAAATAAAAGTTAATCAATAACTTCTATGTACCCCAAAATAGTGCTATTAAAAATGACAACTTGTCCCGCAAAAAACAAGACCTTATACAGCTATGTCGACGCAAAAATAAAAAAAGTTACAGCTCCTTGAATGACACGATGGAAAAACTTAAAAAATGGCTGGGCCATTAAGGTCTAAAATAGGCTGGCTATTAAGGGGTTAAACCAGGAATGGCTCCCGACGTATAAGTTAAACATGGGCTATGACGCATGGATAACAATCACCCCTATAATGGTCTATGGCTAACAGATGCCACTGTTAGGCATCCGTTTAATGTATCTATTATAAAAAACTCATGACTTGAGAGGGGCTGTTTCCTGAATAAAGCAAACCCTTTTTTCTAATCCTGAACAACCCATTTAAGGCTATGTTCACACGGAGTATTTTGGGGGAGGAATATCTGCCTCAAAGCTCCAAACGGAATTTTGAGGCAGATATTCCTCCCCCAAAATACTCCGTGTGAATAGCAATGATCGCGCCGTTTTTCGCCCGCGGCCATTGAGCGCCGCGGGCAGAAAACACGCTTTCTCCTGCCTCCCATTGAAGTCAATGGGAGGTCGGAGGCGGAAGCGCCCGAAGATAGGGCATGTCGCTTCTTTTTCCCGCGAGGCAGTTTTACTGCTCGCGGGAAAAAGACGCCGACGCCTCCCATTGAAATCAATGGGAGGCGTTCTCGGGCCGTTTCTGCCGAGTTTTGCGACGCGGTTTCCGCGTCAATAAACTCGGCAAAAGACCCCGTGTGAACATAGCCTAAAACTTCTACAACAGTATAGATGATATTGCCGCAGTATAGCTAGTAAAAAGTTAAACGATGGCATGCAGGGTCAGTCAATAAAAAGTAGTTTAGAGCGTGTCCGAGACACGCAGGACCTGCTGACACTGAACCCGTCAGGTCCGTGGACCTGACGTATACAGGTTTCAACGCTAGATACAGCTGCTCTGTATACAGTATAGAAAGCAGCTGCATCTCAAAAAGTAAAAATTATTTTTAATAAAGTATTTTGAAAATTGCACCATTCACTGATAGACATTTTCATTAAAAAAGACAAAAACAATTTCAAAGGTGTACGTAGCCTTTAATCTGGTGTAGAAGTCTGGAAACTGCTTTGGTAAATGATTAACTATTCGGGTACGTCCACACATAGTACAAGAAATTCCCTGCGGATTTAGTAGAAGAAATCCACTGCAGATTTTTCCGCAAATCCACTGCAATTCTGGTGCAAAATTTTGCATTAGTTACGTGCAGATTGTGTTATGGATTCACTGAGAATAGAGCATTGTACAGATGTAAAATCCACAGCATGCTCTCAAATCCATGCAGATTTTGTTTCTACTGTAATTTTTTATTTATTTTTTTCCGCACCAAAAGGTCACTCCAGTCAAAAACTAAAATTTCAGCTTTTGGTAAGTCATGAAGTTCAACAAGCCCCCAAAGTTTAATTTACCTGAATGGTGCGGATACAGAGATCCCCTGGTCTCCTTTACTAGACCACAGTAGAAGCCTGAGCCAGCCATAATAACAGAGCCTTACCGCTTGGGAGTCCGTATAGGAAATGTACCCAAACAGAATCGCATAATTTTACAATTATGGCAACCTCCTTGCAGGATACTAAGGCTGGGTTCACACCTTGTGGCTAAAACACAAAAAAACAAAAGCAAGCCTTAAAAATAAATAAATAATGGAATTGACCATGACGTGTGTACACAACCTAATACGACACCAGTGAGGATGGGGCTTGGATAATGTTATGAAGATGTAGAAGTCCCTCATGTCAGTCAGGTTTCATGACCCATTAAGGGAAATTTAAAAACCTTTCTATGCCAGTTTTCTGTAGCAGAGAGTTGCAAAAGAGCCTTTTTTACGCCGTCCTCGGCACTTTTGTGGGAAGGGGGCGTGGCTTCCAAAAGGGGGCTGGGCCACAGTGGGCCGACATATTTATTATAATATACGGCAGAAAAGTGTCCTAGGCGGTGTAAATTTCACTCTGTGGGGCGTAGCAAGGTAGAGGCCTCGTACCTAGCCCCCTCTCCCCTATTACTCTCCAAACCCCGTTTTCCCCTTTGCAGAATTAAATAAAAATAAAACATTTTTTGCTCACGGCTTGATGCAGGACCTGGGGCAGGAAGTGAGTGACGTCACAGCGTGATCTCTCGAGAACATGGCTGTGTCTGCACTGCCAGAAGCTGGGCGTTGTGAAGAGAAGTGGATGATACTTCTATACACAACGCCCAGCTAGTAAAAGAAGTAAAAACGCCCAGATGTAACGAACACGCCCAGTTTTACTTTAGAAAGCCTCATTTACATAAATATAAAAATGGTCATAACTTGGCCAAAAATGCTCGTTTTAAAAAAAAAACAAAAAAACGTTACTCTTATCTCCATTTGCAGCGCCGATCTGCTGCAATAGCAGATAGGGGTTGCAAAATCTGTTGACAGAGCCTCTTTAATGTCTTAAATTTAGAGCACTTAAAACTAAACCAGACAGGCAGAACATGCACCAAATTTATCACCGTTGTGCATGCTGTATGATAAATTTGACGCATTTTGGGGAAGGCATACATAGCTGACCAGGCATTTCCCCTGCAATGGCTAAATCTGCTATATCGCCGTTGGCGATTCCTTTTTACGTGAGTCCTTTTCATTGAAACTGCTTGTTGGCTGTTACCCTTCGCAACCGTATATTCAACCTCCCTATCGTTTGTCTTGTTCCCATTCCGCTGACATTATCCAGAGAATCAACCACTGGCTTAGCTGGCTCTCTGCTTTGGGCCAATAGAGGGTGGTTTTTAGGGGGATCCCTCCTTTATGACGTCCCATATGCCTAATATGACATATGCAAAGGGGTGGTCTTCATAGTGACAAGTTCTCTTTTTGAGAGTGGGGGAAACTTCATGGAATTTATATTTGAGGAACTGCCTAAACTGCGAGCCTCATTTTTTACTTTGCACCTTTATATGCTTTGTGTATTTACTCAGAATGTCATACTGTGTATAAAACACTCGGATGATATCGCATTGTAATGTGGGAATGTACATCCACATTTTGAACTGTGATCTTGTTTGCCAAAGCTGACACTTCCTATTTCTTCATAAAGTTATCGGTCTCCTACACGCGCACACACACACGCACACACGCACACACACACACCACCTGCGATTGAGGGGGCACAGACCACGTCTCTTGGGGGTATCATGAGTCAGAGCCATTTCCGCGTGTCGCTCAGCAGGCACAGGCATTCAGGAAGAATGGGGCGTGTAGGAAGACACCTCAAACCCAGCGCTCACGCACATCTACTCCTATTCATGTATACATACTGGAACAAACTGTCTAACAGTGGGAACAATGTGGACAATTTCACATTCCCTTGCTTGTTTTAGAGTAAACCCCAAACGCTTCCGTCAAGAGTCACCAGTGTAATTCTGCAAAAAACGATGTAAGGGGTAAGAAAACGACTATCTTGTAGAAATATTATATTTTAGATGCCATGTTAACTTATTATAAAAATGGATTCTTTTGTAATTGCAGAACAAACCAGGCCATATATATATGGGCATCCTGTAACGGAGGGCAAATATATTTGACCATATGTATAATATTCCCCACGTCCACCAGCGTGTTTTCATGTCAGTGCGAGGTGTACCACAAGATGTACTTTGACACGTAGGTGAGATTCACGTCTCTGGTGGGGGCCCATAGCTTATGTACAGCCCAGGGCCCAACATCATATTCGTCCACCATGAGGAAATGTGACGGAGTTACCCGTAGCATCCAATCCGAGTTGATTGAAACAACTATAGGCAACTCCTCCACTAGTTTTGATACATATCACTCATGGTTCTTGTTTTTTCACTGTTGTCAGAGTAACAGAAAACCTCACATTGCTGGGTCGGTGATCGTCAGGCAAAAATCTAAGCGTTTCCCGTCTGTAAAGCTCGGCTCGATCGTTTTAACTGCAGGAAATGTTTCAGAGCAATAAGCTATTCGGACACTGTGGATGATGTAACTAAGCCCTAAAGATACCATTTCTTCTACGAACCACAGACTCTGCACACTGTAATTGCTGATATCATCAGTTGTCTGTTCAGTGCAATGTCTAAGCTCCATTGACCTCCATATCTAATATATATAATTGAGGGAATCATATTGGACTTGTTGTGGTTAAAAGTTGACTTTCCGCATACCCTGTCAGGATGCGACACAATCCAATTAAATAATAGAAACACGCTACAGATCAGACAATATGACGATGGCGCTGGGGTCCTGGGTTCAAAGCAAACCAAGGGCAACGTCTGCATGGAGTTTATATGTTCTCCCCATGTTTTTTTTTTTTTCTTCTTGGGCTTCATCCGGGTACTCTGTATGTTTTTGGAGTGTGGAAGGACACCAGATATGTTATTTGTCCCTGTCTGCATGAGACCTAAAGGGGTATACCTGGCAGATCACAATTTTTGGAAAATATTCATCAATGGACTTTGCCACCTGTTAATGACAAAATAAAGTGCACCGTTACTATATCCGGGAACTGTCGCACAGGCTAACCTATTTGGCATTAAAGGGGTTGTTCCAAAATCGACAATTATCACCTATCCCCAGGATAGGTGATAATAGTTTAATCACTTGGACCCCCACCAATCGCAAAAATAGAGGTCCCAAATCCCCAGTTCCACCACTTTGTAAGGAGGGGCTTGAATGGCGTGGCAGCTGAGCATGCTCCCACTGCTCTATTCAATGTACACGGGACTGTGGATCGGTGATAATTCTCGATTCTGGGACAGCCCCTTTAATTAATTTGGTATCAGAATTACAAAATTTGCTGCATGTTAAACAACATATGTCTCAAAAAGGATGTTTCAACATAATCATATTGTGTTATATACAAGAATACGGTTGTTCCGTTATCTTTTATGTTGGTTAAAGTGGTTATGTAATTTTAAGAAATGAGAGTATAATCCTAGGCTATGTCATCAATACGTAAATGTGCTAGTCCATCTACAGGGACCCCCACCGTTCATGAGTATAAAGGAACTGGAACCCCTTCAGCGTTTTATCACAAACCGCGCTAATCTCGTACATGCGCTATGCGTGGGGTTACAGCTCTGCTTCAGCTAACCCTTTTTCCTTTTAATAGGGTGCAGACGAGAATGGCGCTGTGTGTGGTAAAGTGCTGAAGTGACTCAATCCTCTTCGTTGTCCTAATCAACGGAGGTCTCATCGGTCTCTCTAAATATTTCTCTCAAACTTGTATAGAAATATTGCTCTGTGACAAAATCTCCTTCCCACACGTGGAAATATTGTAACTTGTTCTATTTCTTAAAAGGTGTGTACATCTTTGAAGGCCACCTTGTTCTTTAGTGTATGTTCACACTGAGTTTTTTGCAGGTTAAAAATTCTGCCTCAAAATTCCGTCTGGAATTTTGAGGCAGATTTTGATCTCAATGGGAGGTCAGAGACGTAAACGCCCGAGGATAGGGCATGTTTGACATCTGTACATTAGATTGAGCTCATAAAATGCAGTAGGACTGTGTGTCTACATCAGATTACCATACTGTGCCTTTTGTAACGGCTACACTTCCCAGAATGCAAATCACTAGAGCAATCTCTGTGCAGACAAGGAATGATTGGAGATTTCAGCCTTGTAGAAGACTGCAGAATTATAAATGCAGCTCTGGGTTATAACATATGCTGTACTTCTCGACAAGGCCCCCTTTACATCTCACATTGAAAATCCATTCTCCCGTATGTATTTATAGATTGAAAGGAGGATCACCGTACAAGGGAGAGGGGAAAAATTCCCTAAGGAAACCATGATGCTAGTGTGAACAGAGCCTTACAAAGTCTTCAACTTTTTATGTAAATTGATGGTGTGTGTGTTTAATAGAAACAGAAAACAAAAAATGTTTCCCTAACCTGCTTCATATTGAAAAAAGCTGGAGGTGATTGGTAGCACACAAAGCGGCAACCAGGAATTTGTCCTCTCATTGCCCTGTTATTTGATTACTCCAGGGATGAATTCCATTTATAGATATATTAGCAAATGCTGTTAGGCCCTTTGCACATCACGTTTCATTCCTACGTTTAAAGTAAATGTCAGGAAAAAGCTCTCGACGCATATGTTAAACGTAGCCTGTGACGGATGCCTATCAGTGGCATCAGTCACCCATTTTCTGTAATTGGGGAGCTATGTCACTGGAGCTTCTCGGGGGTGGCCCTAATGACATCCCTGGAGTTTCCCTGGTGTAGCCCCAGTGACGGAAATGGCAAGTTACGTCACTGGGGCTACCCCAGGGAAACTCCAGTGATGTAGCTTGACCGGGCCGAGATAGCAGCCGGGGACTGGGGACTCTGGCTGCTTGGAAGGTGCCATAGAGACGCCATGCGAGTTTTCTGTGTGTGTGTATCCCAGAGGATCCCACAGAGCTGACATTGCTACATCATGGGAAGCTTTGCGACGCATACATTTAATGCAGGCCTGTGACAGATTCCATACAGTGGCATTGGTCACCTATAGGCCCCCAATTAAAAAAATAAATAAGGAATTGCGGTTCTACGACGCTATTCCATGCTTTAGACGTATGCCACTGACCACTCTTGGCTTCTGTTGGGCTAATGAAGCCCTATGGACGCTTTTAGTGTTTGTCGGGAGATTTCCGCTATACGTATACACTAAATATATGGCATAAACACAGGGCCTTAATGCAGTTTGCAAATCTTTAAGTGAATGTTTAGATGTATAAAAGAAACCCCATTGTCCTGCTTAGAGACACGTAAGGGCACTTGCTACTTTTAGCCCTACAGAGGTAACTGCATGTCTGGACCTTTAATGTTGTATGAAAGTCATTTACAGTATTTATGCACTACAAATAAACCCTTGTACAACTAGATCTCCTATGTAGCATCCCTGTTATATCATCTGTTACTTAGGGGTGTCCGTATAATAAGCTTAGCCGCACTTTACTTATTTGAGTTCTGCTGGTCACAAAGCCTACTGATGTAACTGCTACAGATCTGGCACCTATAGGAAGAAAATGCTGAAACTTGCAGTGTTCTTGTAGTAAAATAAAGGCATGCCTTACAAATACTATGACGTGCTTTATAAATCTTGCAATATGGCTTTAGGAAAGTATGTTTCAATCACTCAGTCCTTAAAAAAAAGACTTGCAAACCTTTTAATTATTAGGGAATATACCTAATATTAGGAAAGAGATTTACATACTGCGAATATATTACAAGATTGCTGTTAATGCAACTCCCTTGTATGTAAGTAGGGTTTGTTCACACAGGTCGGGAACCTTGTGGAAAAGTCTGCAGCATATGCAACCCGGAGCATGCAGGGAAATCCGATGAATATTCGCATTAAATGGTGCTTTAATTTGGTGCGTATATTCGGCTGGATTGACCGCATTAGAAAAAAAAGGCCTTTACTCCACCTTTCCTGGCGTCCCAGCTCTACCATCTGCTCTGTGTCCAGGCTGTCCTCCTATGATGATGTTCACCACATGTGACCGCTGTAGTCTGTGATTGGCTGCAGGGGTCACGTGATTAAACCTAACCACAGGGGCTGTCTGGACGGAGTATCAGGAAGAGCAGGGACACGTTGCTATGGCAGTGCTACGAGAGTATAGGCTTTATTATTTTTTATTAAACTTCGGAATTTGCTGCGAATACGCAGAGTTTGAATGAACAGTGAAGGTTCAGCAACCATGAACCTTTGCATTGACTTGAATATTGAGGACTATGTTACTTAGCACATTTTCTCTAGCACTAAGGGGTTGTTTGTAAGGCACTTTAATTTTGAACAGTCAAGACTTGTTTTTTTTGTTTTCCGGGTAAATATTAACCAAATAAAGAAGCATTTTAATGAGACTACATAATTACAACTCCATGTATAACTTTGGAAAATCTAATTGTATCTGCACTGCGTAATATGTTGGTGCTATACAAGCAATGGGAAATAACTAATATTGCCTGCATGTAACTGGTTTGGACTGATATACGCTGGCTGTATACACTGTAAGGCCTCATGCCCACTTCAGTTTTTTTTTCTTCAGGGTGCTAACCGTTTTTTTAAACTGATAGCAGCCTGACACATTCATTTTAGGCTGCATGCACACTTCCGTCGGCCGTTGTACGGCCACTAATGACGGATCCGGGAAACACGTACCGCACACGGATAGCTTCCGTGTGCAGTCTGTTGTTTCACGGACCAGATCAATGAAAATGCCAAGACTGTTCCGTCAAAAGCGGACAGGAGTAGGACCTGTCCTATTTTTGATGGAACGGCCGCACGGTTCCGTTAAAACAGCGGAAGTGTGAATTGAAATGAACATGTCAGGGTGCTATCCGTTAAAATAACGGATAGCACCCTGAGGGAAAAAAACTGTAGTGAGCAAGAGGCCTAGGCTCCATGCACACGAACCTGTTTTTGCGGCCGCAAATCTGCGGGTGAATTGCGGTCCCATTCATTTCTATGGGCCCATGCACATAACCGTGGTTTCCACACTCCGTGCGTTGCCCAGGAGCCTGGACCGCAAAAAGATAGGACATGTCTTAGTCCTACCGTGTTTTGCGGTCCAGGCTCATAGAAATTAATGCACGCGGCCATGTGCATGGACAGCGATAGCGCCACTGAAGGGGACCTTTCCAGGAGAAGTCCCTGAATTCAATGTACATATATGGAGAGTGAAGTCAGGGACTTCTCCTGGATCGGCTCTGTGGCCGGTGATTCCACTTGTACTTGACGTCACACTTTCCATATATAAATAGACCAGGGACTTCTCCTGGAGCGGAAACATCAGCCACAGTGCTGGGGATTCCGCTTCAGAAGTCCCTGACCTGACGTCACGGTGTCCATATATGGACAATGAAGTCAGGGACTTCTCCTGGAGCGGAAGCCACCTCTTCGGCAACGCTGTGGCAGGGGATTGGGGATTCCGCTCCTACAGGAAGCAAAAAAATACCCTCCTCCTCACATGCACTGTGAGGACGAGAAGAGCGCGAACGAGCGACAGAAAGAACGGCCGTCTATCAGATCAAAAACTCGGCCATGTGCATAGCCCAATTTGTGGTCTATTGTTCCTTCTACGGCCGTGTGACGGCCGGGAATCCCTGTTGTGTGAATAGGGCCTTAGGCTCTATTCAGACGACAGGGTTCGAGTGTCGGCCGATAAAAACTTCCATTTTGGTCCGTTTTTTTCTTGGCCGTTTAGCATCCCTTTTTGAACTGTCGTCACACGGCCCACAATCCCTGTCGTGTGAATATGGCCTTAGTATAGGTGTGTGCTTCTAGGTTTCAACTTACTAGTTTTATCTCATACAGGGATTTCTATGAGCTGATGTCACTGAAATTATGTCACTTGGAGGTTTAAATACCAATAGGAGATTACAGGTCACCACCTCAGGAATGTTAAGGGCCCTTTACACAGGGAAATTATCATTTGAAATATCTTAAGATCGAGGAGAAATTTGCTACCATTTGCCAGTGTAAACAGCGATCACATGATCAGCGAGAAATTGCTTGCTCGTTATTGATCGAATAGTTTATGATGGCCTAAAAATTCTTAGTTCTCAGAAGGGAGAAAAGACAAGCAATCTCAAAAGCAATCAAACCTCCAAAAAAGACATGATTGTTGCATAGAAATGCATTTCTTTCTAACGTTAACGACTCGCTATATCATTTATTGGTGCTCGTTTTTAACCAATTGATCTTCACCTGTAAAAGAACCTTAGGCCTCCTGCACATGGGATCGAAATACTGCGGAATTTCTGTGTGGAAATTCTGCAGCGTTTATGCAAGATAAATTGACATGCAGATTGAGAATTCGCACCTGAGGTCAACTTCGCACGTTTTTTCTGATGATTTCTTCCGCAGCGTGTGGATGCGTTTTGAACAGCTACTGTAAATGCTGCAGAATTTCCAAATGGAAATTCTGTCCCGTTGTAGGAGGCTGTAGTGTTCCAGTCAGTGGTGTGAATCATTCTTTGTGGAAATCTTGTCTTAATCTGGAATCTACACTGCCATGTTTGCCATTTCTGTACTTTTTAGCACCGCTTACTGTGTGAATGAGGTTTCGTCTGTTGCTTTCTCACGTTAAATTTTAAAGTGAAGCTCTATCTTTAAATAACACTGGCTATATAGGTAAAAAGAAATTCAACCTGTGCAGTGTCTGGAAAAAATCTGCTATTGAAATCTATAAACTGTTGACAAGCTGACAGATCATGTGCGGAAATGCAGGGCACGCCAATTAGTTACTTTAAATGATCCCTGAAGAAATTGAGCAGATGGAAACGCCTAGGGTTATAGTAGTTTAGGGGAGTTTGGCAGATTGAGTAAAACAGTTAGGATATCTCCATTTAAATTTTGGGCAAATAGAGCAAGTACCTCTACAGCAGGTGTCCGCAACCCTCGGCACTCCAGCTGTTGTGAAACTACAATTCCCAGCATGCCTTAACAACATTTGGCTGGAATAATAAAGCCTTTGGCTGTCTGGGCATGCTGGGAGTTGTAGTTTTACAGCAGCAGGAGTGCCGAAGATCTCCGACCCCCCCCCCTGCTCTACAGGGATGGAATAGGCTTTTCCTCTACTGCCGTCTTCTCTTCTGTATGGGTCACATGATTTTCACATATGAAGCTGTGACACATTACTGAATTCATCTATCAAAAAAGTCAAGCCCCCCCAAATGAAGGAGAGTCAAGAATTTTAAGTGCTGTACTGGCGTTTATTTGCTTTGCATTTAAAAACAAAGTATTTGAATTTTAAGTGAAGTTCCTAAGATTTTTCAGTGAGTAGTTTTTGGCTATTTTTTAGGAACCAAAACCTCAATTATCAGTGAAAATGACAGATCTTTTATTACTATGTGTTTCTACGTTTTCATTAGGCGGCGATCTATCGTGCTTGTATGCAGCTTTTCCCTCACTAGTTTGCCCTGGAGAATAGCCTCTGAGCAGGACTATGAATAAGGACGAATTTGAGGGAAGATCTGGAAATGAGGGGCTGCCCAAATAGACGTTCCTGCCTCATTGAGAGAGATTTTCCATATTCACTCTGGAATATAAATAGACCCATAAGCACAACACTACTCACTTTGCGGAAACAAATTATTATTTGTGATGTAAACACCAAGGAATCCACATTAAGAGCCTTTATATGTTTTATCAGTTTTGTGGGCTAAAACTGTGAGGACAACCATGTCCCAGTGATTTCCTGTTAATGCAGGGTTAATAATGTTATCAGTAGGCTATCAGTCTGATTTACAATGTGTGTCTTTCATTTCCACAGGGCCATTGCTACACCTGTGGCCAGAGCCATGGGGATAAAGAGCAAAGTCCGAGTAAAAGCTTCATTTAATCCGGTCTTGGAAAATTTCTACATCTCCGGCTCTAAACACCCATCTCAAGTAAGTATTTCAGCAGTTGTACTATAAAGGAGAGCAGCATAATATTGTAATATGGGGCATAACAAGGAAAGACTGGGCCCCATAGCAAACTTTTGACTGGGCCCCCCCCCAGGTGCCACACGCAGCCCCCCTTACAGATGGTGCCCCCTGTAGACAGTGCTATACAGTGTAGACCGTGTCACACCCCACTTGTAGATAGCGCCCCCACCTCCCCCTTGTAGATGGTGCCTTACAGCCCCCTATAAATATCGCCATAAAGCCGCCCCCTGTAGATGGCACCATACAGCTCCCGCTGTATATAGTGCCACACAGACCCCTGTAGATTGCGCCACACACAGACCCCTGTAGATAGTGCCACAGCCCTCCCCTTGTAAATAGTGCCACAGCCCTCCCCTTGTAAATAGTGCCATACAGCCCCCCTTTGTAGATAGTGCCACACAGCCCTCCCCTTGTATGTAGGGCCTTACAGCCCTCCCCATGTGTAAGTGGGCCCCTGGCACGCACACACCCCTTGTGTAGATATTGTACTTAACTTGCCCCGTTCCCACAATGGACGGTGCGCTGCACAGGTTCCGGTCGGGACACATGCAGACCAGTGTGATGCAGTGACGTCATCACGCCGGCCTTCGCAGGGAGTCTTCCCAGCGCATTTTAGGCTGCAGGCCTAACGTGGCCTGCAGCCTAGAATATTCATTTGTATCTATGTCCAGAGGACGCAGATACCAGTGAATGTGGCATCGGGGACCCCATCGGTGCTAGCGACGCTGCCAGGCATAAGGGGGCCCGTGCCGCAAGGCCCATAAATGTTGGGGGCCGGCCCGCGTGGGCCTTGTGGTGGCGTAACTACCGCTGTAGCAGCCATAACAGCTGCTAGCGGCGCCACCGGGAATGGGGGGGGGGGGCAGCACGGGAACTTTCATGCTGCGGGCCCCGTAGTAGTATTACTGATTTGTGATACTACTAAAGGACAAGCACTATCCCCAAGAACTTGTACTGTGCTACCAAACAGACGTGTCCCATCAACCACCTAGTGTTTAATCCACACAAAAGACCGCGAGATGTAGTCTACTTCTATAGTTAACTTTCAATTCCTTCTGAACATGATTATGAGGTACAAGACCTCTCTAAAATTATTCCACCACCGACTTGTGTGCCAACCACAAGACAGACTCTTGAAGTTTTTCAAAGGAACCTTAATTCACTGCTTGCCCTGAGCATGGCGTGTGTGTGCGTGTGTGTGCGTGTGGTGTTTTGTTGCATTACAACCCAGGTTTAAAATAGATTTTTGGGGGATTTATACCATTTGATTTACACAACATGCCTATTACTTTGAAAGCTCAAAATATATATATTTTTTTACTGTACCACAAACTATAATTAAGACAAAAGAAAATGAGAACTTTAATGTACATAAGTATAAGTATGGCCAACATTTTAGTCTGACCAAAGAACCTTCTTCCATGTGTTTGGGGAATCTGCCATTTGCTCTTTGGCAAACTCAAAATGTGTTTTTCTTATGTTTTTTTTTCTGGCCACTCTTCCATAAAACCCCGCTATGTCCATAGGGCCACTATATGTCGTACGCTCCACAGATACTTCCATCTCCGCTGTGGATCTTTGGAGCTCCTTCAGTGTTCTCGTTGACATATTGTTGAATCTCTGATTATTGCCCTCCATGCCCGGTCTGTGAGTTTTGGTGGCCGACCTTCTCTTGTCAAGTCTGTAGTTGTCATATTCTTTCCATTTTGTTATTATGGATTTAATGGCGCTCCATGCTAAAGCTTGCAATATTTTTTTATTACCCAACTCTGATCTATGCGTCTAAACAACTTTGTCCCTGACCTGTTTGGAGAGCTCCTTGGTCTTCTTGCTTAGTGGAGTTGTAGACTCAGGGGCCTTTCAGAACAAGTGTATTTATACTGACATGTGACAGATAAGTGTATTTTTTATATTTTTTATATACTGCTTTATTTAGGTTGTCTGTATAAGGGGTAATGTATGACACACTTTTTGAAAATTTGATTGGATCTCGGACAACCCCTTTAAAATCAAAACCTGAAAAACAATGGAGGAATTGCTGTTTTTTTTTTCCTATTCCAACCCACAAAATAATCTGTAAGTTTTCCACTAAATGTTAGGGTACATTAAATGTCGCCATTAAAAATAACAACTTGTCCTGCAACAAAACAAGCCTTTGTATGGCTGTGTAGATGGGGCGGGGGGTTATAGCTCTAGGAAGATGGGGAAGGGGAAAATGAAAAAATGAAAAATGTCCTGGTCCTGAAAGAGTTAAAATAAATTCTGCTCAGCAAGATGAATCATTCCCATGTGAACAGAGAGTGGGACATCATGATTACTCTAAAATTTGCCTGTGCAAATCATTCATGTTGCATATTGTACAGACATGCAAAACATTTATGATTTTCCTAGCATATTCTTCATTGCTGTCCGGTAAAATGGGTCCCCCGGGTAGGTAATATTGTGGTGATGTGTGGAGGTACGCGGTGTGTGCACTGTGCAGGACACGGAGTACACGGCTAGCCATGAACAGATGGAGCAAATATAACTGATCTATATCTAGTCTGTTGTACATGTGGACTGGATTATCCAGTCTATAAAAAGGATGTTCTACAGGCATGTTCATAGTCTGTCTATTGCTTTATCTGTTTCTATATTCAAGTCCTTTAAATGAATGAAAAATGGCATCCATCACATCACGTGATCTTACATACAGGTCCCTTTTACTTTAATACAAGGCATGGACCTTCGGTTTCCTAGAGGAGGGAACCCCTATACGAACTCCGAATTTCCTAATAGGGTATTTGAAAATTGTTTCCCACTAAATGATAATGATCAAACAACATTATCATGCATTTAAAGAGGACCTGTTAGCTCTCCCGACATGTCCGTTATATAAAAAAAAGAATTAACTATTTTTTTTTTTTTTTTTACTTCGCGATGTGAGGCTTTGTATTCTTCAGGACGCGTTTTACTCTATTCATGTATCTTATTTTGGTACGTATGCGTTCGTTTTTATAGACGCAAATTCTAAAGGTAATTTAGTTTTTGACTTTTTTGTTTAGGCAAAAATGCAGAAAAAACTATTCCGCTGCAGCTTTTTTTTTTTTTTCTTTCATAAAAGATATTAATTAATTGTATCGTTTCTTACGGTCGTATGGATACCAAATTAATTTGTTTTATATCTTGAGATTTATATTTAATAATGTTTATTTATTCTGCTTTTGTTGCTGCTCCCCAACTCAGTCTCTCCTAAACCTTTGGCATACTACGTTGTGATTAAAAAAAAGTCACTGAACAGCGAAGCAACGGAGCGGGGCAATGGCTGAGAAACCTCTGATCTCCATAGTTACGTTTTTTTGTATGCAGTCATCAACGCAGATTGCAGCATACAAAGGGAGAGACTGAGGTGGGGAGCCCCCTTTTGATCATGTCACAGGTGATTCCTGTGACGCGATCATGTCCCATATATTGGGTAGTGCGCAGTGGCGTAACTACCGCCGTAGCGGCTGCTACGGGGCCCACGGCATGAGGGGGCCCGTGTCGCCCGCCGGCACGGGCCCCCACCATGGCCGGAGGCTCCATTAGCTGCCGCTGTGGCTACTACAGCGCGACGCCACTGAACACTACGGCAGAGCAGGGAGGTATCTCCCCGCTCTGCCATTAAAGGGGTTGTTCCTACAAAAGACATGTATCCCCTATCCACAGGATAGGGGATACATGTGTGATCGATGGCATTGATAGGGAGAACGGGGGACAAAGTCTCCTGAAGTTCTCCATCACAAACCTCGGACTTATAAAAACGCTAATGCATATGTACCAAAAAAAATGAGTACAACCGTGTGACAGCCGTTCATTTAATGGCCGTTTTCAGAATAATGATGATGTTTGTTTTTTTTCACACGGCTGCTTTTTTAACGGCCCGTGAACAATGGGCGTCAAAAAATAGGACGTCCTATTTTTGGGCGTTTTTAACGGCCTGACGGCCCCCATAGAAGTCAATGGATCTGTTTTTAACGGCTGTCAATACATGTAACAACTATTAACCCCTTAATGACCGCCGATACGTCTTTTTACGGCGGTCATTAGTGGGCTTTATTCTAGAGCGCCGCCAAACTACGTCGCTGCTGTAGAATAAAGTAAACAGAGCAGGGAGCCGTGAAATCTCCCTGCTCTCAGCTGCCAGAAGCAGCTGAGGGCTGGGAGCGTCCCTGCTCTGCCGGGTGAGATCGATATTAGTATCGATCTCACCTGTTTAACCCTTCAGATGCGGTGCACAATAGCGAGCACCGCATCTGAATGGTTTTGGAGAGAGGGAGGGAGCTCCCTCTCATCTCACTGACACCCAGCGATAAAATCGCCGAGTGTCTGTGTCTTCTATGGCAGCCGGGGGTCTAATAAAGACCCCCAGGTCTGCCTGCAGCGAATGCCTGCTAGATCATGCCGCAGGCATGACCTAGCAGATGCCTGTCCGTTTTAAACGGACAGGCAGTAATACACTGCAATACAAAAGTATTGCAGTGTATTATAATAGCGATCGGAGGATAGTGAAGTCCCCTAGTGGGACTAGTAAAAAAGTAAAAAAAGTTGAATAAAGTTAATTTAAAAAAAAAAGTGAAAAAAAAAAATTAAAAACCCAGCTTTTCCCCTTACAAAATGCTTTACTATTAAAAAAAACTACAATAAAGCAAAAAAGTTACACATATTTGGTATCGCCGCGTCCGTAACGACCCCGACTATAAAGCTGTTACATTATTTAACCCGCACTGTGAACGCCGTAAAAAATAAAATAAAAAACAATGGAAAAATTGCTGTTTTCTGTTAATCCTGACTTAAAAAAAATGTGATAGAAAGTGATCAAAAAGTCGCATCTACTCTCAAATGGTACCAATAAAAACTGCAAGTCGTCCCGCAAAAAACAAGACCTTATACAGCTATGCCGACGCAAAAATAAAAAAGTTACAGCTCTTCGAATGTGACAATGGAAAAATCTAAAAAATGGCTTGGACATTAGGGCCCAGAATGCAAGCAGGGGGAAGGGGTTAAAAACAGATCTCGGACATGGGGATTGGCAAGGGAACTACTAGTTGGCTATCGGCAGCTCGATGACACTCACTGATGCAGCACCGACCTCTTCACGTGTGGTCTCTCGTCTTAACGGGTTTCTGCGAAGGCGACGCGATGACTTAATTGCACCACCTTCGCAGATCCCGTGCAGACGAGCTGCAACGGTGAGTGTCATCGCGTCGCCGCAGATCCAGTGAATAAGAGATGCCTTACCTGGGAAGACAACGCTGCATCGGTGAGTATTTAGGACACTCATGTCGGGCTGTGTGGCATCTACATCGGGGCTGTGTGGCATCATATACAGGAGGGCTGTGTGTCATCTACAGGGAGGCTGTGTGGCATATACATGGAAGTGTGAGGTATCATATACAGGGAGGTGTGTGGCATCATGTACAGGGAGGCTGTAAATAGTGTCTAAGTGAACTTGTGACCTTCCTTTTGGGTGTTTTCAGGGGGTTGGGACAAAAAAAAAGCCTGACCAATGAAATTCATCTTTTTTTTTTTTAATTTTTTAACGCCCATTAAAAACGGGCGGACTGGAAATGGATGAAAATTTGGAGACCTACTGATGCAAAACGGCCATGAAAAGCTATCCGTTTTTAATTGACATTTTTTTTCACGGTCGCGTGAATATAGCCTTAGGCATGTGTGCAGTGAAAGAAGCTGGGCTGGAACAACGAGAAGTGTATGACGCTGATTGGTCACTGATTGGTCAGCGTCAAACACTCCTCTGTACAACGCCCAGTTGGTAAAAAGTAAAAACACGCCCAGTTGGGCATTAACCCCTTAACGATGGCTTATAGTGTTTTTACGTCGGCCGTTCAGGGTAGTTCTTCTGAAGTGTCGGATTTACACGTCGGCACTTCAGAAGAACTTTTCTGTCATCGTGCGGGGATCTCCTGAAGACCGGGCTGTTAGTAACCGGCTCGGGCTTCAGGGCAACGATCGGAAACCACTAGCAGTAGTCTCCGATCATATGTAACCCCTCAGATGTGGCGCTCAATAGCAAGCGCCACATCTGATTGGTTTGGGAGGGAGGGGGCCGAATCGGAGCGGTTTTCGCGGGGATCTCCTGAAGACCGGGCTGCTGGTAACAGCCTCGGGCTTCAGGGCAACGATCGGAGACCACTAGCAGTGGTCTCCGATCATATGTAACCCCTCAGATGTGGCGCTCAATAGCAAGCGCCACATCTGAGTGGTTTGGGAGGGAGGGGGCCGCATCGGAGCGGTTTTCGCGGGGATCTCCTGAAGACCGGGCTGCTGGTAACAGCCTCGGGCTTCAGGGCAACGATCGGAGACCACTATCAGTGGTCTCCGATCATATGTAACCCCTCAGATGCGGCGCTCAATAGCAAGCGCCACATCTGAGTGGTTTGGGAGGGAGGGGGCCCGCATCGGAGCGGTTTTCCCGGTCATCGGGTACTCTGCCTCTTAAGCCAAGGCTGTTAGCAACAGCCAAGGCTTCAGAGTGATGATCGGAGATTAATAACAGTGGTGTCCATTCATGTGATCACTGTGAGAACCATCACAGTGATCACAAAGTGAAAAACAAAGTGTTGCTCCTACCTGTCTCTCTGTCTCTCCTCACACGTGTTACTCTGTATGAGAAGAGACAGAGAGAATTTTACAGTGACACCAAAGACACAAAATTACAAAAAATCTAATATATAAACTTTTTATAAACTTCAATTGTATACCTAGGCTAGGGTTATCCTTAGGGCACGTTCACACGTGGCGGAGTTTTTCCGCTGCAAATGTTGGTGCAGATTTGGAGCAATTACGCAACTAATCTGCACCAACATTTGCATATTTGACAGGTAATTCAGACGTTGCAGAAAACACAGCGGACTTGCCACAGATTTCAGTTTTTGCATTGCAAAGGCTGAAATCCGCAGTGAAATTCCGCTTCTTCTCCGCAACAGACAGTGCATGATGCGGACTGAATATTCCGCACTGCAGCCTATGGTCCACAGCGGAGTTTTCCGCAACGTCTGAACTAACTTGCCTAAAAATGGATAGAAACAAATGTAAAAAACGGGTGCTGGAGAATTCCACTGCGGACTGTCCACAGCGGAATTCCACAGCAATTCCGCCACGTGTGAACGTACCCTTAGGGTTAGTCTAGGGTTATTCTAGGTTCTATTCTAAGTTTAGCCTAGGATTTTTGTGTAGTGTACGTGTGTGACGTCTGTATTTTTTTTGTGCAAAAAAAAAAAAGTTTCATAGTCTACGTGTTTGTTCGACATCCGTTTTTTGTGGAGCGTGCTTTTGTGATGTCTGTGTATTTTTGGCTGTGAAATGAAAAAAGTAAAGAAAAAATAATTAAGATTTGTCTGCGTGTGCGTCTGGTTACAGTCTTTGTTGTACGTGTGTGTAATTACAATGACCAAAAGAAGGTTCATGGTGGAAGAGGCATACGCCATGTTAATCTCTGACTCTGATTAAAGCGATACAGAAACCGCGTCCAAGGTAGAAATGTTGTCTACCAGTGATAGCGACGACAGTGATACACTTTCTGCAAATGCAAGTGTCGCTGCAGAGTCCACAAGCACAGGGCATGTCGCAGAAGTACCACAAAACACGGCCCACTCTATTCCCCCAGAATATATTGAGTGGGTACCCACAGAGTCATTTTCCCCTAATATCCCAGAATTTATTGCCACACCAGGGATAAATATTAATGTGGAAAATTTTACAGCCCTCGATTTAAAAAAAATATTCATTACAGATGAACTATTGGAGCTGGTTGTCAACCAAACCAATCTGTATGCTCGCCAATTCTTTGCTGAAAAGCCAACGTCCTCCTATGCAAGCAGTGGCACCCCACAAATACTGGCAAACTTAAACATTTTTGGGGCTCATCCTCAACATGGGGTTAGTGAAAAAGCCCTCAATCCGGTCATATTGGGCAACAAGCCCTACACATGCCACACCTGTTTTTCCAGCAGATATGAGGTGCTAATGCGCTTCCTTCATTTTAACGACAATCACCAACCCCCCCCCCCTGCAGTGATCCAGGCCGTGATCGCCTGTATAAAATAAGGCCCCTGATAAGAATTTTGGAGGAGTCATTTATGCCGATGTACAACCCCGAAAAAAAACTAGCGGTGGATGAATCGCTGATGAGTTACAAAGGCAGGCTCTCATTCCGCCAGTACAGCCCCTCAAAGAGAGCAAAATATGGGGTTAAGATCTACAAGCTCTGTGAGAGCGGTACAGGCTACACATCTGCCTTTATAATCTATGAAGGCAAAGACCGTGGTATTACCCACATTATTAACTCATTTACTTTCACACTGTTTTTGTAGGGAGGGTTGCTTATTGGATAATGTTTCACTGTAAAAATGAAGCAATACTGTATTTTCTGGAAAAAACTATTTTTTATTTCTTTCCATCTATTAAAAATACTCACTATACCCCTAGATGAATATTAGAAGGACATTTATACCTGTCAAAATGACCTGCAGTACCACGGCAAATATAGCGTGGTTCCCTAAAATCAGCTCTGGCGTAAAAAGGCCTCCAAAAGCCAAAATGGACTCCTTCTATGATGTGCCCTATAACAGGTCCATATAATAGATTAGACACACATATGTGGTATCACCGTACACAGGAGAAACAGCAGAATGTGGAAAGGTGCCACTTTTACCAGTATGTCATATGGTGTTTTGAAATGGCTTAAGAAAAGTGACACTTTTGTAAAAAAAAATGCAAATTACATTTTTTTTGCCCCAAGTTTGGACAAATTCTGTAAAAAGTGTGAAGGGTTAAAACAGAAATTGAACCGCTAGAAATAGACTTTAGAGTGTCTAGTTTGTAGAACACAATGTTTTTTTACCGTTATTTATTGGACTTTACCCATACAATTATACCATGGTGTGAAAAACTAAATTAAGACATTTTAGTGCGCAATTGAGAAAATATATTTCAATACATTTGTATAATACAATTACTTTTATTTTCAAACTGTTACATTTTAAATGATGAAAAATCAAAAATTTTCCTTTTTTTTCCCTGTCTTTCCATGGCTATAAAAAAAAGTAACAAAAATGTTACCTATACATATATACCAAGAAAGGAAGCACTACATGTCCCAAGAAAAAATTCACATCGATGCATAAAACACATACAGAGTTAGGCCTCATTTACACGAACGTGATATACGTCCGTGCGACGCGCGTGCTTTTCACGCGGGTCGCACGGACCTATACAAGTCTATGGGGGCATGCAGACAGTCCGTGAGTTTTGCTCAGCGTGAGTGCGCTGAAAAAAACTCACGACATGTTCTAAATTTCTGCGTTTTTCGCGCATCACGCACCCATTGAAGTCAATGGGTGCGTGAAAACCACAAAGGTCGCACGGAAGCACTTCCGTGCGAACTGCGTGATTCGCGCAAGAGCTGTCAAACTCTGAATGTAAAGAGAAAAGCACCACGTGCTTTTCTGTTTACAAACATCCAAACGGAGTGTCTTAGAGATGAGCGAACCGAACTTCACCGGGTTCGGCCGAACTCGTTTTGACCGAACCCGGCAAAAAATTTTCCGGTACGCGACGTCAGGAGACAGTCACTGTCCACGGTGCTGAAAGAGTTAAACTGGTTCAGCACCCTGGACAGTGACTTCCGATCACAATATACATGAACGTGTAAAAAAAAAAAAGAAGTTCTGACTTACCGATAACTCCCGGCTTCTTCCTCCAGTCTGACCTCCCGGGATGACAATTCAGTCCAAGTGACAGCTGCAGCCAATCACAGGCCAAGCACAGGCTGCAGCCAATCACAGGCTGCAGCGGTCACATGGACTGCCGCGTCATCCAGGGAGGTGGGGCCGGATGTCAAGAGAGGGACGCGTCACCAAGGCAACGGCCGGGAGACCGGACTGGAGGAAGCAGGAAGTTCTTGGTAAGTATGAACGTCTTTTTTTTATTCACAGGTTGCTGTATATTGTGATCGGAATTCACTGTCGAGGGTGCTGAAACAGTTACTGCCGATCAGTTAACTCTTTCAGCACCCTGGACAGTGACTGACATCGACTAGCCTCATCTCTATGATGGCGGCTGCGCGAAAATCACGCAGCCGCGCATCATACACTGATGACACACGGAGCTGTCAAGTGCCTTTTGCACACGCAAAACGCTGCTTTTTTTGCGTGCGCAAAACGCACACGCTCGTGTAAATGAGGCCTTATACTGCGTTACATCTGTGAATAGCAAAACTGCAAAAAATTGCTCTGGTCACTAAGGTTTAAAACACCTTCGGTATTAAGGGGTCTCAGGCCTTTATTTTTTCTTTCTACTTTTTTAATCTAGAAATGTATTACTTTATCTAGCAGCCCCTATGTGATGTCCCATAATGGGTCATTCCCCTCAATTTGCCCTGAGCACATATGTAGAATATAAGACGATGATCGCGTGGTGAATACACGAGTCATTCTTTTGTGCCTTTGTATCGACTGATGTTAGAATTTATAATGCAGTCGCCTCCTTGCATTATAATCATGTGATCTTCTGTATTCCATGAGATAACTCTGATCTCATCTGGTGCTGACATCTCGCCCTGTTCTGCCACGGTCAATATCAGCGTCCCTTTGTCACCATAAACAATGAACAATAACATCTGTCATCTGTACACAGGGCCCAGGGTCCGCTATTTCAGAGATGCAAGTCCCTAGATCTGCATAGCGATATTGTCCTAATGAGACCTCCTTTACACGGAGTTTATTTTGTAGTGGTTGCGGTGTCTTTTGTTTTGTATATGCGTTTTTCTTGCGTCTTCAAAGATCTATAGAGAAGCCTGTGCAGAAAACCGCCAGAAAAAAACATCCAACCTAAGGCTGGGTTCACACAGAGTTTTTTTTGCAAGAGGAAAATCTGCCTCAATATTCCGTTTGGAATTTTGAGGCAGATTTTGCTCTTCCTGCCCGCCGATTTTCACTGCGTTTTTCACCCGTGGACAATGAGCGCCGTGGGCAAAAAGCGCAGCGAAATACGCTTCTTCTGCCTCCCATTGGTCAGAGGTCAGAAGCGTAAATGCCTGAAGATAGGGCATGTCCCTTCTTTTTCCCGCGAGCCGATTTTTCCGCTCGCGGGAAAAAAAAAACGCCTCCGCCTCCCATTGAAATCAATAGGAGCCATTTTTTCCGCATTCGGTTTCCGCGTCAAACGTGTCAAACTCAGTGTGAACTGACCCTAAAGCATTCTGCGTTTCGACAAAAAAAAGTCACTGACCACAAAATTGCTACAAATACGAAAATGCTGTATAAGGTGACAATTTCATACTTTACTATAGACTTTTAACAAACATCTGTGAACAGGAACCGGTCAGTAGGTTTGGAGCAACTAACCCACCAGTATTCTGTTATGCAGTGGGGTTTAGTATTCCAAACCTGCCTACCTGGTAGTAAAGTACATTACAACTTGCCAGAAGGAATTCCGGTAAGGAGTCTGGCGGCTTCGGGGAAATGCGCATTGTGCCTATAAAGCCAAGGATAGTACGCCTTGCTTCTCTGCACTTGCGTGTGTGTACACAGCCTAAGGGTATCTTCACACACTGCAGAAATTGTTGATTATCTGATGTATCTGAATGGGGTTTGCAGAAATCCAGGCACATGCTGCAGAAACAACCCCATTCAGATGGGTGGAATGGGCCTGAAAATCTTAGCAAACTACAGTGCAGTGAAACGGAATAGGATTTTCATAACCCCATCTACATGTTGTGGAAAAAATCTGCACAGATATTCTAGGGCTCACTGCGGTTTTCCAAATACGCAGCATGCTCTGTTCTGTGGAAAGGTAGCAAATTTAACACATGGCATTGCAGATTCACTGCGCATTTAACCCTTTGTATGTTGCGTATTTCGTAGTGAACTTGCTGCGGATTTTGACAAATTACACTGCACTGTCTGAGTGAAAATATTTACCAAAGCGGCTTATTTTTATTTATTTTTTAAAACCCAATGAGGTCATTGATAGAACCACACGATGGTAGTTCAGATCTATATGAACTGTTCAGCAGCTCTGTATAACCACACATAACAATGTACTACGGGTTATAAAGCAGTTCATCCAGATAAGATATATACAGTGCATCCTCAAGTTACAATATTTTGTTCCAGGACGACCTTGGTAACTTGAAAATATTGTAACTTGAGACTATATAAGGCCCTGTTCACCCTGAAACCGCTCCGCAAAACTCGGCCAAAAAATGCCTCCCATTGATTTCAACGGGAGGCGGAGGCGGTTTTTTACCGCATGCGGGAAAACCCGCCTCGCGGTAAAAAGAAGCGACACGGCCTATCTTGAGGCGGTTTCCGCTTCCAAAACCCCATTTCAATCAGTGGAAGACAGAAAAAAAAGCCACGACGAGTGTTTTGACACGTTTTTGTTAAACCACTGTGCAAAAAACGCCAGGAGCAGATTTTGCAGGAGGAATTTTCCTAAGGCTATTTTCACACAGAGTTTTTTGCAGGCGGGATTTCTGCCTCAAAATTCCGTTTGGAAGTTTGTGGCAGACTTTCCTCTCCCTGCACGCCGATTTTCGCAACTTTTTTCGCTGCATTTTTCGCCCGCGACCATTGAGCGCTGCGGGCATGAAACGCCGCGAAATACGCTTTCTCTGCCTCCCATTGAAGTCAATGGGAGGTCAGATGCGTAAACGCCCGAAGATAGGGCATGTCCCTTCTTTGTCCCGCGATGCGGTTTTACCACTCGTGGGAGAAAACCGCCCCTGCCTCCCATTGAAATCAATGGGAGGCATTTTCAGGCCGTTTTTGACGAGCTTTGTGGCGCGGTTTCCGCGTCAACTCGTCAAAAAACTCTGTGTGAACATAGCCTAACTCTATATGAAATACTGGTAAGGCATCTGCATTGGGGTCCCGTTCTGACGTTCCGTCGGAGGTTTCCATCAGAACGGGACCCTGAACAGACACTAACCTGAGGTTTCCGTCACCACCACCACTGATTTCTATGGTGACGGAGCCGGTGCCCCTGGTTTCCGTTTGTCTCTCTTGGATCAGTCAGCAATAGTGTAGTCGACTGTTTATCTGACAGAAGCGCAGCATGCAGCACTTTTTTTCTGTGTCAAAATGGACACCCGACAGAATCCATTAAAGTCGATGGGTTCTGTTGGGCGCTGTTTGTTTCAGACATGCGTCCGATCTGGCACTTGCTATTCTGTTCCTTCTGGTGGAACAGAATAACGGAAAAGTTAATGCAGATGTGAACAGAACCCAACTAAGCAAGTCCTTACATTGCAAAGTGACTGACTTTTATGAGGACAGGGGGGCTTCTTCAGCGTCCTGTACAGTACAGACAGTATAGGTTGCACGATGTTGTAACATATTATAATAAGTACTTTTAATGTCTCTAGTTGTAATTTGGCAGCATAGTGTTATTATTGGAATACAGTTTATTGGCAAATGTAATGATTTGCAATCTTTGCTCATGCAGACAGACCTCTACGGCCTGGTTAAGAAATGCAATCGTACAACAGTACAGATCGAGAGATGGTTCAGAAGGAGGAGGAATCAGGACCGGCCAGCTGTAATGAAGAAGTTCCAGGAATCCTGGTGAGAAAAGGTCCTCGGGGTTTGGGAGTGTGGGAATTCTGACAACTCCATTGTCACTGAAGACCGTGATTTTCATACCTAGACTGCAGGAGCCTCGCTAGTTGTTTGTGTTGCTAAGCCTGGCCTAGGGTTATTAATGTAGTCTGTAGGTATAACAGCATATATCATACCTCCCAACTTTCAAGTATCGCAAAGAGGGACAACTGATGCGGCACATCATTTTTTTACCATCTTAAAGAGGCTCTGTCACCAGATTATAAGTGCCCTGTCCCCTACATAATCTGATCGGCGATGTAATGTAGATAACAGCAGTGGTTTTTATTTTGAATGCTAATTCGTTTCTTAATTACCAACTGGGCGTGTTTTTACTTTTTACCAACTGGGCGTTGTGAAGAGAAGTGTATGACGCTGACCAATCAGTGACCAATCCGTGTCATACACTTCTCATTGTTCCAGCCCATTGTTAGTGTGATTGTGCAGTGAAAGAAGCTGGGCGGGAACAATGAGAAGTGTATGTCACTGATTGGTCAGCGTCATACACTCCTCTGTACAACACCCAGTTGGTCAAAAGTAAAAACACGCCCAGTTGGTCATTAAGAAACGAATTAGCATAAATCTAAACTAGCTCATAACTTGCTAAAAAATGATTGTTTTTCAAAATAAAAACCACTGCTGTTCTCTACATTACATCGCCGATCACATTATGTAGGAGATAGGGCACTTATAATCTGGTGACAGTCTCTTTTTAAGCCATGCCTCTAACCTGCCCTATCCCCACACTCACAGTATCATGCTTCCATAGTGCCTCCTTACCGTATAATTCCCCCATAGAACCCCCACACAGTATAATGCCACTATAGCTGCCCCACACAGTATATTACCCCTTAGTGCCTCCCACACAGTATAATGCCCATAGTCCCGAAATGCCCCTGTAGATCGTGCCCATATGGATGGTTCTAGTGGCCACATACTATCACAGTTCCCACATAGTGCTACAGTGCCCATGTAGATAGTGCCAGTGGGGCTCTCTCTAGGAGTGGAATCCCTAGCCAGAGCATCGGCTGGATGCAGATACAGTTAACACCGGGACACCACCCGAAATCCAGGACTGTCCTGCTGAATCCGGGACAGTTAGGAGGTATGGCATATGTACATTATTGTACAGGTTATACATGAATATAACCTATATAAAAAGTTGAGTGATTTTGTAAAAAGAGGCTGGTTCTAACGTTTTACAAGGCTGGAGAGAGGTTTTCCAACATTTTTAGTATGGACATCAAGGAGCTGCTGCCACAGGGATCAAGGCTCCTACTAGCACTTGCTTTTTTTTTGCCAGCAAAGATTCTATTTGTTTGGTATGGTTACCCGAGGAATGTCAAAATAGCAGCCTGCAGTGCTTTCCTATACAGCGGTCCACCGCAAAAAGAGTGGTGGATACTGATTATAATGTACTGACATATGGTTCGCACTAATCTGTATTCAGTGGAGTGCCCAAGTGCAGTGAATCAAGTCCAGCAATCCACTCAGAAATACATATATAATAAGATTAGATGCAATGGGTCCAGATAAAAATTTCAACACACGGTTTCCAGGAACCGTTCCTCACCATCCCCAATATCAAGGAGGTTAGATGTGGTAGAAGAAGTTTCGGAACACACTTGATGTTTCTACTGCATGGACTCCCAGCAAGTCTGCAAAGGATAAAAGCAGACAAACATAGCGCAGACGCAGCGTTGGATAAATTATTTTGGTACGTTATTTCATATACTCACAAAGTGACAGAATAAAAAGCACTCATAAATATAGAAAATCTCCACGTTACACGCCTCTCCTGCCCGACCCTGGGTTTCATCTTGTCCAGCGTCTTCTGGGGCATGGCTAAAGCGTGCGCTGCTCTCTCTTTAAATACACATCGTCCGACACATCTGCATCTATACACATAGTACACCTATACTAAAACCATCAGAAGGTTTTACATTAATAATGCAATACAAAATATTACACCACTCTTCATTAATAACCGATTATATTGTAACATCTGAAAAGAAACGTATACAGCAGAAAAAGTGCACTGCAATAAGACATTGTTCACACTTGCTCTACTGCAGACAGATTATAGATTCATATGATTCTGTGAAAACAAATTCATATCCGCAATCCACACTATTGCAAACAATTTATTCTTTGCAATGGCACTTTGCTAAACCTTATAAAACATGGCGAATTAATAAGCATAAAAGCAGTAATGGCAAACTACTGCACACAATAATAGTCCTGTTCACACCCACTATCTGTGAACCGACTTACACTTAGTATTCACTGTCCACACTGTTGCGATCAATTCATTATTCACGATAGCTAGTTAATAAATGCAATAAATTACATCCGAAGACATAATTTACTATACTTCCATCAATATCGTTGTCCCGCCTTAAAGAGGCTCTGTCACCACATTATAAGTGCCCTATCTCCTACATAATGTGATCGGCGCTATAATGTAGATAACAGCAGTGTTTTTTATTTAGAAAAACGATCTATTTTCACCAAGTTATGAGCGATTTTAGATTTATGCTAATTACTTTATTAATGCCCAACTGGGCATGTTTTTACTTTTGACCAAGTGGGCGTTGTGGAGAGAAGTGTATGACGCTGACCAGTGACCAATCGGCGTCCTACACTTCTCTCCATTCATGTAACCAGCACATAGTGAACAACGCAGGATCACTATGTGCAGTCACATACACACACATTAACGTTACTGAAGTGTCCTTACAGTGAATAGACATCACCTCCAGCCAGGACGCGATGTCTATTCACAATCCCGACACTTCGCTAACGTTTGTGTGGGACTTACAGCACAGCACATCGAGAACCCGTTGTGCTGTCATTTACAGCGAGATTACGCTTGCTGTACTGTAAGTCACACACAAACGTTACCAAAGTGTCGGGATTGTGAATAGACATCCCGTCCTGGTTGAGCGCGATGTCTATTTACTGTCAAAAAGCTTCAGTAACGTTAGTGTGTGAATTTGTGACTGCACATCATGATCTAGCAAGATCACTATGTGCTGGTTACATGAATGGAGCGAAGTGTAGGACGCCGATTGGTCACTGATTGGTCAGCGTCATACACTTCGCTCCACAACGCCCACTTGGTCAAAAGTAAAAACACGCCCAGTTGGGCATTAAGAAAGTCATTAGCATAAATATAAAATAGGTCATAACTTGGTGAAAATAGATCGTTTTTCTAAATAAAAGCACTGCGGTCTCCTACATTACAGCGCCGATCACATTATGTAGGAGATAGGCCACTTATAATGTGGTGACAGAGTCTCTTTAAGAACTTATTTCGTACATATTTGCTCAACTATCCCAATATATCTAAAAAAGAATTCCACAATATCCATCTCCCAATCGAGTAACAGCCCAATACATACCAATAATGTGCTCAACCTTATTTCACATCCCTTCCACATAGTTTTTACATTTTTATATTCTTTCACTCTCAGAAGGTATATTAGTCATCTCGATGGATGCTGAATGACACTGTATGGCATACAGTGGCATATTGTAGTGCTTTACATTCGCACCTATTTCTGGAGATTTACTTTGCATATGTGCCGAACTAAAACCTTAAACATGGTAGGGATTCACCCTTATATAACATGTATTCAATCTGTGAACTGATCCAAAAGTGTACTTGCTGCGAGCACCCGGAGAGAAGTCAGTCATTGTATTATCTGTTCCTTATTTTGCTTGCACTTAAGTTGATTGTTTTGGAAAGGATTCTGTCACTGTAAATATCAGAGTGCGGTGACGATGAACCTTTGTGCTTATGCAATCCTTTTCACGTGATGAGATGACATCCCTGTCCGCTATCCGCTCGCCTGAGCAATTCATCTCAGACACTGAATATGTGCACTCTCCGTGACCACACCCTACTGGCACAGGGTACTTGTGCCCAGCCTCCGAATCAGCACCGCTTACCACAAGTCAGATTTTGTTAGTGCAAATAACCTTCAGCATAGAAAATAAACTCTTCATTGCCAACATCTGAGGGGCTACATACCGGCAGGTGACTACAGTATGGGGTTAACGTGGGGCACCGCATACTGACCATAAATATAGAAGAAGTATAAAAGATGACAAATAGAGCAGACCGTTGCAGCATTCTGGAATTAGGCGCATTATTTCCTGCAGTCTGAATGGCCGAGCTGGTTTGCATATGGATCAGGGATGTTTGGTTGCCTAATATTCACACTCGTGAGTCACTATTGGACTATGTGAAAAACACAAAGTTCTCGCTCACCACTAACCAAGTGTGGTGGTCTGTGGTTACCAACAAACCATGGGAAAGAATTTGGTTATGGTTAAGAAGTACAAATACGGCAATGCATCTAATGAAACACGCATGTATGGACTAGTGGAAGAGGAGTGATAGAATAAGGAAACATGGGCATGAACTGGTATATGAGGGTGCTGACCCCCCTGCCAAGTGTCAGTAATGCTACGACAGCCATGGCAAATACAAAGCACAGTTACTTTTAACCCCTTCAGGACGCAACCATTTTTTTTTGTTTTTCGTTTTCATTATTTTTCTCCCCACCTTCCAAAAGCCATAACTTATTTTTTATTTTTATGTCGATCAAGCCATATCAGGTCTTGTTTTTTGCGGGAAGTGTTGTAGTTTTTCACAGCACAATTTATCGTACCATATAATGCATTGCGAAACTGTAAAAAAAAATTATATTTGGGGTGGAATAGGAAAAAAACGATTCCTCAATCTTTTGAGGGGTTTCGTTTTTACAGCTTTCACCGCACGGTAAAAATGGCATGTTAACTTTATTCTACCGGTCAATACGATTACGGCAATACCAAATTTATATCGTTTTTTTTTTATGTGTTACTGCTTTTACAAGGAAAAAACAAATTGTTAAAAATAAAGTGTGTTTTTGTTGCTGCATTCGGAGAGCCATAACTTTTTTTTATTTTTATTTTTCCGTCGATTGAGTGGTATAAAGGCTTATTTTTTGCGGGGTGAGCTGTAGTTTCTATTGGTACCGTTTTGGGCTAGATGAGACATTTTGATCACTTTTTTATTTAATTAGTTGTGGCATATGAAGTAACCAAAAAACAGCGACTTATGGCGGTTTCAATTTTTTACGGTGTTCGGGTTGAATAATCGTATATTGTAATAGTGCTGGTTGAATAATCGTATTTTGTAATAGTTTGACATTTTACAGACGCGGCGATACCAATTGAATTTTCTTTTTTTAGTTTTTACATTAGTTTAGAGGAAAAATGGAAAAAGGGGGGTCTTTTGAACTTTTTATTTTAATATTTCTTACACTGAAACTTTTTTTTGTTACTCCTCCATGGGGACTTGAACTAGCGAGACTATTGCAGTGTACTGAACCAGCGATGTAACTAATGTATTGCAGTATATTGTAATTTTTACAGGCTCCTGTTAAATCCTGCCAGATGGCTTAACAGCAGATGAAGTAAGGCAGTCCTGGGGGCCATCATTAGGCCACTGGGCTGGCCTGACAACCATTGGCACCCCAACCCCCCCCCCCCCCGATCTCGTCGCAGGGGGGAGGTAACTTGTGAGAACGGGCGCCCCCTTTTTCAGTGTCTTAGATGCTGCGATTGTGATTGATCACAGCATCTAAGGGGTTAAACGACCAGGAACAGCGCGGTCGCTGTTCTTGGCAGTTAGTCCCTGGTGTCAGCTGTAATGCACAGCAGACACTCGCTGCATACGGAGCGGGCTCAGCTGATGAGCCCACTCCAAACACGACGTGCTATTACGTTGTGGTGTGCGTAGCGGTTCTTTAGATCTCATTTAAATATTCTCCATACAATGCCTTTGAAGATTTTGTCTCATGAAGACAATCCCTTAGCATATGTCCAATTAGGGCATTTAGATATTGGGACCCTTTTCCCACCTCCTATTAGTCCGAGAAGAGTCCCGCTATCGAAGAGCAGCTCTCCCTCTGGTTGACCTGGCCCATCCATGTATTACATGGTTAGCCATTTATTTAAATAGCCGGCTTGTAATACTGCAGATGTATGGCTGGCTGAGGTTCCTGAAGCTGGACCCAATGACTTTCAGGCCTACTTAAATTGAATGCCCTGTTCACATCACGTTCTAGTCTTCTGTCAGGAGGAATCTAAACATAGGGCTAAAACGTGATGTGAACTAGGCAATAAAAGGGTTGTCTTTTGGAAACCACCCCATCAGTTGTAGAATACATTGCCCAATATCCGCAATTAGAATATACCTAAAACAATGAATATTATCCGACACACATATATATGGGTCATATTAATGTGTTTTACATTGAATATAAAAGATAAAGTTACATTCAGAAGGCTTTCACATTAACGTTTATTATACCCTGTTTTTTCTGCAAACTCTTCATTGTTCTGGGCTGATGTATGTTCATGTCTCCCACTATGTATAATGGGTCTGCGTCCATATAATGTCTATCCATGATGTTCATTCTAGAAGCATTCACAAAGGCTGCTGTGCACAAATCGTGTCCTCACACACCATAAAAGAATTGATGTGCTCCTATATGTAGTCTACTAGATAGGGCACCCCGTCATTCTGCGCTCCATAGAAGGGGCTCTATTTCTCTGGGAAGCTTTCCATTACAGTAGCCTCGTCTTTAATGTATTGTAATAAGAGGCAGCGGTTCTCTGGGGGCTGTAATTACCTATCACCGGGAGAGTGGATTCTGCCGCTGCCAAGAGCCGCTATAATCTTATCGCAAGGACAATGGGCTCACAGGAGTTAAGTTCCATCTGCTAATGTTTCCCTTGTGAAATATTAAATGAGAGAACCAGAATATAGATGTAGTGAGGACTCCGAGATGCAGTTGAAGAATGCGTTATGTCAGGATTGTGTTACCCACCAATGTGTATTTGTTGCATGGCGGATCCTAGAGGATGTGTTTGCCTTGGTGGACTGTGTGACGTGTGCTGCCATACAACCTCCTGCAAATGCAAAAAAAGGGTCATTTCTAACCTTTTTATACCAGTTTATGTTGGATGTTGTTCTACTTCTCGGGGATCTTTGGAAAAATGTTTAGAATATGTAGTGTATTGTATACATGAAAGAGAATTGTCTCTCAAAATGGGAAAATAGCTGTATATTGCTAAATCAGAAATTAGAGTAGTAGCCAGTATGGTAAGGCTCTGTTCACATCTGCCTCCTGGTTACAGTTTATAACACAAACCAGGACGCAGTGCCAGATCTCTCGTACAAGGATACCACCAGCGCCCAATGGCCTCTTTGACTTACAACGGGTTCCATCGTGGTGGCCATCATTTTGACTGGAAAACTAATGGTGCATGCAGTACTATTTTTACAGTCCAATACGATGGTATCTGCAACGGGCGCTATGATGCAGATGTAGGCGGTGCTAGAGTGCCCCTGTAGGCGGTGCTATAGAGTGCCCCTGTAGGCGGTGCTGTATCCTCTGAGCTAAATGCTTGCGCAGGCCAGCGTGATTCAGTGACGTCATTACGCCAGGCTTCGCAGGAAGTCTTCCCAGCGCCTTATGGTTATCAATTGTATCTGCTTCCTGAGGACGCAGATACAAGTGAATGTGCCTGTCACTAGCATCGGGTGTGAGGGGGCCCGTGCGGCCTGGCCCCTAAATGTTATTGCCCGGTCGGCGCGGGCCCAGTAGCAGCTGCTATAGCGGTAGTTACGCCACTGAACGTGTCCCTTTGATTGTCATTATATTTCTTTTATCAAAGGCAATGAAGATTGTTTGCAATGTCACAGAATGCCTATGTAGTAAACACCTCTTCAGCAGTGCCCATACTGTAGCCCCAGGCATACCAATACATGAGGCCTAACCCCAGCAGTATCCAGCCCTGATCTATCCACATAGCCGCAGAGATGTCAGACTGACCGCACTTCATGTTTCCTCTTTTATCTGCCAATAACTGATGTCTTCACTTTTTTGTGACCCTGACTACACTGGAAAACCTTGCACGTTTCTGTGTAACTGTACTATACTGTAGGTTCCGCATTTAACTGTATTTATTAAATCATTCTTTCTGTATGTATTCTGCCTTTCACAACCTACCTTTATACACCGGCTTACACACCGCCCACTACACAAGACGGTTTCTTTGTCCTGTCTATTTGTGGTACTTTGTTTCCTTGTACAAGTTGGCAAGTAACCGTTCTCCTTCAGACATTTCTAGAACTTGCAGTCCGTTTTGGCTGTTCAGTTCCAATAGTTCGGATAATGGCAGGGAAATAAGCAGCAGGTTTATTGTATGTAGCCAGGTGCCTTGTCTGTACTTTATGCGGACATGGAAGGAGTCGGCATAAGACACTTGTACAAAACTAACCCATACGTGTCTGTTTCCTCTCCAGCTGGAGGTTCACCTTTTACCTGTGCGCTCTGATCGGGGGGATCGCTGTCCTATATGATGTAAGTTACAGTTCCTGCTGTGATCTGTGAGCATAACAATGCGTTGATGTTGAATTAAACCATTGTACATTGAATGTTTACCTGGGAGGCCACATTCACACATGGTACGCTTTTTGATGATTTCAGTGTGGATTCATGCGCAATCCATGTGAAAACAATCGCCAAATTCCATCACATGCCATCTTACGAAGGTTACGTAATGCATCTAAGATAGAATACAATGCCATACATAGGCACCATACTACGGCACACAGAGTGCCTACCAGTCCATAATACAGCCCCATAGGAACTCCATCTGCCACCGTACATGCCCCATGCACAGAGTTTTGCCTAAGGGCATGTTCACAGGTGGCAGAATTGCTGTGGAATTCCGCTGTGGACAGTCCGCAGTGGAATTCTCCAGCGGCCGTTTTTTACAGTTGTTTCTATACATTTTTTGGCAAGTTAGTTCATACATTGTGGAAAACTCTGCTGCGGACCATAGGCTGCGGTGCGGAATTTTCGATCCGCAGCATGCTCTGTTGCGGAGAAGAAGCGGAATTTCACTGCAGATTTCAGCCTTTGCAATGCAAAAACTGAAATCTGTGGCAAGTCCGCTGTGTTTTCTGCAACGTCTGAACTACCTGTCAAATATGCAAATGTTGGTGCAGATTCGTTGCGTCATTGCCCCAAATCTGCACCAACATTTGCAGCGGAAAAACTCCGCCACTTCTGGCCGTGCCCTTAGGCTGCATTTATCTAGTCTCCTATATGAGAGCGCTGCAGGAAATCTACGATCTTGCCGTTTAGAAGCATGCACGCGGTAGCAAACAAGCGCTTCTACGTACAGTTTTCTACAAAATGCTACGACAGTCGAGGCAAGAAATGCATGTGAAACCCGTATGTTTACTGTTGTATTTGGGTGCGATAATAGGGTGGCGCTCAACTCTACCATTAATGCCAGGTCTAAACCGTGTGTGAATACGACTTGAAAACGTATTTAATTGAATTATTGCAATTCTTAAAAGAAAATAACAAAATGATGGTTCAATTACATTTCTACAGTATTAATATCATTTTGAAGCAACATTTTTGTACTGAGGAGGTCCATCAAGACTAGTATTTATATTGTTTATCAAATTCTGCATACAAAAACTGAGAGATTTATTAATACTTGTGCGCCAGTCCTTCATCCAGTACAGCGTGCTATATTCATCAACGGGTCACACACACTGTTGAAGAATGTAGTGTGGGCTAAAAACACCACCTGGCACACTGGGCAATTCTGAAGCCGTGCCCACTTTTTCCAACACATCGATATGTGTTGAAAAAAGTGATTCAGTGGCTTTATGAATATGGCATTCAGTCGAACAATGTATTTTCACCAGAAGGCTGGCATAAATACATTATTAAAAATAGGGCTGATTTATCAAAGGTGGCAAAGATAATTGTAGAAATAAAGATAATTGTAGAAATAAAGATAATTGTAGAAATAAAGATAATTGTGCTCATCCAGAATGGACTGGCAGACAGGTGGCATGCAGTTGGATACTATTGCACTATGCCTTATTCATAATGCATTAATCTCACTGCTTCTTTCACTGTGCAATTGTCTTACGTTGGATACCAAATGCTTGACATTAGGCAAAGATTAAAAGTTCAAATCCGCAGATGCACTACAAAGTCCAGCAGAGACAGTGACCGTCAGAAATGATTGAGGAGGTAATATCCAGTTCAGTGCTATTGCCCTGCAAATAGCAGAGATTATTGTATCGTTATGGTAGTAAAAAGTAAAGAAAGCACTTACATTACGTAAGAGAATATAATGAAAGGTTTTTCTTTTGCAGAAACCTTGGTTTCATGATGTGTGGGAAGTTTGGGTAGGATACCCAAAACAGGTAAGATCGCTATTTAAAATGGACAGAGGTTTATTCTAATAGCTGGAAACGGTTATAATAAGAATTAATGGGGTTTGCCTATAATAGACATTTATGGCATTTCCCAGCTCTGGGATCCGCACCAATCTCCAGAATAAGTGTCGAGGAGGTAAATCGAGCAATATTTTTTATTCGGTTTTCCAGTAGAACATGTTTGAGAAGCCCTGAGTGATATGCAATTGGTTCCCTAATGGTGATAAACCTTGGAGGATAAATGAGAATTTTATGATTGTGCTGTATTCAGTATGTTGAAACTATAATACAGGGCGATTCAAAAAGGATGATGCAAAATGATAGCCTCAGTATTCATAACCGAGACAACATAACACAAATTTGACATGAAAAGACACTATCCAAGTTTTATCTATACACTACAAATGTTCAAAGTGATTTGCATTGGTGACACGGCAGTTGTCTAGGCGGTGGTCCAGTTCTGTCCAGACGCGTGCAGTATATCCTAAGATATGGACTGTTTCAGTGATGCATTGTCTCAGGTCTATCAGATCCTGTGGCTGAGGGTCAGATACACTGAGACCTTGATGTAGCCCCACAGAAAGAAGTCGCAGGGTGTTCGATCTGGCGATCGTGGAGACCAGCGCAACATTGCTGAAACGTTGTTTCAGGTGCAGCTGAGCCAATGCTCCAGTAGGCAAACATTCACATGGAAACGTGGAGGTGCACCATCCTGCTGATAGACTACGTTTGGCAGATCTTCCTCGATCTGTGGCATAAGCCATTCCTTTAACATGTCCAGGTAGGAGTGGCCAGTGACCGTATCCTCGGCAAAAAAGAAGGCACCGTAGACGTTGCGCCCTCACGTGCTCGATAAGGGCACATGGTATTTCTGAGCCCCACATTCTAAGTTGTGGCAATTGACATTCCCACTGAGGTGAAAGGTAGCCTTATCGCTGAACGCGAGACCGTCCGCAAATTCGTCCTTTTCCAATCGGCCCTGCAAGTCAATGCAAAAGTCACAGCGTTTCGGTTTGTTGTTTGGTTTCAGCTCCTGAAGCTGTAATCTGTACGGCATACAACGCAGATGTTTTCGTAAGATACGCCATATTGTGGTTTGTGGCACCTGTAATTCCATACCAGTCAGCCTGATCGAGGACTATGCTCATACACTGTTCGAATCCTGTTCAGTCTCTTCCGAAGTCTTTGGGCGGCCCGGACTTTTCCCATGACAAACACCCAGTGCTTTCGAATTGCTTCACCCACACGAAATGCAATTTCTGTGGGAAGCACATTTACCCATTTTTTTTCTGAAGGTTTCGCTGTACGGTCTTGCAAATTCCAACACGCAAAAAGCTTTTTCTTGCTTCCATGTCTCCATATTATGTCACACGAAGTACATTTCAAATGTATCACTTGAAAATGAAAGCTGTGCTGTGATTGGATGCTATGGGCAACTATGCCCGTTTTGCTTTTGATTTTTAGTCACTGACCATTAACCACTGATGTTACTTTAACTACAGGCCTTTACTTTTGCACCATCCTTTTTTGAATCGCCCTGTACAGATCAATAAAGGATATCCATAATTATAATCGTGAAGAAGGCGGTGATCACAAGCCCAAGGGAAATTTCACCAGGCATCCGCATTATGAAGCCACATGCAAAAATTTGTATTTCCCCACGTATTTGAAATGGGTGAATTCCAGAATGTATAAAATACACTGAGGTGTTTTCTGAAAGTGTGAATGGGAGGTATTTTCAGTGGGTGCAAGTAGCTCCAATTATGCAGCTCCCAAAACCAAAGTTTAGGGGCGGCTATATACTGTACCTGGCATCTAGCTGAGAAGGACCAATCACCATTGCCGGGAGGGTTATAGCAATGCTATATGGCTGATTTCTGTCTTAACTCGTCAAAAACCAGACTAAAACTGCACTGTGCAAACTTGGTCCTATGGGCAATGTGATATGAGTTTTTACTTGCTTTTTATATTCTGTGTTTTCCCTCCATTGAAGTAAAAACGTACATTGTATGAAAGGATGACTTGACTTGTCTTTTCAGATGCATTTTTTAACATAAAAAAGTAGCAGAGCTTGCATGTGTGAACATACACTAACCGTATAACCCGTTTCTATATTCTCATTTAAGGAAGTTCTAGAATCGCAGTACTGGTACTATGTGATGGAATTAGGGTTCTACTGGTCTCTGCTATTTAGCGTTGCCTCTGATGTTAGACGGAAGGTAAGCGAAAATCGTAGAACTTCGTGACATTTTGCGATCTTCCTCTCAGCGGGTAATTTTTTTGGGTCAGTGCAGGAATACTCGACACGACGGCATTATGTGTTTTTAGTGTCCTTCCAAACTGCCGAGTGATGATACAGGAAATCAAAACATTTCTAAAGACTGAAAATGTAAATCCAGCAATGTCCCGCGAATTCTCCGAAAGCTCAAGGAAATTGAAGGACTTCTCTACTTACGTTTAATAATAGGAGAGCAAAGCATCGTCATAAATAACTTTCTACTTTGACAGAATTGAACTTTTTGAAACCTTTTATATTCGGTTTACATTTCCCTGACTGTTCTTTCTTGATGCAGGATTTCAATGTACAAGTTGTTCACCACTTGGCCACCATTTTCCTGTTGAACTTTTCATGGGGAGTCAAGTATATCCGAGTGGGAACTCTGACTCTGCTGGTGCACGATGTCTCCGATGTTTTGTTAGAGGTACGGTGAATGGTGACAACCGCTTTATATTAGAGTATTCTAATATCCTGGTTTGATTCCCGCTATTGCACAGTACATTATCTCTTCTTTTATTTCTTTTTGAAGGCTGCTAAAATGTGTAGCTACGCTAAGTGGAGCAAGACTTGCAACATTCTTTTTGCCGTATTTGCAGTTGTTTTCGTCATCAGTCGACTTATTGTCTTCCCATTCTGGTAAGTTCTCATCCTCCGGTGTATTTGATCTGATCTGAATAAAACTTTGGATGATTTCTAAGATAGCTGGAATCTGGGTGCATATGACAGATTGACAAGTTACACATTTAAGTCTGCACGGCAGGTCAATTTCTGCATGGGAAATTAGAGTAGCATGTGGAGGAGATTTGTTCAAATCTCATCCATTTTTCTTCTGTATTCCACGAAGGATTTTCTATCCCGATGGGAAATCCCCAGCAAATCCGCTACGTGTGAACGTAGCCTTCCGCTTCCCATAAGGGGGAACGGGGAAAACATTCACAAGGGAGACGTTCATAAGGAAAGGTTTAGAAATGTTTTTCCCTTGGTCCCTCCTACAGGTTTCAAACAAAACATAAAGCGTGAACGGATTTATCTATTGGTAATAACAAGTGAACCTTATAAAGATGAAGGGACATGTCCCCACGACCATTATATATTGATGGAAAGCTTTGGTCAAGCTGGAATAGTATAACTAGTTGTAGGTTATGTCCAACTGGCATTATGGATTAATTTTGTCAGATCTCTGTCTGTGTTTGTTTTTTTAATGATGGGTAGAATAGCCCAAAAAACAGAAAATGGAAATCTGATGGACTCATTATAAAGGTGAAGTAGAGCCAAGGCTTGGAAAGAACAGTATTCCACTATAGTATCCTGGTGTTCTCCATTATAAGAACTGGTTCCCTAGCCGAAGTTTAAAAGGATAACTCTCTTCCTTGCCAGACAATGGGATTGTTATAGTAGAGAAGATTATAACAAACTTGTAGAAGGTCTCGTCCGAACAGAATGGGGACACATTTTTAGTGGCCAGTTGTTTAGGTGTTCTCCATCCTTTTTAATACATATATTCATGTTCAGTAGTGAATAGTCATATAGCATTACTTGTACCGGAAATAACGGACATGTTTGTTCTTGCAGGATAATCTATGCAACTGTGGTGTATCCCCTGTACTACTGCCCACGCTTCTTCCTCTACTATTTCTTCAATATGGTTATGTTTATCCTTCAGTTCCTTCATATATACTGGGCATACCTTATCTTTAGGATGGTGCGCAAAATGATCTCCGGAAATGTAAGTTCTAATAATAACAACGATGTACTTTTTATCCTCCTCCAACTATTCTAACCAAATATAGCAGGTGATAGTGAGACAAAATGACCCCCACCCCCCTCTACTCCATAATAAGAAATTGGAATGAGGGTAGTGGAATAATAATATGGCCAGGTTTCATACAGGACAGTTTTATGCAGTTTTAATTGATCCTACCGGGAGGAGTATGAGGAAGATAAATACTTTTGGTTCAAAATTTATCAAAAGCTGCATTAAATTGCCCTGAGTGAACCGGGCTGTAACATGTTTCCTGATCCTGTTCCTCCTGTGCTGCTGTTTGCAGACGATCACTGACTAAGTTTAAATGTGAAGCTACAATGCTAAACGGGGTGCCCATGGCTCCGCAGTACCCAGCCGCATGTACTCCATGTGACTGTACAAGCGTCCTGCACATGCCTCTGCCGTGTGAATCGGGCCTCAATCTGGCCACAGATATTACATTTATTAGCAGATCACGATTGATTCTAAACCATCCAATCCATTGTTTAACCCTGTGATAAGTTTGAAGCTTGGCCACTACTTATGCCTTGTGCTCTCTTAAAGGGAACCTGTCACCAGCATTTCACCTATTGAACGTTACTTATCCCTCACTGGCCGCTGCTATAAAAAGTTCATTACCGTTATCCCCTCTCCTAAACTCCTCCTCCAACTGTAAATAACGGTCTGTAATTATTTTGCGCTTTTTATCGTAATAATCCGGTGTCCCTTTGTGCGCACACCCCAGAATAGGACATCCATGCACAAGCGCAGGATTTTGTGTGCTGGGGAAGGAGAGGAGCTGTCAATCAAAAGTAAGAAGGCGGGGTAAACTCGGAAAGACTTGAGGAATGAAGATCTGACTCTTTTCAAACGAAGATCTGACTCTTTTCTGCTCATTTGCATACATGATGGGAACACTAAAAAACTGAATACTAAAGCTACAGAGCCAACTAAGAAGACAATTATAGGTTATATAGAAATGATTTTTCACCCACTACCACCTGGTATTTCTGGTTTAATAGGTGAAATGCTGGTGACAGGTTCCCTTTAAAATGTATATTCTACTTGTCCGAGCCATGGTCAGTTTAAGGCAGTGAGACTTTACATTCCTATACAAAAGTGTATGCAGTGGCTAGGAACCACATCCAAGGGTGCTGGGTGCCACATGTGGCTTGAGAGCCAATAAGGCAATGGCCACATTTTAAGACTCTATGGGAGACGGAATGCACACAACTCGTCGCTTTCTAATCGATTCATTGTAACAAGCCACTTACTGTTAAGATTACGTTCTATGTCTCTCTGAATAAACTGACTCTAAAGTTAAATTGTAAGTTGACTAACTTTACTTCCCCTTCTACTGGGGCCAAATTTCAGAGCTGGTGGAACAAAGTCCCCTGCATGTGCAGGCATCCAGAGGCTTATGCTTTTTGCTCTTTGTGTATATGCCAAGTGAGGATTTAAAAGCAGAGTTTTGCAATAAGCCACAGAACTTACATGAGCCAAGCACTGGCAGCAGGAAACTTACCAGCTCTCAGAGAAGAACACAAGAATGTTCTGCATTCAGCAGCAACCTCCACAGGAATGAGGTGCCCGTCTGTAGAAAGCATACCATTCACGAGCACAGGTCCCAACATGGGTGTTTAATCGTGTCAAATGATAGACATAACCTGTAAGAAGCATCACTGGGGGTAACATCTGACAGTGTGCCCTGGTCAGATGCGTCATCTGGTCGCTGTCAACATAGGTTTTGCTTCTAGAAGTGGTGCCAATCCTTATGTAAATTATATACACAAATAATGGCACCATGTTCTATTCCACAAACCTTTACTATGGGAAAAAAAAGCCTGGTTGACCACATTTTATTATATATAGATAATCTGTCCTATCATTTGTAGAAACAATCTTTTTTTACACAAAAAATAAATTCTCACAACTTTATCGGTCCCTGGTGGGAGAGGAAATCGTTTCGTTCATAGGGGTTGTTTCGTAACGGACATGGTGGCATTTAACTACAATCTGTGATCAATGTCTGATTTCTGTGACCCCTGAGCTAGAAAAGCGGTTTGCTATTTCATGTCCAGTGAATTAAGTATTAACTGCAGAGGCTGAAAACTTGACTGTTCAGCTTTGTATATACCACGACGCAGTACTGGATTCATCATACAAATGATACCACCGCCACTCGATGGACCCTATTGACTTATTATGGGGTTCGTCGGTTCCAGGGCTTTTCTATGTGAACAAAGCCTTATTCATGTCCAACTGACACATGCACACTGCTTCTTACAAGAGAAACCTCTGATACGTTGTAGTAAGCCGCGCACCTGTGCCAGGTGGACAAGAGCAGGACAGGTTTTCAAACTCCACTACATATAGTCAATAAGTTTCCATTCCCTGACCACAAGTAGAGATCTTGAAAATGGTAACATTTCTACTTAAACTTCTGCAAATTTCTAATATAGTTTTTCATTAAACAACTATTAAGCTTTATTTGCAGAAAAGCTCTTTACCGATATCGGATTAGTACCAACCGTCCTGCTCTTTATTGGTTCAGCTTAAGGTTGAGATCACTGGGAAAACATGTTCTCAACTACTCTTCCTATCTTTATGCAGATGTCTGGTGATGATCGGAGTGACAATGAAGAAGATGATAGCGAGGAAAATGAGGAGCATCCATTATCCAATGGGGATGGCAAGAAGCGTGTCACAAACGGGCAGCACGACCGCTAGGTTTGCAGCTCGTTATACAGTCGCTCCCCATCCCTGATAAAACAGAGAATAAAGAGTAAAGAATCATTGTTGTTGGATTTCTAGTCAGGCATCCAGCAGGGGAAAGGGGCAGATGACTACAGCTGGATGGGCACCATCAATCAGAAGGTGCAGGGTCCTTTTCCTTTAGGACCAACTATGTTTGAAACAAGCTCCGGCCAATTTACAGGTCCAAACCTTAAAAGAAAAAAAATACACCTAAAGTGACAGCTTGTTTTTTTTTTGTTTTTGTTTTTTTTATACTATAGAAGCAACTTTTTAAACAACTACATGTTTTATCCCGGAGGAGACAACAGAAGACAGTATTCTAAAGTATCAGTGTCTTCTCCCGGAATATAACTTACAAAATTTGTCTGTGTGGGGGCAGGATTTCTTAGTGTATTCCAGAAGGCAAGTAGAGCTGATGCCAACCATGACTGACGGCTTGGAAACATTCTCCTTTTGGATACAAACTATGAAGAGTGGAACAAGCTTTAATTGCACTAAACCCTCATTGACAACTCTTGCGCTGGATCCTCCGTTCCTGTCCTTATTGCACAAGAGGGTTAATTTCACAGTGTACTGAAGATGAGGATACTGTATCCCCCACCTCCTCCTTGGCTCTATTTATACCACGTACGAGAACACAAGAGGAGCTCTGTGTATAATACACACCAGATTAGCTGGGCGCATGCTGTGGCCTCATACATGAGTTGTGAGGGAGGGGACGACAATATAACTCTACCCGTCTATTTCAGAAATGACCACAGGAAGCGCTAGCTATTTCTTTTGCCATTGACACATCACTTCTGTGCCTGCTTTCCACAAACCGCAAAGAACATAGGTCTTTAATACATATGCAACTTTTATAAGACTTTTAGCCAATGAATACTTGGCATTATAACCACAGCTTATTTCTAAAGCCCAAAAATAGCTACTAGCCTATAATCTGCCTTTGCTGAATTTGGAAGTTTCGGCCTCGTCGTCTTTTACTATAGTTCCCGTTCCTGAAGTCCTTTTATACAGTTTGTAGTTACGTGCTGCCTTAATGTACATGAAAAGCAGAATCCGCTGCTGTTAGATGCATGCTCTACGATTTGCAGTATTACCCCCCCAAAAAAACCAAGTTGCACATTGGGGTTTGTTGCAGGAGTCTACGAAGACCAAATCTGGAGGGAATAAGCTGTAAACACAGTGTTGTCTGCGCGGCCTGGCCTGGATACACACATTTGATGCCAGTCTCAAACATTTACACACTAATTTTCTATCTTTCATTTGTCCATGTGTAAATAAAACCACAAAAATAATAAAGCATTGGATTTTAGCTGGTTTGTTGGCAGGGTGTGGTAATTTAAGAGCATTTTATAATGAATTTGTAAGATGTGTGTGTTGCAAATTTCACTTCTTGGGAAACCGTATTAAAAACTTCCACTGTCCCCCATCCACCAGTTTGGATGTATTCTATAAAATATTCCATAATATATGGTTATTGAAAGGAGACTTGCCCCCTCATGTACATGAAAACGTAGTTTTTGACTATGTTGCTTGCATCAACGCTTAGGCTAGGTTCACACCACATCTTTGCATCCTGTTGCCATGGACTTCTCCTGTCCTAAAAAAAAAAAAACAGGATCAGCCTGGATCCTGTTTTTAAACAGGAGAGGAAAAAGCAGCCTGGATTATTTTTGTGTCCGGTTGCATCCTGTTTTGACTTTCATTGCCAGGAGGTTTTGGACATTTTGCACCTCTGGTAGCCATGACACGTGCAAATAAACCTAAATTACAGACCCCTGGCACATGGTCAAAATACCACTTTATACACACACAGAGAACTCATGCAGTTTTGCATCAAAGTAATTTTTTTATTTAACCCCTTCACGCTAATGAGGCATTCAGAGCGGTTGTGAGAAGAGAGAGAAAAGCAAAAAAAACACCAAACTTTTCTTGCTTATTTCTGCTTCCCACCTCACCTATCCACTACCCACTCCTGTACCCTTCCTCCTTGTGATCTATCACTGACCACTTAGTCTTCAGGACCAATTTCTTGGTCCCTGGGGATTATTTTTTTCTTTATAAAATATATAAAACTAAAAAATTTTTTGTTAGTTTAGACAATTTAACTGGTTAGTTTAGTATTAGGGTTAGTTAGTGTCAGGGAACAGTCAAAAAGCGTAGTTAGGTATAGCATCAGTAATCCGTCACCGTAGTTAGATCCAGCGTTAAGAGTCCATCACCGTAGTTAGGTTTAGCGTCAGGGAAGCTCGGAATAATCTAGTTAGGTTTAGCGTTAGGCACCTGTCACCGTAGTTAGATTTACTGTCAGGGAATAGTCACCGTAGTTAGATTTAGTCTCAGGGAAGTTCAAATAAAATCTGCTTAGGTTTAGTGTAAGGAACCCTTGCCCTAGTTAGGTTAAGTCTCAGGGATGCCCACTCGTTCTATAAAAGCACCAATTTTTTTGGCTGGTTTAGGTAGCAGCCTATTGCTCCTAGTTAGGGAAGCAAACAAACATGTCCCAATGGACATTTACTGCCGAAGAGGCATATTCATTTCTTGGTGCGACTCCTCAGCCAGTGATGAAGAAGAGGAACCCCCTAGGAGACGCCCCAGGACCACCACTACAGAGCGAAGGGACCCCATTTGGACCCCCACACCAGACATTTATGAGCCCCGAGTACACAGGCAGCCCAGGGATCAAATTTAATAAGGCAGGGCTCAGTGAAATGGACTTTTTCAAGTTGTACTTCACTGATGACTTTGGGAGGCTATAAGCTCTATAGACAAATTTATATGCCCAACAATATATTACTAAGAACCCCACATCATTTTATGCCCAATCCCACAGGTGGACCCCTGTAGACGCAGCAGAGTTGGGTAAGTTCTGGGGACTTCACTTGAACATGGGGCTTCTGAAAAAGCCGTCCATTAGGACCTACTGGAGCACGGACCTCTTATACCACACCCCAATGTACCATATGGCCATATCCAGGATGCGTTATGAGGCAATACTTCGCTTCTTACATTATACGGATAATGAGCAGTGCCCACCCCGAGATGACCCCAGTTTTGACTGTATAAAACAGACCCCTATTAGACCATTTCAGTGCCCGGATTTCCCAAGCATACACCCCCTGAGAAGTGTATTTCTGTTAGATTCCCTGGTACATTTTAAAGGGAGGCTTCAATTCCGCCAGTACCTGCCAAGTAAGAGGGCAAGGTATGGCGTGAAGATGATAAGCTGTGCGAGAGTGCATCAGGGTATACCTACAAATTTAGGATATATGAAGGGAAGGACACCAGTATTCAGCCCCCAGAATACCTGTGGGGTCAGAATGCAAAAATTGTGTGGGATTTGGTGCACCCACTGCTGGACCAGGGCTACCACCTCTGCCTGGATAATTTTTATACCAGCGTCCCACTCCAAGTGCCTCGCTTCCAGAAGTACTGCAGCACTGCTAGAAGAAATCTGAGAGGCCTCCCTAAGACTCTGCTTGGGCAAACAAGGGGTGAGAGCAGGGCACATTCTAGCAGCAACATATTTTGTGTCAAGTACAAGGACAAGAGATATCTTTGTATTGACAATACATGGCCACACCAGTACCCATGTACTAGTACAGAGACCCTGAGTCATCAGTTGTCCAGTAGGGGACAAACCCTCTCACCTACATTTACAGGTGCATGTGTTAAAGAAATGTTAAAACCGCAGGACTGCACTGATCAGTTTTTGCATGCAAATTAAATTGGGGTTTATATAGGTAAAGAATTTTCCCTCCCCTATACGAGCTCTAACCATAATTAATAATCACAAATCCCTAAAACACTCAGATTTTACACTAAAGATTACTTTCTAATTTGCTTGACCAGTGACCATTATCTATGTACATGTGTGTGAGCTCTTTGGTATTATAGGTTCTTTCACCTCTAGGTATCTGAAGCTTATTACCCTGGACAAGCTATTATTCACTGCAGGAGCCCCAATACAAGCTTCATTGAAGGAACCCCATTTAATGATTGCATGGAATTAAGGCCTCATGCACATGACCATAGCCATGTGCACGGCCGTGATTTTCAGGTCGGCCGGCTGCGGACTGTCAGCCGCAGGCCGCCCGCAAATCGCAGGACATGCACATGGCCGCGGCCATTGTTTCCGGGCCGTGCAAGGACCGCAAAAACTACGGTCGTGTGCACGGCCCCATAGAAAAGAATGGGGCCGCAATTCTCCCGTGGATTTTCGGGGGAATTGCGGCCGCAAAAACACGGTCGTGTGAATTAGGCCTAACATTTAGGCCGGGGCTAGAGATTTGTTTTGTAGTAGACTACATTAGGCTCGGGCTATTTATCTCACTCCAGAAATAAAATCGCTGTCTATACCAATGCATTGAGTAGCTTCAAAAAAAATATCTTTAAAATCGCTCCAGTCAAGTGATTGACTGGTTAGCGTTGTTGGGTTTTTGTTTTAAATCCACATGCTGGGATTTCAGAGCTACCCATTTCGCAATGCATTCCTATAGATCGGGGATTATCGCTCACTACAAAACAAAAGTCTAGGTCTAGCTCCAGAATTAATTACAAACTAAACACCAATTTGAGATGTTGCTCTATGGGCAGGATGTATTTACACACCGTACACAGGCTTGCACATACAGTTTGTCTTATGGGTGATCTTTGTACATTGAACTCTATATATGCAGCTCAGTGAGCTTCATGTATTTTGTAGTCGACTTGTAGAAAATTGAGCTAGCTAACCGGGCACAATTCCAGTGATCTTGCCCACGTGTTATAAAATGTGTGCCCTTTGTACCAACCTAAAACCAGCAGAAACGCATTTTGCTCTGTTTTGATACAGGAGACTCGTAATCTGTGTTTTGCGTATCGTACATTAACCAGTTAAATACGTCACAATTCTTTATGCAGGAAGCAGAATGTGTTTTCTGCAAATAAACAGGACTCCTTGATATTGTGGCGTACATAGATTAGAGCACTTGATGTGGAGTATAATTCTAATAAGCGACAAAATGAGGTAGAGTAATAACTGGTCAGTGTTGCTGTGGGAGCACTAAAGAATTCGCTGTTCAGAACATTCCTCCACCTCCTACTGATAAGTTTGTAGAAGTTGTTCAGTTGAAGGAGAGCAAACATACGTAGCCTTAATGTGTGACATTCAACAGATCTTAAAGTGCACCTCTTCAAAAACATAGCAAGGACATCCAGAACAATACCTATATAGCAGTGAATATGTTTGAAGCCTCATGGACAAGCTCTTTTTTTCTATGAAAATTCTTTATGCTTTAAAATTAAAATAGTGCATGTGGAAATGAGGGGCTGGAGGAACGGTAAAAGATAGTTACAATAAATGTAAGGGCCTGTTCACATCAGCGTTGGTTTCCGTTGAGGGGTTCTGTCTGAGCTGTCAGGGGAACCCCTCAATGGAGAGGCTAACTGAAACCTTAGCTTCCGTTTACGTCACCATTGATCTGAATGGTGATGGAAACTTTGCGAATGGTTTCCGTTTGTCACCATTGTGACAGGGTACAGTTGTTTTGACAATAGCGCAGTCGACCGCGCTATGGATTCCATCAAAACAACGGAAACCATTAGCAAAGTTTCCATCACCATTGAGATCAAGGGTGATGCAATTGGAAGCTAAGATTTCAGTTAGCCTCTCCGTTGAGGGGTTCCCCCCGACTGAAAGCTCAGACGGAACCCCTCAATGGGAAGAAACGCTGATGTGAACAGGCCCTAAACAACAAAGTCTGCAGATTAATTGAATCAAGTTACAATGCAAGACCCTGTTCACATTCGGCATTCTGTTCAGAGGAGCAGAACAACGAAAAGGCTGGAAGCACCGGTCCGTACAGTGGAGACAATGGTACCCTACGGAATCCATTGACTTTCTTATGACGCTATGGCATTTAATTCCCTCAACCATTCTTAGTACAAGCTAATCTTAATCTCTGCTAAAACATTTCAACCATACATATTGCATCAGTCAGTAATACATGTGAATATATGAAATTATAAATTTAACTTGCTGCAAATGGAAGATCTGCACGGTTCTGAAGTTTTTGTTTTGCAGCGTATGGACGATGTTTTTTCAAGTCTCAACCACTCGGCGGCTACTGTAATATGCTGTGGAATTTCCATAGTCTAAGGCCTCATGCACACGACCGTGTTCGGTCCGTGATATACGGTCCGCATGTCGGCTGCATGTCCCGGACCGAACACAGTGCAGGGAGTCGGGCTCCTAGCATCACACTTATCTATGACGATAGGGGTCACTGCCTGTCCGCGGAACTACTGTCCCGTACTGTAATCATGTTTTAGTGTGTGACAGTAGTTACGTGGATAGGCAGTGACACCTAGCGTCATAGATAAGTATGATGCTAGGAGCCCGGCTCCCTGTACTTTGTACGGTCCGGGACAAGCGGCCGACATGCGGACCGTATATCACGGACCGAACACGGTCGTGTGCATGAGGCCTTAACGCTACATGTGGTTGTACCCCAAGGCCTCATTTAGACTAGCGTGCAACTTATCTGTGTGACGGCCGTTAAAACGGTTGTCACACGGACACATGCATCTCACTGGGCCGTTCACACGGCCATGGTTTCAATGGACCTTGAGAAGGGTCTGTGGAAAAATAGGACGTTGTGTTTTCTTGCGTTTTCACGCATGCCTCCATAGATTCTAGTCTGAGGGAACCGTGATAACGCGTCCCACACGGTGCATCTCAGACGTGAAAAACAGACGTTCTTCAAGTCTGAGGTTGCACACACTCTTCGGAATGTAGCCTTAGGCTGGGTTCCCACAGTGCAGATTTTGCATGCATTTTTTTTTTAAGTCAAAACCGGGACCGGAACCTAAAACAGAAGAAATATATAGATCTATTATATAGGTCTAGTCTCCTGGATCCAATACTGCTTTGAGCTTACAAAACGCAGGCAAAATCTGCCAAAACCTGTCCGCTGTAGAACCATAAAAAGGAAAAAAAAAAAAGGAGTAGGGGGATGCAGCTGCAGTTTCTACCTCTGACTGCATGTTATGACAAGGGAGGGAGAACTCAGAGCGGCTATACACCACCCCAGGAAGACTCAGGCCACTCAGCAGGTACGGAGAGAGCAAAATGCACATTCACGGAAAGCAGCAGTGAGGGGAAATCATTTCTGGCTACGCAGCGTACATCTACAGCTGCCTAAGAAATTATTTTTATTCTCTACAAAAGTATAAAATTGACGTAATCCAAATGCTACTTCAACTACTTTTATTTCCATGAAGACAATTTACATTACTGTAACAGGCAGTCGACAAGCCGTCAATGTTTTAAGTAAATAGAAATTACATCAAGCAACAAGAATTTGGTCCCAGTATTCCACACATGGTGCCCATCTACAAGACATTGATAACAAGAAGTGCGACTGTGTAAGACACAGATCAACAGCAAATTATAGCACCAGGTTCAGGTTAGTTTGAACCAAATTTAGATCATGGCCTAAATATTCTGATCTTCACAACTGTCAGAAATGTTATTGCGGATAATGAAGTCAGTGCAAGAAGACGCTTTGTGGAAGGAACTAGTACATATGAATGCAGGTTTTTTTCATTAGTTATTCAATGATCGCCCTACAGAATCCGGAGGTAAAAGATAGCCTGTCTATTGATGGATTGCCCATAAAATGATTGAGCTTTTTCTAGCAAAAGTAGAGAATATCTGGCTACAATTTTCAGTAAGAAATAAAAACAAACTTTTTTGGGGAATAGATCCAGATTACATGCGTGGACAATGATTTACATGTCACATTTATTCTTTGCTTAGAGCACACACGTAAGTGAGTAGCTTTAGTAATGCAGACGGGTTGTACGGAAACAGCTTCTTTTTATGGAGTCTGTTAACGGCTTCCTGAAGATCTACCAGACATTGTGCCGATTTCTGCCTAATGCCCATAGCCTGGCATGTACTGGTTGCAGCTTGCATATTTGCTGATGTGGTACTGAATACCGAACACATTTCCGTCAGCCCTAGCTGCTCCATAGGTTTAGGTGATCTGTCAGCCCCTGCACGGTGTGTGACAACTAGACAAGGTTCACAGCCTGACATTTCGGATTCTGAATCTTCGGAGCTGTCATAGTCTACAAGGCGTTGAAGAGCACCTAAAGAAGAGGAGGTTTCAGAGTGAAACTGGTGAGAACGAGGTGACAGCTGATTATTTCGACCAGACCCAGTAGATGTATCCACGTGTGGACGGGGAATGCATTCTTGTGCACGTGGCTTGCCCACTGTCTGCAGAGGACAGACAGAGACATTGGCCACACCAGGTAACTGGAGAGAGGTCGATTTGTCAAGAAAGGTGCAGTTTAAGCAGAATTGAGGCCAGTCTTCCTTCAGAAGCTTCAAATACCTGACAAAATACTCCAGAAAGCAAGTCTCTGAGGAGATCAGAAAGTCCAGCAGGACTGATGCATCAAACGCCACGTTCTTTAACAGGAACAAGAAGATACAGTGGGGATTGATCCCGCACTGATGTGATGGTAACTTCCAAGTGTCCTTCTCTTCATCACTAGTTGTAGAGTGTAGTCTAACAAAAAAAAAAACATGCTTGTTAATATTGTAGATGAAAACCTATACAATTATAGACCATTGGCATTTGCCGAGATCGCAAAACAGAACTCAATACCTATAAATGACTGTGAAGACAGCTAGTATATCCAAAAAATAAGCGACACATAGCACAAATTATGTACCATGACAATAAAAAACAAACTTTATTATATTGCACATAACAGCAAATTGGCCATCACAAGATAAAAACAGTAGTACACACAATTAAAAAGGAGAGTGTGGAGAAACAGCGTAAATAATCCAAGTTATACGCTAACACAATATGAACATCACGTGATGTGGTAAAGTACAGAAATCTCCATCCAAGAAGGATGGATCATAAGCCAAATTGTAAAGCAAGAAAACAGAAAAGGCCATAGATGTGTTATGCACCTAGCCAGAAATCACAAAATTGTGCACACCTATGAAAATACAAGGCTAGGACTGCACAAATAGCCCATGAAATAGGGCCGTTTTTGGGTCTAAGAGAAATGCACATCTCCACACAGACCGCCCCCAACGCGCATTTCGCCGTCAGCTTTCTCAAGGGGTACTGACTGATGGGATAATGGTCACTTTAAATATAGAACACAAGGGGAGGGGATTGTAACAACATCCAATGGATGCAAAGTATACACAGCCTATGGGTATTATAATCACAGGAAAAAATACGCCTACCATGCTGCAGAGGTCCAGGGATGTAAAGAAAGGAAAGGGGCTGCACTCGTGCTTGCAGGCGCCATAATGCCCCCCCCGGCGCTTATCCGAGCGCCGGAAGTCATGCCCTTAAACATAGGCATCATGAGAGTACGCACTGCGCGTGCGCACCTAACAGTTTGGAGGAGGGACTGACGTGGCCATACTTGATATATAGGGAAAGAGCGGTAGCCATCTTGGAACCTGGCAAATGTGGCAGAAACCCAGACATATAAATAGAGAAGTATATAAAGTAGGGATGCCGTATACATCGATGGGACTATCCACCCCAAAATAAGGGGTGGAGGATAAGTACCAGTGATGAAGCACAGCAGCCAAAGTTCAAAATAATCCCAAATGACTGTGTTATAGGTGTTTGAATAGGATATGTGAACTGTTGATGTATATACCCTGACATTAACATCCCATTTAGACATACATATATATATTGATCTATCTCTCAACAGCAGTATAAAATTTAGACATCACTGTATATATATATTAACATACAAAGCACCATACACTTTAAAACTTCACTTTAATCTACAATAAAAGCCATGGAATAAAACAAAAAACAAAACAAAAAAAAATAGATTATATATATATATATATATATATATATATATATATATATATATAATATATATATAATGTGAAAGAATCAGTGAATAATAGAAAGTGTGATCCACTATGCAATCCACGGGTTTGTGCATTTCTCTTAGCCCATGAAATAGGGCCGTTTTTGGGTCTATTTGTGCAGTCCTAGCCTTGTATTTTCATAGGTGTGCACAATTTTGTGCTTTCTGGCTAGGTGCATAACACATCTATGGCCTTTTCTGTTTTCTTGCTTTACCATTTGGCTTAGGACACATCCTTCTTGGATGGAGATTTCTGTATTTTACCACATCACATGATGTTCATATTGTGTTAGCGTATAACTTGGATTATTTACGCTGTTTCTCCACACTCTCCTTTTTAATTGTGTGTACTACTGTTTTTATCTTGTGATGGCCAATATAATAAAGTTTGCTTTTTATTGTTAATATTGTAATCTAGCCTTGTTGTGTCTCCAGATTTCTCATTGTTCAACGCCGTGCAGAAAAGTTCAAGGAAGCATGCAAATAGTGAAAGTTCTCTTCTTTGGCACCTTGGAGAAAGGGCGGTTTTAGAACATTTGTAACACCCTGGAATCCGCACATAGAGTTCTTACTGGTCTGTTGCCGTATAGCGACTCCATGAAGCTCTACGCAGCATGCAAAGCTGCAAGACAATTACATTTTTTTTTGTATGAATCCGTGAGAAAAGAAATATCCGAATGGCTCAGTATAAAAGCGGAGCCACACTGCCTATGTGCAGTATGGGCCCACAGACGGTATACTAAATCATCAGTGCAACTCTTGGAAGGCACAGATTCTCCCTGCGGAGATCCAGTTGGAAGAAAGTCTTAAGGCAAATGATCCCTGGGAGAATCCGTACTTTCCAAGAGCTGCTTCAACGGCATCTTATTCAGCCAACCAGAACCTTGATCGAATCTGATGAGCAACAACTCTGAAATGGTGTCGTCTACAGATGGGCATCTCGGATTTTGCGTCTGGATTTGGAAACCAAAACGAGGAGTGGATACAACACAAGGAAGAGTTATAAATCTTTCCATTACACTTTTTCTATGTGTAGGTTCCACTCCTGGTTTTGGCTTACAAGTACGGATATAAAATACGGCCATGTAAAAGAGGCCATAACCGGAGTCTTGTTTCTTGTATAAAAGGGTTGGACATTGACATACAAGGTAGTCACCTACAGGCAACACTGTAGAGAGTTTTCTTCCTTCTGGAGGAGATAAATTGTGCCTTGCGAAAGTACTCAACTTCCCTTGGTGTTATTCCGGTTTTGTTTTTTACATTAAAACCACGAATTAAAATGGATTTTACTATGAAACCACTAAATAAGGTCTGGTCAAACCAACTAATTTCAAAAGTCCCATAGTAAGTTGAATAAGGTCCCCCTGTGTGTGATCCGTGTTACATGAGTTCACCACAAATACACCTGTTCTGAAAGGCCTGAGTCTGCAACACCGCTAAGCAAACATGGAGACCAAGGAGCTCTCCAAACAGGTCAGAGACAAAGTTGTAGGGAAATATAGATCAGGGCCGGTTTATTAAAATAAATAATTAATTATATTATATTATATTATATTATATATATATATATATATATAAATAAATCAATCAAGCTTTGAACATCCCACAGAGCAGAATTAAATCCATGACAACAAAATGGAAAGAATATAGCACGACTACAAGCCTGTAATCACTGGCTCTCTAGTGGATAAATAAACGTAAAATTTTTGCTATCACTCATTCAGTTTCACTCAAAAAATTCTGTGTTGAAACAGGGCTAAGGACACTGATCAGTGTCTCCTGCGATCAGTGCCTGCCCTACGTTGGGATAATTGCAACACCGTGTGAAGACTGGCCGGCTTCCAGCAATATGGATTGCTCCTACATTCCTAAGTATCCCTGCCTAAAAGGGTTTCACAATCTGCTGCAAAGATTACCCTCTGCTATAAATTCACCCTGCCGGGTGTATTCATGTCACAATGTCTCTATGCATTTCGCCTGTGGTGTGACCCACAGATACTTCAGGAGATTTATTGGATCATTCTCAAACATACACACATAGATTAGCAACAAAGTTTTAGTGGTAAACCCTGGCTACCACGATAAGAGCTGCGCGCGGCGGCCAAAATGCTGAATATATAAAAGGCTCAGCTCCGCCCACATCTCGGTGACACGTGTCAAGGTTTCCTCCTACTACATCCGCTGAGCCAATTGGACTTCTACCTCTATGCGTGTCATAATACACACCCACGGGGCTCAACCATTACCCTGGTTACTAATACAAACCGTCCTGGCTTACTTTCGCTAGCCCATTATCGATAGAAGATTTCTGAAACTTCTAATCTAACCTTTCCTGTGATCTGAATTCACGATACACAATTAATATTATATGAACGACTTTTTCTTTGGTAATCCATATAGCACTGTCTTTTCTCCAATGCCATCTACATGGATATTTATTCGCTTATCCTCCTTTTTATGGATACACGGCCAGAGGCTCACGTATCTCACTCTCCCATAGATCACCTTTATAGGTCCTAAAACTTCATCATTGTTTTCCATGATATTCAATATTATTGAAACCAATTAGGTCCCACTATTTAATCCCCTACGCATCGGGAGTGTAGACTCCAGCCCACCACTGTGGTGAATTCTAATAAGACCTACCAGCATTAATATCACGAATAGCTCAACAAATACATATCGCTACAGCCATTAGAAGTAGTCCCATTATGCATTGTATCATAACCAAGCCCAGAATAACATGTGGCCACAAGTAGTACAATTCACTTTTACATGTAGCCTTTATCAGTAGATATCAGGATAAAGATAAACTATGTAAAGACAAGGGGTGAGTATAGATGTATATACAACCAGTAGCAGTGACAACTCAAATAAAGGGCACAAAGGATATAGATTCATTAAACCCCAGAGTAGGGATGTCACAATACCAGAATTTGGACTTCGATACCGATACTTCGTGTAGTATTGCGATACTCTATACCAAAACGATACTATTGCCAACAATAAATAAAAAAGTTCTTCCATTTTCTGAATTTTTAACCTTCAAGTGCCCAACACGAATAGTAATTAATTCCATCATGTTTCTCAGTCATAATGGACAACATTGGGTTAATGTGAGGTACATGATGGGGTTAATTACTATTAATGTGAGGCACATGGAGGTTCAAAATTCATATTAATTTGAGGCATGAAGTAGTAAGTGAAAGAAAGCAGTTTATTTTATAACAGCGTAAACATAAATGACGCTGTAAATGTGTTATTACGGTATATTTATATGCCAGTACATTAGCCTGTGTACTGATAGGTATGCCCTAACAACTGCCTGTGTACTAAGTATGCCCTAACAGGAAATATGGTAAGACTGCCCTGGGGTCCTTCAGTGGACCCTGGGCTGTCTGCCCATCTATGGTATGTCCCTCGATCCAGAGGGCATCGCCCCTTCTCATTTACCCTTTGAATGCCGCGGTCAGCTTTGATTGCAGCATTCAGGGTAATAGCGGCGATGAGGTTTCGCTGATCTCCGCTGTTAGAGTGGGCAGCGGCTGTGTAATACAGCTATTGCCCCGGTCCTGACAAGTGTGCACGCGGTCAGCATGAGGTGATGCGGCCGGCGCTGCACTAATGAGCGGCAGCGCAAGCACTGAATAACGGCTGTGTGATACAGCCATTACCCCGCTCCTGAGAAATGCACACGCGGTCAGCATGAGGTGATGTGGCCGGCACTGCACTAATGAGCGCCGGCACTTTAGACAGAACATGGCGGGCGCACTGCAAAACAACCCCATGTTCTGTCTAAAGTGTCGGCGCTCATTAGTGCAGTGCCGGCCGCATCACCTCATGCTGACCGCGTGTGCACTTCTCAGGAGCGGGGCAATGGCTATATCACACATGTATCACACAGCCGCCGCCCCGCTCTCATACATTCATGTGTTACTATACTAAGCTGTGCGGCCGCACAGCTTAGTATCGAAATACATGAAAAAACTGTATTGAACCGTTTGAGGGTGCACGGTATCGAAACAGCATCGCTGTTCCTTATGCATCGTGCATCCCTACCCAAAGGGTTAATAGATTTCAATCTGAAAATCCATTGGGATTATTTCCGAAGCAATCTATTGTCAAAGTCTACTCTTCGCAAATTAGGACGAAGCCTTTCTATACCCTGGAATTAGACATCTTGGATCCCCTTTATGATGTATCAGATCATGACTGGTCACTTAGGTATCCTGCTGTCTTTGAATGTACAGAAAAGCTTCGTCCTAATTTGCGAAAAGGAGACTTTGACAATAGATTGCTTCAGTGACATGAATACACCCGGCAGGGTGAATTTATAGCAGAGGGGAATAGTTGCAGCAGACAGATATCCCTGCGTAAAAGGGTTTCAAAGAATGTAGGGGCAATCCATATTGCTGGAAGCCGGCCAGTACGGATACAGTGTTGCCATTATCCCCATCGTAGGTGATCTTAGCCCGGTTTCCACCTAGAATTTTTGCCGTGGAACTGGACGCTGAGCAAAATCGAAAATAATTTTAAAGTATATTCAATAAAAGTCCACCAACGAGTCAGTGATTATTGTTTAAAGATTTGGATACAAGTATTTTACAATTGCAGTGAGATTTTACAACTACAAACCTGACAAGAAAAAGCAGCCAAACAAAAGACCTCACAGACAGGGCAAGGAGGGCATTAAATCAGAGATTCAACAAAGACACCAACGATAACACTGAAGGAGTTTCAAAGATGGAAGTATCTGTCCATAGGACCACTAAAAGCCGTACACTCCACAGAGTGGCTTCATGGAAGAGTGGGCAGGAGAAAAAAAATAAATAAATAAAAATTAAAAAAAAACAAAAAAAACACATGGAAGATTTTCTGGTCAGATGAGACTAAAATGTATCTTTTTAGCCATCATGGGAAACGCTATGTGTGGCGCAAACCCAACACGTCCCATTACCCCAACAACACTTCCCACAGTGAAGCATCGTCGTGGCAGCATCATGCTATGGGAATACTTTTCATTGGCAGGGACTGAAAGTCAGGATTGTAGGAAAGATGGTTGGCAGTAAATACAGGGCAATTCTTGGTTTCTGTCTGCCAGGGCTTTGAGACTGGGATGGCGGTTCACCTTCCACCAGGACAATGACCCTAAACATACTGTTAAAGCTACACTGGCGTGGTTTAAGGGGAAACATTGACTAGGCCATTCCAAGACAGTTAAAAGCCCAGACCACAATCCAATAGAGAATCTGTGGCATTTCTTGTACACTGCTGTACACAATGCAACCTATCTAATTCAAAGGGAGTTGGAGAAATTTTGTCTGGAAGAATGGACAAAAGTCCCAGTGTCTATATTAATTTAGCACATCTAGAGATATAGCCCAAGAGATTTGTACCCGTAATGGCAGCAAAAGTCGGCTTCACAAAGTATTGACTTTCAGGGGGTGAATACTTCTGCACATTAGGGCTACGAACTCACTAGACGGATATGCTCCCTAAAACTATACAGCGTGTCCTCCCTGCTAGCCGCTAGGAATTCCATCTGAAAAGATGCACCAAATTGTGGTACAGTTTTTCGGGCAGCATGTCCGCTGCGGAAATCCTGCAGGAGTAAAAGTTTATACTTCCCAACCGGGCATTGTCATGGCGACGTTTCCCTCTCTTCTAAGCGCAGCCCGGCTTGGGATGACGCTGTAGTCCATGTGACCGCCACAGCCTTTGATTGGCTTCAGCAGTCACTTGGGATGAAAAGTCATCCCAGGAGTCCAGGCTGTGCTCAGAAGAGAGGATCACGTCACTAGGACTATGGCCAGTGTTTAGTACGAAGCTTTTCATTAATTTCAGATAAAAAAAATCCACCCCCCAATTTTAAATTTTTGCAGCGAAATGTATCGTTTCCACCGTAAAAGTGCAACACATGGCTCTTTATTGCGGGTTTTATTTCCCTATTGAATTTAATGCGGAAAACCCGCAACAGATATGCAGCAGTTCCGGAAAATAGATCAACATACTGCAGCTTAAGAAAAAAACACCGCAGGTCCATTTTTGAACGTTTTTGTTTTTTTTTCCTGGCAGATTTTTTCAGCGGTGTGTGGATGAGATTTAAACCACTTTGCTGCTACTATACTACGCTAAGGATTTTCCAAAATGAAACCTGTTGCGGAAAAGCCTAGTGTGTTCCTACCTTAAGGCTTTATTCAGACGAACGGGAATTACGTCCGTGCAACGCGCGTGATTTTCACGCGTGTCGCACGGACCTATATTAGTCTATGGGGCCGTTCATACATGTGCGTGATTTTTACGACGCGTCAGTCCGCAGCGAAAAACTCACGACATGTCCGTTCTTTGGGCGATTTTCGCGCATCACGCACGGAAGAACTTCCGTGTGAACTGCGTGAGTCGCGCAACAGCTGTCAAAAGGATGAATGTAAACAGAAAAGCACCACATGCTTTTCTGTTTACAAACATCCAAATGGAGTGTCATAATGATGGCGGCTGCTTGAAAACCACACAGCATCATATGCTGCTGCCTCACGGAGCTGTTAAGTGGCTTTTGCGTGCGCAAAAACGCCACGCTCGTGTGAATCCAGCCTAAAGATCAGATTTTTGTCTTGTGACACAGTAACATTTTTTGTATAAATCAAAATGGTACAAACCCTCCAAAAAGCCGCTTTAATATAACTAGTTGCGGACCGCCCCTAGACTATAAATGTCTGGACGGTCCGTACTTCACTCTGCAAGGACGTTCCATAACGTCCTGCAGAGTTAGCTGGTTTGTCGCTCCCCGTATTTCGCTCTGTGATACAGCTGTCCCTGTAAATATAAAATATATTTATCTGTCTATCTGCTACACAGGTCACCACGTCCTGTAGCGTACATTGCAAGTAATAAAAGTCAATGTAGTTGTGTCGCGACACGACAGTTGCAAGAAATTCAAACGGTCGTGTCGCAGTTACTTTGAGGTCACAACGCGGCCACATTGACTCTCATTACTTGCGTTGTAGGCTATCGGACATCACGATCTTTGGCTGTGCGGCCTATGCCACGGCCAAAGTCACCATGTAGCCCCAGCCTCAGGCCTGGTTCCCACGGGTCGGATATGCTGCGTAAAAACCGTGAAGCGTATCCAACCTGAAACCAGCAATACGTTCAGTCTGAAAAACCGCACCACGTTGTGGTGCGTTTTGCCGGACAAATTTTTCGCTGCAGAAAGCAGCGGTAAAAACGTTTGCACTTACCTAGGCCGTTATGGCGACACGTCCCTCCTGTGCAGTCCGGTCCGGCCTCCCTGGATGACGCCGCAGCCCATGTGACTGCTACAGCCTGTGATTGGCTGCAGCGGCGGTCACATAGGATGTAATGTCATCCAGGCTGGCCTACTGGGATTACGTTTCATCCCATGCGACCACAGCTACAGCCTGTGATCGGCTGCAGCAGTCACATGGGATGCAACGTCATCCCAGGAGGCTGGACTAGACAAAGAAACAGACTTCTGGGTAAGTATGGTTTTTTTTCCTGCAGTTGCGATTTTTGTGGCGTAATCGCTGCGAATACGCGGCAAAACTTCGCTTTCTGTTGAGGGTTTCACATCCCCATTGAATTCAATGGGGAAAACCCACAACCGAAAATAAAACTAAAAACGCGGCATAAATTAACATGCTGCGGATTTAAACTCTGCACCACAGGTCAATTAAAGTTTACGCTGTGCTTTTTTTCCCCCCGCAGCATGGGCAAGAGATTTACTAAATCTCATCCACTTTGCTGCTACTGTAAATGCTGTGGAATTTCCACACTGCGTTCCGCAGCATTTACGCTACGTGGGAACCCGGCCTTAGGCTGGATTCACACGAGCAAGTTAAATGTCCGGGGGACGGCCGTTGAAACAATGGCCATCACACAGACCTATGTAATTGAATGTGGCCGTTCACACAGCCGTTGTTTCAACGGACCGTGTGAAGAGTCCGTGGGAAAATAGGACATGTCCTATCTTTTCACGCATCACTCCATAGACTCATCTATGGGGGATGCGAGACATCGCGTCCCGCAGCGCTGAGCACGGATGCACCTCGGACGTGAAAAACTGCAGTTTTTCACGTACGAGATGCGCCACGCTCGTGTGAATTAGGCCTTAGGGTGATTTTACATGTGGTGGATTCGCTGCAGAATTTATCTGTGGATTTGCGCAGGTAACGTCTGCAGCGGATTACAGTACACGGCAAATCTCATCCACATGCTTGGAATGTTAATGAATACCTGGGTGGGGGGGTGTCTAATTTCCATAAGTCATTTTGGGGGAGGGGTTTTCCAGTCCCCAAAATTTTATGGCTTATCTTCAGGATAGGCCATCAATATCTAAATCGGTGGGAGCCCCGACTCCTGGCAACCCTGCTGATCAGGTGTTTTGAAGGGGCCGCAGCCCAATATAGTCTGAGAAAAACACAAAAAACATGTAGATTGAAGAAGAGTAATAGTATAACAGTTTGCCTTTAAAATGGCGCATGGCTAAAACTTGAAAATGGGCCTGGTCAGGAAGTTGGGTAAAGCCTCTGGTTAGGAAGTGGTTAAGATTGTAATGCAACATCACAGGAAAAAAAAACACATAGGGGGTGAATACTTTCACAAGGCACTGTGAATCCATACAACACACCATTATGAGGTGAGAGAAGATTCTGCTTACCTTGGATTGTGTAGGTACATCTGAAGCAAACTCTTCGCTACCTCCAACATGTCATCATCCTGCTCTATAAAGGTGAGGGACACCCATTCACAGAAGTGCACCGGCTCCTGCCATCCAAGATGATGTTTTAGGAAATTCAGTAGGTGAGCAATATACGTGGGCATATCAGAAGCTTCAGTATGTCCTTGAAGAAAAACAAAAACATTTTTAATAAATAACCCCTTTAACCAAAAATGACTGTATTTTGATGGTTATGTGGGGACCAAAAATTATTAGTAGTGTACTCAGTGCAGTATGCGAGTACACTCACGAATATACATTACAATTCCCCGTCGCGCTGATTCGGAGACTTTCAGATTTTTATAGCGCTGGCGGGGGACCGGAAGTCTAGTTGCAGTCTTCTTTGAGGCCGATACGACTCTATATCATGTGACCAGCCCCGCAGCACTCCATGTACAAGCAGGAGTACAAAGATTACCTTTAAAAGTGTTTGTGAGTCACTGTACCAGCACCGCGCAGCTGAACATTCTCCTGGTTTAGGGTGTAACACTTGATTCATTCCAAGAGCCCTTCTGTCATACTTAAAATTGAGTGAAGATGACAAAATAAAAATGCGGAACTGAAGGAGTTACCAAAAACAATGAAAGGTTCATTCAGATGATTTATTTCACCAGAGTGCTTAGGATAACAATTCCAAATAAACTGCACTTACCATGGACACAAAAATGACAAGTCGGATTGGAGTGAATCAAGAGGTCCGAACAATGCTTATCTTTTTATAAACACCTTTATCAGGGGAGCTTCAAGAGGACTGATAATATAGGCATCGCCTTTTATGATGTACTTCTCCCTGAGTTATCCTACCTTGGAATAGGTTATTTAGGACAAACATTCATGGGCCATTAGAAAACCAGTCACTTGATAATCTGAATATCTAAGTTTCTATAGAAGATTCTAGTACGTAGATATACAGCATGTTCCCCTATCTGAAAACAGTGTGAAAATGAACATGGTCCAGTTTTAATATTTTGGGGGTTTTAACAAGAGGAGACCCTCAGTGATTCAATGAATGAGTCAGGCCACCAAGCTTACACACCATTTGCAGAATTAAAAGTAGTGGTGGAGGAGGTTTAGCAAGACTGGCATATCTACTCAAATAGCATATGCACCTTTAGTGATGTGGCACATGTGTGGTGGGTAATATGAAGCACACCTCTGGGACCCGCACCTATCTCTAGAACGGGTCCCCCTAAACCCCGTTCTAGCTTTGTCTGCCATCACTGACTTCCGGACTTTATGGTCGGGAGTTACGAAAACAGCGTAGCCTGCTGAGCTACGCTGTTTCTGTAACTCCCATAGTAGTGACTGGCAGTTACGGAAGCAGCGTAGCATGCGAGCTACGCGGTTTCCGTAACAACCATTCAGTTCTATGGGACCTTCATGGTCGGAAATCAGCCAACACACAGAGGTAGAACGGGGTTTAGGGGTCCCCATTCTAGATTTTAGGGGTCTCCATTCCAGAGGTGGGACCCGCATTTATCACATATCCTGTGGATATGTCATAGATGTCCCTCGTGGGAAAATCCCTTTAAGCCTACATACATATGCTACTCCCCATCAGTGTTGGACTGGGGGTACCAGAGGCCAATTAGAAGAAATGATTCTGAGGCACCACCCTCTATCTGTACAAAACATGCGCACATTTTCTTTTTTAATGAACCCCTTAAAGACAGCCAATTTTCGTTTTTTCATTTACATTTTTTTTTCAACGACTTAGCCGTGTGAGGACTTGTTTTTTGCTGGACTAATTGTCGTTTTTCATGACACCATTTAATGTACTGATATATATTTTTTTTTTATCTCTATCTCCTTTTTTTGGGGGGGGGGGGGGGAGGGGGGCGGTTTAGTTTTTACAGCATTTATCGTGCAGTAAAAACTATATGTTCTACAGGTTGATATGATTATGGCGATACCAAATTTATGTTTTTGTTTTTTTTATGTTTTACCACTTAAGCGATTTAAAAAAAAATAAATAAAAAAAATAAAAAAAAAAAGGTGTCCCCACATTCTGAGAGTCATAACTTAATATTATTTTTCTGTCCATTGAGCGGTGTGATGGCTTATTTTTGCATGGCAAGCTGCAGTTTGTATTGGTACCGTTTTGGGGTGCATGCGACTTTGATTCAATTTTTTTGGGGAGCTAAGTGGAGGGGGAAAAAAAAAGCAAATTTGGGCTATTTTAATTGTATTTATTTTTACGGCGTTCACCATGCAGGTTAAATAACGCTATATTGTAATAGTTATGACTTTTACGGATGCAGCAATACCAGTTACACCAACTTAACAGAGCCAGGAAAAAGGCAGACCTGAGGGCCTTCATTAGGCCCCTAGGTTGCCATGACAACTGTCGGCACCCGCAAAAGAGTAGCGGAGTGGGAGGGGGGCCGCCCCCCTCTGTCTAACAGCTTAGATGCCGCAGTCGGTATGGACCACAGCATCTAAGTGGTTAAACAGCCAAGAACAGAGCGATCTCTGTTCCTGGCCGTGAGTGTAAAGGGGGCAGCTGTAATACAGAGCGGACACCTGCAGCGTATGGAGCTGGCACAGCGCGTGAGCCCACTCTATACTTCAACCCCTGCACCAGGACATACAGGCACATCCTGGGGAGTTAAGGTGTTAAGTTGTAAACTCTGCTATCATCATTGCACACACAGGACATAGACAAATAACCTATTAAATCTTATTGTTGCTATCAGCCCATAAGAAATGGACTTTCGCGGCAAGTGATTGGACACATAGGATGGATACGCTGCGTAAATTTACACCATCCTAGAAACCGCAGGGTAGTTCCCTGAAAAACACTACTAAAGAAAAAAAAAGGTTTATACTTACCACCCGGGCGTGGTCATGGCGACACATCCCTCTGCTCCGAGTATAGCCCGGCCTCCTGGGATGATGCTGTAGTTCATGTGTTCGCTGCAGCCTTTGATTGGCTGCAGCAGTCACATGGGATGAAACGTCAACTTTGTTGCGGTTCTTACCTCCCTATTGAATTAGTGAAAATCCGCAACAGAAAAGCAGCATATCCGCTGCATAAATTGACATGGTGCAGAAAAAAAAAACCACCGCACCGCAGGTCAATTTATAAACGGTTTCTCAAATCTCATCCACTCTGCTGCTACTGTAATACGCTGCAAATTCTCTGCAATGAATTCAGTTGTGGAAAATTTTCAGTGTATAAGCGGTGTGTTCTCCTACCCTTAGGCCCAGTTTACACAGAGTTGTTTTTATGCCGATTTTGACAAGGAAAGCATGTTGGAATCAGCGGCAAAAAACGTCCGAAACGGCCTCCCATTGATTTCAATGGGAGGAGTTTTTTCCCCCACGGTGGTTTTCAGCCGCTTGCGGTAAAAAAATTAATTAAAAAAAAGCAGCATGCACGGAAGTCATTTTACCTACAACCTTCAGTGAGTGTAGCCCTGGGGTACAGGTCTCAGTCACACTGGTGTGACTCTTTAGACAGGTCATAAGCTGGAAATTCCTGTTAAACAATCACACTTTAAGTGCAAGTACACCTTTACTGACAAACTGGCTTTCAGAACTGAATCTTGTGGTTGAAGCTCTGTCTGAAGCACATACATACATATATATATATATATATATATATATATATATATATATATATATATATATATATATATATATATATATAATTAGGGCTGGGCAATTAATCGAAAAATAACCGAATTAACCGAACTTGTCTTGTGCATTTCGGTTTCTTCTATTTTTTTTCCCCCCGGTTTCATCTGCATTTGCGCCTTCAGTTATAGGGGTAGCTAGAGAGGCATTATACTGTGTGGAGGGCAGGTATGGGGACAATACACGGTGCGGAGGGCAGGTATGGGGACAATACACGGTGCGGAGGGCAGCTATGGGGACAATACACGGTGTGGAGGGCAGCTATGGGGACAATACACGGTGTGGAGGGCAGCTATGGGGACAATACACGGTGTGGAGGGCAGCTATGGGGACAATACACGGTGTGGAGGGCAGCTATGGGGGCATTATAATGTATGGGGCAGCTATAGGGGCATTATAATGTGTGGGGTACAATATACTGTGTGGGGGCAGTGTAAGGTGTATAATATATATATAGTAGTATACAGCAGGCTCAGGGGATAAATATTAATTCGATAGTGTAGCTTGCAAATAGGGGGCGTGTTATACAGAAAAGGTGTGGCCTAAATAATAGTTATCGAGGTTACATGTTCGATCGTGATTTTGACTTGGGTCATAATCGCCCAGCCCTAAAATAAATAAATAGATATAGAATCTCTGAAATCCTAAAAGGTCACTCTCGTCGAGTGCAATAACCACCTTATGAAGAGATTTCATATAGAGAAAAAAAAAACAATATGGACAATGCATGTATGAGCTGTGCTGCAATACCAGACACAACCCAGAGACAAGAGTGGCACGGTTTCTGGGAAAAAAAAAAAAAAAAAAAAGCGCAGACTTTTCAAATCATACAACCACTTTTAGGCCGAATTCCCACACAGTGTGAAAACATTGCCAAATTTTCGCAACAAAATTGTGTGCGGAAATTCCACAGTATTTAAAGTAGCAGCAAAGAGGACGACGTTTTCCAAATCTCAGGCCCACTTTGCGGAAAAAAAATAGCAAAAAAGCAGTGCGGAAAGTGTTCTGCGGTGAGATTTTCAAATCCACAGCATGAAAACTTACACTGCGTGTTCTGTACAGAGATGCTGCGTGTTTGGTCCACTAAAAAGCGCAAGTTGTGTTACGGTTTGTACAGCAATTACCTCAGGTGCACATAGAGTTTTCTATAATCAATGCTTCACACTAAATCTGCAGGTAAAACCACTGCGGATTCCTTTAGCAAAGACGCACTACTTTCTGCGACAGATTTTTGAGATTCCACTGCAGATTTTCTATTACAGAAAATCTGCAGCGTCTCCTGCCTGTGGGAACATACCCGAATACTCAACTCGTGACGACAAATGAAGGGTTGTCACAGTCCAACCGTTCCTACTAGAAACACTAATGTGACTTCACCACTAGAGGCAGATGCCAGTAATACCCTGGACACGGCAAATCTCCTCCATCGGTCAGAAGAACATCTTGGCCTCAGGACTATAAAAAAAAAAAAGACAATACAATAACACGCAAAAAGTGTGTAGCTCAATATTGCAAATATTACCTGGCGCCATGCTACTGTAGGCTTTATGGTGGAACTGAATTTCCAGAGCTTTGAGAACAGAAAGACTGGCTGCTCCGAGGATCACCAGGTCAGGACCACGCTCCAAGCCTTCAGTGGCACCTCCGAAGCTGCTTGATCTGTCGCTTGAAGGCACTTGCAATAGCCAGCCTTGTTGTACTGCAGTAAGCAGCGTGGTCGCCAGGATTGCCAGTTCCTCATCCAATACGGCATCTTCTTGGTTAAATATATGGTGAGGGGAGGGCAGGAAGTCTTCCCCAGATTTATACAGCAGACATCTTTTTAGCACCAGGATAACCTGCTTCTTTACAAAGTAAGGAACAGGAGTGGACATAAGGTTCAAGGCCTGAGGAAGAATCACAGATAAAACATGTTTGCAGAGGGAGACATTTAATTTCAGCTCTATCCTTAAGGCAACCAAGACTTCTAATAGATCCAAGAGACAGGAGAGCGCACTGCTGGACTCCGCATCTAGTAGTGCAGGCTGGCATTGGGCTAACGTAAGGCGAGTGATCAAAGCGGAGCAGAATTCTTCAAATACATTTTCCAGAGCCACTATAATCCGCAGCAGATAATCTAGAAAACAAAAAAAAGTGTACATTCTTAATTCTGGATTATTAACCTTTTCATGACCAAGGGCCATTGATGCCCCTGTGTCCTGGTCAAAATTTTCCATTTCTGATCGCACTTCTTTAAAACTATAATATCTGTGCAACCACTTTGAATGTCACAACTATTTTTACAAGACTTATTAGGCTTTCATTTTCTAGATTAGTTTAATTAATTCCATGTTTTTATGAGAAGACAAATCACTAAAAATGTGGGGAAAAAAAACCCACTTTGTGTAAAAAAAATACAAAAATAAAAAGATGAATCAACTCTTTGGTGTAGAACAAATGGCAATAGTAGATGACAAGTAACAGCACCAGGACTTCAATAATGGGGAGATGTTGGTTTATTCACCACCAGGTAGAAGGAATGAGCAACGTTTCGGTTCACACCTGAACCTTTCTCAAGCTAATCAAAAAGTGCATAGTGCGAAGTATAAAGCATATTTATATATTATATAAAAAGTGGATTCATAAATATGCTTTTTTTTTTTTTTTATGTACTTTCTATATATACTTGGCACTATGCACTTTTGGATTAGCTTGAGAAAAGGTTCATGTGTGAACCGAATTTTCACGGCTGTTTTTCATCAGTGTGTCTCAAAATTTGAATCCATTTTTTGACCGTTTTTTACCTCCACTTGCCATCTGTTTAATGGTCGTAAAAAAAACAAAAAAACAAACAAAAAACACCCCATGAAGACACCACAGTGCCCATGTAGATAATGCCGCAATACTCCTGTAGATAGTGCCGCAGTTCCCACAGTAGAGATAGTGCCCACATGGTGCCACACACAGTGTCCATTTAGATAGCACCACCGTAGCTCCCTCTAGGAGCAGAATCCCCAGCCAGAGCACCAGCAACCTCTGTCCGGTGATTCCATTCCAACAGGAGCCCCTGTCGTCACTGTCCATATATGGACAGTGACTTCAGGGGCAACCCCCAGAAGCAGAGTCCTCGGCCAGAGATTCGCAAGATCTCTGGCTGAGGACTCCAGTCTTGGGAAAGCCCTTGACGACACAGTCCATATATATCCCACCCTTCAGATAGCACCAGACCCCCCCTGTAGATGGCACCACCTAAGCTCCCTCTAGGAGCAGAATCCCCAGTCAGAGCGCTCTGCCCAGGGATTTTGCTCCTAGTGGGAGCTTAGGTGGCGCTATCTATAGGGAGGGGGTGTATTCCGGGGCTCTCAAAGCCCCGGCAGACATAAGTGCAGCGCTGCTTACAATGAAGCAGCACTGCACTCAAACCCCGATTCAGGCGGCCAACGTTTATATATGTGACAACTGCACAGGGCATCGGGAGGTGGAACGTACATAGCCGTATGGCGGTCGTGAAGGGATTAAAGATGCTGTGACCGCTACTGTCCCCCAAAACGCAGCAACCACAGGAAGAGCTCACACGGTGAGTATTAAAAAGGTAGCGAGGGTGAAACAATGCACAAAAATGCATCAATAACAATGCAGCCACTCAGAAGCGCTTATATCAGCATTTTATTAGTGTTCACCTCTGCCAGAGTCCAACAGCGGCTTCATCATTTTAACATTGCCCTCTATTGACACTTGTGTCAGTTACTACTTGTAGGGGTATCCTGAATTGGGACATTATATATATATATATATATATATAGATATATATATATATATACACACACACACACACACACACACATATATACATACACACACACACAAAAAAAAAATAACTTTGTTTACTGGGGGGGGGGGGGGGGGGGGTGTCTTTCGAGATATTTCATATGGTCAAGCAAGATAGTTATCCCTAGTCTGTGGATATTGCGGGCGCCTCACACTCGAAGCCACTAATCCTTTAATTAGAATGAAGAATACGATGGCTTCTGAACGGAAGAATGGGCGCACTAGAGGAGATGGAGTTTTCCCAGTATTTTGGACGTGGCGCGGGCCACTACTAAGGTCTGAAGGGGCAGCCCCCCTCTCTGGTTATTTTGCGGTCTTTGTCAAGTTTCCTTTTTCCATTTAGTATCTTGGTTTGTTAAAATGCAAATATTATTTATTTAATATAGGCGACCGTTACATTTGTATAGACCTAACTGACAAATCTGGGGTGGATTTGGGCATTGATTATAAGCCATATGGTTGGGCTTGTATATTGCCCAGATGTGTTTTAATAATTTGATTCTCTGAGTGCAAATTTCATCAATGCACACAATCAAATCCAGTCAATAAGGCATTGGAAACAAACATTCATGGACAGTCACTGACATGAGCACCTGATGAAAGAAATCACTCGATTCCGAGCCTATGAAAAACAGACCAGAACCTATATGTATCTGAATGATGCCATCATGGCTATGAAGAAATTATTTTTCATTATGTTACCCAGATCTCTGCGGTACTGGGTTTCCATTTTGCTTGTGCTTTCTGCCAGTTTAAAGGACTGCAGTTTCCATGATTCCTCTCCATTCCCACAGACATGGCCTATATTTATATCTTCATGTATGCCCCTCTATTACAAAGTGTAAGGTAGCGCTGTAATTACTCACGGTTTGCTATTGAGACACTGCTCTGCACTATCTGATGCCTAGAATGTGAAACACAATCCCTCCAGAGACAGGAAGGGAGAGCAGGGAGAAGTGTAAATAAGAGGTATGTGATGTGAGATATCATGTACAATACAGGGAGGGGAGCGATAACCACGTGTTCAGTGTATAGAACGTTACACAATCAGGAAAAAAAACTAGGCGCATGGTCATATGACTGCATGCGAGACTAGCTTAGAATGGATGCACACTGCATTTGCAGTGCAAGTGTAACGTATGTGCCGGAAAAGCTCCCAGCATATATTTTGAACGTGCGAACAAAGCCTTACAGAGGCATTTCAGCTACAGACAGTACATCTAACTGAAGTTAAACCATTTTCACACCATTTTTAAAAATGAAAAAACTTCTAACACTTTTATGCATGAGCCCCAGCATATATCTGCATTGTGTATGTCATATAAGCCATAATTAATGTACTACAGAAATAAAACCTAACTACAGTAACTGCACAGATTGATAGAATACAGCGATTAATTACTAAAGAAGCTCAATAAAACCCTAATTTTAAACATCTATATAGAAGTGGTTCAACTTTTCCAGCCTCTTAGAATAGGTGTTGTGCACATATTTTTGTAGATTTGTGTTCATTAAAAATAAAGAGAGTGTAAGGTATTGTTCACATTAGCGTGAAGAGGCAATTTGATGGTAGACGGCAAAAATAGTGCAGCATGCAGTGCTATACTTGCTGTCAAAGTGATGGAAACCTTAACCAAACACTGACGGACCCCATTATATTTCAATGGACTATTGCCGTACAAAGCCAGTGTGAACAAAGCCTTATTCTTTACACTGCAATCACACATAAAATAGGTTTTGAGACAGCCTGAGGTTATTTGCTGCAATCAAATTATAATCCTACCTGCCTTTCTGATCCTCTCATCAACAAGGATTCCTTTGTGAACAGATATCAGAGACATCAGACATGGCATTAGTGTGTGGGATCCTGCATCTTTACCCAAGGTATTTAGGCAGAACTGAAGCCAATGAGCATTCACCTCATTCTAGGGAAACAAGGACAGCACATTAACTGAAAAATACGTTTAGTAATAGACCACACGGTCAAAAGTATGATATATAATTAGAGGCTTGGTACATGTAAGCCACAACCACTGCTAACTGGGGCTACAATAGAATGGGTTGCACTGAAGTACTTAAAGGGGAAATATATGCTTTGACATACCATAGTACAGGGGTCAGCAACCTTCTGCACGTCCGCTGTTGAGACTACAACTCCCAGCATGCCCTAACAACCAAAGGCTTTATTTTTCCAGTAAGGTTGTCCAGGCATGTGGGGAATTGTAGTATTCCAGGAGCTAGAGTGCTGAAGGTTGAGGACCACTGCCATAGAGGCATGTTAGGCAATCACATTATGGAGTCTGTAAGCTGGTACCTCTGCGGATTTGTTGGCACAACCATAGAGCACCCTAAACCCTTTCCCTTTGCTTAGTATATTGAGTCACATTTCCACTAACTGGAATCTGAGAGGGGTTATAAAGTTAGGGGGCTCTAATGGACACCACAGTCCTTTAGTTCTGGAAATCCACACACCAACCGAGAACTGTCAGTGACACGTTCTTCTGTTCTCCGTCCTGCCATTTCATCCCATGTTACGGCTGCAGTGGTCACACGGGCTGCAGTGTCATGCTGGAGAACGGGGTAAGTATAATTTATATATTTTTTCAGCCACGGTTTTCTGCAGCAGACATTTCACCTGAAAAACTGCATTACAGTTTAGTCAGGTTTTTTTTTGTGCGTAATTCCCTGCGGGTTCCAGGAGGTATATGCGGTGTACCTTTACACAGCATATCCGCCATGTGTGAACGTGGAAAATTACACAGTCCTGGGAACTGAATGGAACTGCACCTGAAATAATGCACCAAATTGTGCTGCAGTTTTTCGGGTGTAATGTTCGATGCGGAAATACTGCAGGGGAAAAAAAATTTATACTTACCAGCTGGACGTTAGTTAATATAGTGGCGCGCCCATCTGCTTGAAGTACAGCCCGGCCTCCTGCTTGTGATTGGCTGCAGCAGTCACATGGGATGAATTCAATGGGGAAAACTCGCAACAGGAGAGCAGCAATTCCACAGCATAAATTGACACACCACAGGTCAGTTTATGAATGGTTTCTCTGCTGACCCACACTGCTGCTACTTTATTTTCCACAACGAAGTCCATTGCGGAAAATCTGCAAGTGTTTATGCGGTGTGTGTCCCTATCCTTAGGGCTTATTCACACCAATGTAGAATACGTCCGTGTGACGCCCGTTATAGCAACGGCCGTCACACGGACGAATGTATTTCAATGGGGCCGTTTACACGGCCTTTGTTTCAACAAACCGTGTGAAGGGTCCGTTGAAAAATAGAACATGTCCCATTTTTCTTCAGTTTTCACAGATCCCTTGATCAACTTAAGTCTATGGGGATCCGTGAAAACGGGACCCGCACGTGTGCAACTCTGACGCGAAAAACGTTAGTTTTTCACATCCGAGTTTGCACTCGTTCATTTGAATCTGGCCTTAGTATGTAAACATTATTTGACCTCAGTTGCAATATTCACTATGAAGCTAGAAGCTTTGAGAATGACGGAAAGAATAATCAAGGCAGTCTTGGCCTGTTACTATGGCTTTACACATTAGATAGGTGTTGACTACAATGACAAATACATTCAATCCTATACTTGTAGCTCTCGTGGTGGCGAAACGTGTCAACGCACATAACTTAAGTTTTGAAGTCACATGACTGGGATCCCGCGTGTACGGCCATGCTTTTTGTGCAAGTTACTCGGCACGCCCCTTTGTGCCCCGCATACCACGCCTGAAACCTAACAGTGGAGAGAACGGAGATTGTATACTGCTCGACTAGGCCTTGTTCCCATACTCCATTTTGTCCCAGTGCCATATGCGCCCCTACAGTGGGGAGCCATGCCGCTTGCTGCGGTTGTAGCTCTTTCTGGACAACCACACACAGGAGGGATAGTGGTTTACCCTACTCAAGACTGACTTTGCTAAGCCTGCAATTTGTGGCCGACTTCAGCTGAGGTGCACCATTGGCTGAGGAGTATCTGATTCTCTACTGCACTCGACATATTATTTATTTTGGAGTATATGTGGTGCACCTACTTATGATAGGACTCTATGGCACAATATGGCTGAAACCTATATCCATTATGTGGTCTAATATGAACACCTACCTACTTTTGCCTTGGCTTGTTTTTGTCATCTACTTTTGATTCATTGCCAACAGTTCTGCTTTTTTTGCTTCTTACAGTTACGTAGTGTGTTTGAAAAAAAAAATAAAATAAAAAGACACGTCCATCAAGTTCAACCAAGGGACGGGAAAAGGGAAGGGATGAAACGAAGATTCTATCAAATTAACATAGGAGCAGATATTTTTTTTGTTCTAGGGAATAATCTAAGCCTTTTTTAAAGCCATCTACTGTCCCTGCTGTGACCAGCTCCTGTGGTAGGCTATTCCATAGATTCACAGTAAAGAAGGCTTGTCGCCTCTGCAGGTTGAACCTTTTTTTTTTTCCAGACGGAGGGAGTGCCCCCTTGTTTTTTGAGGGGGTTTTACATGGAACAGGATTTCACTATATTTTTTGTATGTGCCATTCATATATTTATATAAGTTAATCATGTCCCCCCTTAGTCGTCTCTTTTCAAGTCTAAATAGGATTAGTTATTTTAATCTTTCCTCATAACTTAGATTCTCCATGCCCCTTATTAGCTTCGTTGCTCTTCTTTGTATTTTTTCCCACTCCAGGGCATCCTTTCTATGAACTGGAGCCCAGAACTGGACTGCATATTCTAGATAAGGCCTCACTAATGCTTTGTAAAGTGGTAATATTACATCCCTGTCCCGCGAGTCCATGCCTCTTAATACACGACAATATCCTGCTGTCAATTATAATACTATTTTTTGTCACATAATCCTGTTTATACCCCCTCAAACATTTTCCACACAATGGATGTTAAACTTACTGGTCTATAATTACTGGGGAAGACCTAGAGCCCTTTTTGAAAAGGCACCACATTTTCCCTGCGCCAGTCCCTTGGCACTATACCAGTCATTATAGAGTCTCTGAATATTGAGGGACTATATACAGGATTATGTGACAAAAAAAATAGTATTATAAGAGTCAGCCAGCACGGTTTTACTAAGGACAGAAGTTGTCAAACCAACCTGATCTGTTTTTATGAAGAGGTGAGCAGAAGCCTAGACAGAGGGGCCGCTGTGGATATAGTGTTTTTGGACTTGGCAAAGGCATTTGACACTGTCCCTCATAGACGTCTAATGGGTAAATTAAGGACTATAGGTTTAGAAAGTATAGTTTGTAATTGGATTGAGAATTGGCTCCAGAGAGTTGTGGTCAATGATTCCTACTCTGAATGGTCCCCGGTTATAAGTGGTGTACCCCAGGGTTCAGTGCTAGGACCACTATTATTCAACTTATTTATTAATGATATAGAGGATGGGATTAATAGCACTATTTCTATTTTTGCAGATGACACCAAGCTATGTAATATAGTTCAGTCTATGGAAGATGTTCATGAATTGCAGGCGGATTTAAACAAACTAAGTGTTTGGGCGTCCACTTGGCAAAATGAGGTTTAATGTAGATAAATGTAAAGTTATGCATCTGGGTACCAACAACCTGCATGCATTATATGTCCTAGGGGAGGTAGACTGGGGGAGTCACTTGTTGAGAAGGATCTGGGTGTACTTGTAGATCACAAACTAAATTACAACATGCAATGTCAATCAGCTGCTTCAAAGGCCAGCAGGATATTGTCGTGTATTAAAAGAGGCATGGACTCGCGGGACAGGGATGTAATATTGCCACGTTACAAAGAATTAGTGAGGCCTCATCTAGAATATGCAGTTCAGTTCTGGGCTCCAGTTCATAGAAAGGATGTCCTGGAGTTAGAAAAAAATACAAAGAAGAGCAACGAAGCTAATAAGGGGCATGGAGAATCTAAGTTATGAGGAAAGATTAAAAGAACTAAACCTATTTAGCCTTGAAAAAAGACGACTAAGGGGAGACATGATTAAATATATTAATGGCACAAAAAATATGGTGAAATCCTGTTCCATGTAAAACCCCCTCAAAAAACAAAGGGGGACTCCCTGCTTCTGGAAAAAAATAAAATAAAAAAAATGTTGAACCTGCAGAGGCGACAAGCCTTCTTTACTGTGAATCTATGGAATAGTCACCGCAGGAGCTGGTCACAGCAGGGACAGTAGATGGCTATAAAAAAGGCTTAGATAATTTCCTATAACTAAAAAATATAAGCTCTTATGTGTAGAAATTTTTCTCTTCCCTTTCCCCATCCCTTGGTTGAACTTGGTGGACATTGTCTTTTTTCAACCGTACAAACTATTAAACATTATGAAGAGGGGGACAGAAATAACTGAACTAAGCTCTGTTAGAACTCTTGGGTGTCACCCATCAGGTCCCGGGGCCTTGTTTACATATTTATTTTTTTTTTAAACTTAGCTTGGACTATATCTACAATCAGCCAATTCAGTATATTAATAATTGATGTATTAACAGCACTGGCACCGGCTACATCAGCTACTCTTTCTCCTGTTCTATATAGAGCTAAAGAACCCATTTAGTAGCTCTGCATCCCCTGTGATCAACTCCCCATTACCATTATCTAGGGGTTCTACATGTTCCGACCTTGACTTTTTTGCATTTATATACATGAAGAATTTTTTAGGATTTGTTTTACTATTCTTGACCACCTGTCTTTCATTTTGTATTTTCGCTGATTTTATTACCTTTTTACAGATTTTATTAAGCTCTTTATATTTTACAAAGGCTACAGCTGTACCCTCAGATTTGTATTTTTCAAATGCCCTTTTTTTTTTTTGTCATGTATTGCCCTTTTTACAGAAGGTGTAAACCATGTGGCATTTAATTTTAGTCGTTTATACTTGTTACCTCTAGGAATAAATTTTGCATTATAATTATACAAAGAAGATTTTAAGCTCTTTCATTTATCATTTGTACCATTATTTGACATTAGTTGTTCCCAATCTATGTCCTGAATTGCAGCCCTCATCCTGGGGAAATTGGCTTTCTTAAAATAAGGTGTTTTTGCCCTCCCAGCCTGTGTTTGTTTGTTTTTTACAGTATAGGTAAAATATAACTATATTGTGATCACGGTTAGGCCCCACGCACAGGACCGTTAAAAAAAATAATAATAAAAAAAAAAACGACCGCAATTATGGACCAATTCACTTCTACTGTCCACGGACACCTTCCCTTTTTTTACGGGAAGCTGTCCGGGCCGTAGAAGTGTACCACAAAAGATAGGACATGTCCTATCTTTTGCTTTTTACGGTCCGTGTTCCCATACTTTGTATGGGAAAACGGGCCGAAAATGCAGGCGGTTGCCCGCTGCCGGCCGTGCCCGCAATCGTGGCCCGTATTTACGGGCACAGCCGTGTGCATGAGGCCTTACTGAGGTTTTCACGAACAGTGACATAGGTCATATGTCATGTACTCTGTCAGTTACATTGCATGCCAATGTATACAGTAGTGTCACACCATGTTGTGGCTCATTACTTCCACGCATTCATTTATTTTTTGCTCTAGTACATCTGCTAGTTGCTTCAGTAGTATTGAACTATTGTTCACTCCTTTGAGTGTTCATTTGTTATTATTGTATGAGGTTCATGCATTATGTATTTGTAATCTCATGCCATACTATTCCTGCACTACTCATTTTTTGGCTAATTGCTTTAACCTGGCCGGATTTTGTGATGTCCTCACTGTAAGGCCCTGTTCACACAGAGTTTTTTTGATGAGTTTTTTGACGCGCAAACCGCGCTGCAAAAACTCGTCAAAAACCGCCCGAAAATGCCTCCCATTGATTTCAATGGGAGTTGGACGAGTTTTTTTACCGTGAGTAAAAGAACTGCGTCGCGGTAAAAAGAAGTGACATGAACCATCTTGAGGCGTTTTCCGCCTCCAAAACCCCATTTCAAATCAGTCAGGCTATGTTCACACGGGGTATTTTGCCGAGTTTTTTGACGCGGAAACCGCGTCGCAAAACTCGGCAGAAACGGCCCGAGAACGCCTCCCATTGATTTCAATGGGAGGCGTCGGCGTCTTTTTCCCGCGAGCAGTAAAACTGCCTCGCGGGAAAAAGCAGCGACATGCCCTATCTTCGGGCACTTCCGCCTCCGACCTCCCATTGACTTCAATGGGAGGCAGGAGAAAGCGTATTTTTCGCTGTTTTATGCCCGCGGCGCTCAATGGCCGCAGGCGAAAAACGGCGCGATAATTGCCGCGAAAATCGGCGTGCAGGGAGAGGAATATCTGCCTCAAAGTTCCAAACGGAATTTTGAGGCAGATATTCCTCCCCCAAAATACTCCGTGTGAACATAGCCTTAGAAAGAGGAAAAAAACGCCTCGACGAGTGTTTTGACGAGTTTTTGTCAAACCACTGTGCAAAAAACGTCTGGAGCAGTTTTTGCAGGAGGAATTTTCCTCCTGCAAAAAACTGTGTGAACATAGCCTAATACAGGATCGCTTTTGATGAGGTTTTTTGATAAAAAAATAAAAAACAACAAATATTCAAATTCTTTTTTTTATTTTAGAACCCAAGAGTCGAGTGCCTCTGTTCTCCAGGTGTTTATGGTTTCCAATGCTATACTTTCATTCATTGATGTGCCTCTTTCCAATTGTAAGCAGTTAATCCCTTGCCGCCGCCATCTTTGTTCATGGTTACGTTTTCACTCCCCGTCTTCCGGAAGCCATAACTTTTTTTTTTTCCTCTGTCGACACAGCCTTTATTAGGCCCCCAGGCTGCCATTGTCACCCCTCGTTTGCATTACGGGGGGGGGGGGTGCCATGTAGTAACGGAGGGGTTCCCCGACTTTCTAACTGCTTATATGCTGTGGTTACTTGACTGCGGAATCTAAATAGTTAAAAGACTAGGACTGGAGATCTCTCGGATCACGGCCGTTGCAGTGAAGTGTCGGCTGTATGTTACAGCAGATACCCGCAGAGTTTGGAACTGGCATAGCCCATGAGCCCGCTCCATACTCCCCCTTTCCGGTGAAGGGGTTAACAGATTTTTTTCTGATCTGACAGCAGATGTGGAGAAATATGGAGCACATTAAATAGCACAGTTGCAACACCTGATGAATCTCACTTCTGCACACATCCTATTCTATTTAATAGAACCCGTGTATGAGATTTCAGGCGGTATATGGTTGCCTCAGCTACTGTACCGCCACACTGGCTCCCGGTGTCTTTTTGCACCTGAAGTCAGATCAGGTGGGAGAACGGAATTCTGGTGTGGTTTTATAGGGGCAGTTATAGATCAGAAGATGTAATGAACACAAAACAGAAGTGAAGGTCATGTGCATTATAGATTATGCTTTACCGTTACACAGTGGACCATAGAGTATAAATAGTCAAATACATAGCACTCAACTTTAATCATTTATGACAGATAGGAGAAACAAAATGAAGCTTACCTGGAATTTAAGTTGATATAGCACCAAATAAGAGAGGCACTTGGAGGAAATGTGCGATAGCACCTTGTCAGAAGTGTTTAACAGTCCAATCTGCACAAAAGAGAAAACACAAAAAATTATCTGACAGTTGAGCACGTGCAATAAGACGTTCAAATACTTTTCCACAAGATTATGGAAACTTTTTGCATTCTAAATTGGAATAATTTACCAGGACAGGTCCTTTTATATTATATCCGATGTATGCCCCAATAAGAGGGTTCAATCACTTACAAAGTGCCAATCATCGGGCTGCAAAATAGTAAATGCCCTGCCCCTTGTTAGACCTCTCAGCCATTAACTAAACCAAGGAAAGTCCCATTTAAAAAAAAAAACGCAGATACATTCATAAATGTGGGTAATAGACTTCTGACCAATCATACCAATTTTCATAACACTGGCTATTATTGGGCAGACAAGCGTTCATAGAATGCTTGTTGCCGATAATTGCCCTGTGTAAACAGAACAGCAATCAGCAGATGAATGCGCAAACGCTCGTTCATCCGCTGATCGTATAGTTTTAAAAAATTAAATATTATCGTTGTTGGCAGCGCATCTCCCTGTGTAAAGTAGGGAGACGCGCTGCCGACATAATAATAATGTATGGGGACGAGCGATCGGAGTAACGACAGCTTGTCCCCATCCATGGCTCAGTGTGACAGGAGCAAAAGAGTGCCGATCAACGACATCTCGTTGATCGCTGCATCGGCCGATTATCAGCCGGTGTAAATGGGCCTTTAGACTGGTCCGTTGGCACACATTTTATTGGGATAATCGAGTCTCATCTATTGTATGCTTGGTAAACTAAAACCTTCCGATTCCCAATATTGGAGTGGTCTTTGAGTTGCTGTTTATAAGCTACAATCATGATCACAATGGCAGACAAAGATTTTTAAACAGGTCCGATTTCTGGCAGATAAGTTTCTAATTAGATAGATTGGCCAGTTACACACATCAATTTTGATTATAATGGTCCGATTGGACAAAAATTTTAGAAAATGCGAACACACTTCTGGCAGCGACTTATCTCCAAAGAGAACAAAGTTTCGGGCATGTTAAAACTCAACATGCCTGATCCTTCTCGCCCCCTGAACTCTGCCATTATGAGAGGGTCGGGACATTTACCCCATACACATTAGGTAGTCGGTCGATCATGGCAAAATCAGCAGGTTCGACTCACTTTCCTCGAATGTGTATGGGCATACTTCGATGTAGCACCATAAAGATGGCCTATTCTAAAGGGTACATGTCCTGAGAACAGATTTTCATATATATATATATGGGTACACCTTTAGTGATCCTACCAGAATACATTAAGCAAGGCAGACAATTCTACACGGAAAACAGTGCCTTGCTGTCAAATTTAGTTAACTATGGAAACAAATTAGAATGCCCTGATCTCCAGTTTAGGGGCTGTACAGTGGGCATTCTAGCTCATTGTCCTATTTCAACAATGAATGATCAATAGCTGTAAGTTATATGGAAATAAACTGCATGGACACAAAAACTTGAAAGATCTATAATCATCTACCACTATAAAAAGATAGTCAAGATGCACTTAGCAATGCTTATGCTCTTACTATTGTGGTGTCCACGCCATTTTGTTGCAGCAGCTCCACCACGCGGGAATACTGATGTCTGACTTGCGGCGCAGTGCAAAGGTTCTCAGCTTTGATGATAAGGATCTGGATAAGGGACAGCCGAAGCAAGGTAACATCCCGGGGCACCCATGTGGTGGACACACTGTCCAAGCTCAGATTAGCCCCAAACACATTTTCATGGATTGCTAGAACGAAAGCAAAAAAGGAGAGAGCAGATTTAATGAATGAATGAGCAGCGGCGCTGAAACTTGTACTGCAGATCAAAACGCATTGAAGTGAAAGGTGTTATCCAGTTTAGAAAACCCCAATTACCTACACCCATTTAGGGAATTCAAAGGTAATGGAAGGGGGGGGATCCTCTGTTCAGGATCCTCACGGTTTGGCCAGAAAGGAGAGAAGTTACAAAGAACGTCACTTGCCCTGGAGGACCTGTCCTGCATTACACAGATGATGCATTAATATGAATGGGCACTGAGTAATACTTAATTTCCCCTGTGGTGGCGCTGCAGGGAAATTGAACATTTACACTGGGCCCACACTTAGTGGAAATGCTGCAGACTTTACGTACAGATTTGTGCATTGAAAATCCACAGCGGATTACAGTACCCGCCATAGTCATCCACATGCTGCGGGAATTTTTCAGCACAGAAGTTGACCTGTGGTTCAGATTTTAACCCCTTCCAATATAGAAAGGTAAAAGTTAGCAGCAAAATCCGCATTACACATGCGGATTTGCGGGGCATTTTACCGCCATGAGTGCACCCAACGTTGAGGTGCCCATACACATTAGGTGAACATTGGCCGAACACAACGTGTATTGGGGTGTCCCGACTCTCCCCTGACGACAGATGTTGAAAGCTGTCGGCCAACAGTTAAAGGTTTATGACCACCTTAATTGCCAGGATTCTCCAAGGATTCCAGCGGATTACTGGGGGGTCCAGATTGGGGGACACTTTACCCTAATGCTTATTGTCAAGGGGGCCTTTCTAACAACTTTCCTTGTTGAAAGAGGACTGATGGTGTCCGTTGCTCAGGAAGGCAGACATCTCACTGACCACTGGTGTTGGTGACATACTTGCCTATCTACGCCACCCTTAGCTATGACACAGATGCACAGGGCAGCAATATTACCTGTGTTACATGCGTCGCTTGAACTGCATGGCATTAAAAGAGCTGCAGAGGCTTGCACATCTTCATGTAGCGGGGCAGATTGTAGTAACTTTTTGTGCAGCTCCCTCAAGCCTGGGAACGATCCTTCCATCTCCTTGAGGCACTTGAACAGTGTACATTAAATGGAAGCTCATTATTATTGGACTCAATAACCCTCCTAAAGGAAAAAAACACAATAAAACAACATGTCAGAAGATAGAATTGATGGGGTGCCTGTGTGCTGGGATTATTCTTTCCCATTCCTCCTCATCTCTATGCTAATGTGGAGGTCGCTGCTATAGAAATGAATGGCACTAGAATGCACGTGTGCTGTCCCAGATCTGCTACTGAATGTTTAGCTGGCCATAAACATTATATATATGTCGGCCGAACATGCCAATTTTAGGGGGGAGTGACCATTTAACGAGTATGGCGGCTGCCTGACGCTCCCCTAACGTCAGATGTCGGGGGAGAGAGTAGTCGGGCACGTTAAATTTCAATGTGCCCGATCCTTTTGTTGGATATTAGATAAGCCGCTGCCAGGAGTCAGGCATGGGCTTTCTTCCTGAGAACACATGCACGCTCGGCCGTGTATGGGGGAGTTGGGAGAAATAGCGGTCCTCTGAGCAAACGTTCGTCCGACAGCTATCGAAAATGTATGGCAAGTCTTACTGTGTAGCAATAACCACTAGTGACCAAGGATATTTTTTAAGCTGGTCAGGTCAAATACATTTTCAGAATGATGGAACAGAAGTGATTGCGATCAGAGACAAGGAGGAGCGCGGGGAAATGATCAATAATGGCAGATTATTAAGGCTCTGTTCACATTTGTGTCAGAAGCTCGGAATCTGCGCTTCCAGTTTGTCGTTGTTCTGCTCCAATGACTGAATAGTACAAAGAAAAACCTTAATGCAGAGCCCCGTCCACTTTCTTAGACTGGGAAACACGGCTTTGCAAATATTTTTCTATTTTATGGTCGCCAGAAAACTGTAGTAAAAAAAAAATTGTTTAACTTGCCTCACAAAGATTTGCTCTGACTGAAATTTCTGAAGATCAATTTCTGCCACAGAGAACTACGAGACACATGTCCTATCGTCTCCCACAGGGAAGGGGGATCGACGGCTGATCGCGGATAGTCCTATAGACGCTCGACCGCAGATTCATTCAAGCTCCACCTCACTGCAGGGGATGAAGTGAGGAGCGGGAAGGTCCAGCAGTGGGGACCCCATTATGGTAATTGGTGGGGTTCACAGCAGTGGGGCCCCCAGCACTCAGATGTCTATCTTAGCACTACCCCTTTAAAACAGAGACTAGCCAGACCTGACATTGGTTCACAACTCACCCACTTACTTAGACATTTGAATGATTAAAAGGGGTTTTAGAAATATGGCATTTGACCAATACATTGATAAACCTGCCCCACGGTTATCACTGGGACAGTGAATGCAATGATACAACGAGCATCCTGTAGGTTGCCATCCAGCTATATTCCACTATGCACATCCACTTACACGTATGTACATAATGCAGGTCACTGCCACCCGCCTAACCCAACAGGCATAGTACATACCATCACCTACCACATCCAGAATATCATGCTGCAACCAATAATCCCTGTCAGGGCATCATGACAGCCACCTAAAAGAGCCCCGGACAGCGGCACAATGACCACACACACCGCAAAGCATGCATGGTAATGTAGTCTTTAGCCAAATCGGCTTTCAAACGCATGCGCAATGGCTGTTTCCGGGTGGTGGGCGGAGTTCTATTTGGCCTTTAACCAATCGGCTTACTTTGGGGAGCGCTGGTTCCTCGAGCTGTGATCCGTTTCTGCTGCATTGTGGGCTTCGTGGCAGGAGCTGGTGTGATGTCTATGGAAGTGCCCGCAGTCAGTGCAGTAGTATTGGGCCTTGTTTCTGATAATATAGACGAACGTGATAAATGTAATAAAATAATTTATAAGTGTGCGATGGGCATGTGCCATGTGTGGCAAGATACACCCCGATGCTGCATGTAAGAAACGCTGCCCAAGCACAAAGTCAGTCCAGATACTGTGGGCTGTCAATTAAACATATAACTTGGAAAGGGGGTTTCTAGAACTGGGAAATTTTAGTCATTGAGGGTTCAGTCCCACGTATCGTGTCCGCATGTAATTGCCATTTGACCGCACCTTTTGCATTCCCAACCTATGCGGTTTTTTAACGCACAGCCAGAGACATCTCATCTAAATGCACTGTGAGGGTATGTTCACACGGGCTATTTTCGGAAGTTTTTCGGGCCAAAAACGGCCAAAAAATCGGAAGCAGAACGCCTCCTAACATCTGCCCATTGATTTCAATGGGAAAAACGGCGTTCTGTTCCGACGGGCTCATTTTTTACGCGGCTGTTATGAAAAACGGCTGCGTAAAAAAGCGGCCGAGAAAAAGTAGTGCACTTGGGACGTTTTTGGAGTTGTTTTTCATAGACTATTGAAAACAGCTCCAAAAATGGCCGTAAAAAACACTACGAAAATCGCGAGTGGCTTAAAAAACGTATGAAAAGCAGGAGCTGTTTTACCTTGAAGCGCTCCGTATTTTCAGACGTTTTTGAGTTTGTGTGTGAACATAGCCAAAGGCGTAAACACAAGATTTTCTGCAACGGATTTTATTGTGGAAAGTCTGCAGCGTAGTACAGTAGCAGCACAGTGGATGGGATTGTCCATACACAGCGGGAAAAATCAGCCCAAAACACTCATAAATTGAACTGTGGTTCGTTTTTTTAAAGCGGCCCTGTCACCAGATAATAAGTGCCCCGTCTTCTACATAATGTGATCGGCGCTGTAATGTAGATAAGTGGTTTTTATTTTGAAAAACTATAATTTTTGAGCAAGTTATGAGCAATTTTAGATTTATGCTAATTCGTTTCTTAATAGACAACTGGGCGTGTTTTAGCTTTTGACCAAGTGGGCGTTGTACAGAGGCGTGTATGACGCTGACCAATCAGTGACCAATCAGCGTCATACACTTCTCTCCATTCATGTTCATTTCTACTCAGCACAGCGTAATCTCGCGAGATCACGCTGTGCTGTGATAAGTCCCACACAAACTTTACCGAAGTTTTTCCTCAGCTTTACCGCATTTTTCCTCAGTCTGGGGACGAGAATTGTTGAAATCTCACCCACACTGATGCTACTGTAATCTGCTGTGGATTTTACGCAAATAATCTATTGCGGAAAATCCACAGTGTTTACGCTGTGTGTTCCTACCCTTAACCCCTTCAGGACCGAGCTCATTTTGGCCTTCAGGACCAGACCCATTTTTACAAATCTGACATGTCTCTTTATGTGGTAATAACTTTGGAATGCTTTTACCGATCCAAGCGATTCTGAGATTGTTTTCTCGTGACATATTGTACTTTATGTTAGTGAAAAAATTTGGTCGATAAATTCAATATTTATTTGTGAAAAACACCCAAGATTTAGAGAAAATTTGCAAAAATTTGCATTTTTCTAAATTTAAATGTATCTGCTTGTAAAACAGATGGTTATACTACCCAAAATAGCTACTATTTCACATTTCCCATATGTCTACTTTATGTTTGCATCGTTTTCTGAACGTCCTTTTATTTTTTTAGGACGTTACAAGACATAGAACTTTCTCAGCAATTTCCTACATTTTCAAGAAAATTTCAAAAGGCTATTTTTTCAGGGACCAGTTCAGTTGTGAAGTGGCTTTGAGGGCCTTAAATATTAGAAAGTGCCCATAAATCACCCCATTTTGAAAACTGCACCCCTCAAAGTATTCAAAACAGCATTCAGAAAGTGTTTTAACCCTTTTAACCATTTCACAGGAATTAAAACAAAGTAGAAGGGAAATTTACAAATTTCATATTTTTTGCCAAAATTCATTTGTAATACATTTTTTTCTGTAACACAGAAGGTTTTACCCAAGAAACGCAACTCAATATTTATTGCCCAGATTCTGCAGTTTTTAGAAATATCCCACATGTGGCCCTAGTGCGGTACTGGACTGAAGCAAAGGCCTCAGAAGCAAAGGAGCACCTAGTGGATTTTGGGGCCTCCTTTTTGTAGAATATATTTTAGGCACCATGTCCAGTTTGAAGAGGTCTTGTGGTACCAAAACCCCATTTTGGAAACTACACCCCTCAAGGAATTTATCTAGGGGTATAGTTAGCATTTTGATCCAACAGTTTTTTTGCTAAATTTAATGGAATTAGTCTTTGAAAATGAAAATCTACTTTGTTTCTGAAAAAACATAGAATTTTCTAATTTTTACAAGGAATAAAGGAGAAAAAAACCCCAACATTTGTAAAGCAATTTCTCCCGATTACGGCAATACCTCATATGTGGTAATAAACGGCTGTTTAGACCCACGCCAAAGCTCAGAAGGGAAGGAGCGACATTTGGATTTTGGAAGGCAGATTTTGCTGGAATTGTTTTCGGTGCCATGTCGCGTTTGCAACACACTGGAGGGACCAAAACAGTAGAAACCCCCAAAAGTGACCCCATTTTGGAAACTACACCCCTCAAGGAATTTTTCTAGGGGTATAGTTAACATTTTGACCCCACAGGTTTTTTGCTGAATTTATTAGAATTAGTTTGTGAAGATGAAAATCGACTTTGTTTCTGAAAAAACATAGAATTTTCTAATTTTTACAAGGAATAAAGGAGAAAAAGCACCCCAACATTTGTAAAGCAATTTCTCCCGATTACGGCAATACCCCATATGTGGTAATAAACGGTTGTTTAGACCCACGCCAAAGCTCAGAAGGGAAGGAGCGACATTTGGATTTTGGAGCGCAGATTTTGCTGGAATTGTTTTTGGTGCCATGTCGCGTTTGCAACGCACTGGAGGGACCAAAACAGTAGAAACCCCCAAAAGTGACCCCATTTTGGAAACGACACCCCTCAAGGAATTTTTTTAGGGGTATAGTTAACATTTTGACACAACAGGTTTTTTGCTGAATTTATTAGTATTAGTTTGTGAAGATGAAAATCGACTTTGTTTCTGAAAAAACATAGAATTTTCTATTTTTTACAAGGAATAAAGGAGAAACCCCCCCCCCCCCCCCACATTTGTAAAGCAATTTCTCCCGATTACGGCAATACCCCATATGTGATAATAAACTGTTGTTCAGACTCACAGCAGGGCTAATAAGGGAAGGACTGCCATTTGGAGCGCAGATATTGTTGGAATGGTTTTCGGTGCCATGTCGTGTTTTCAAGGCCCTGGAGGGACCAAAACATTAGAAACCCCCAAAAGTGACCCTATTTTGGAAACTACACCCCTCAAGAAATTTTTCTAGGGGTATCGTTAACATTTTGACCCCACGGGTTTTTTGCTGAATTTATTAGAATTAGTTTGTGAAGATGAAAATCTACTGTGTTTCAGAAAAAAACATAGAATTTTCTAATTTTTAAAAGGAATAAAGGAGAAAAAGCACCCCAACATTTGTAAAGCTATTTCTCCCGATTACGGCAATACCCCATATGTGGTAATAAACGGCTGTTTAGACCCACAGAAGGGCTCAGAAGGGAAGAATTGCCATTTGGAGTGCAGATATTGTTGGAATGGTTTTCGGTGCCATGTCGTGTTTTCAAGGCCCTGGAGGGACCAAAACAGTAGAAACCTCCAAAAGTGACCCCATTTTGGAAACTGCACCCCTAAGGTATTCACCTAGTGGTTTAATGAGTGTTTGTACCGCTAGGTTTTCATAGCCGGAATCATGGTATTTAGGTGGTAATTTTTTTACCAAATCTATTATTTTTGGGGCATGGTTGCCTTCCACAGCATATTAACCCGTAGAAGTGCATTTGCCAGTGTATGTAACTGTGTCGTGCCAACAAAGCAGATGACCAACAAATGTGTCAGTCCACAGCTGTTAAAAACAGTTAAAGCAGCGAGAATTTAAATTAGAACTGTATTGGACTGAAGGGCAATATATTTGAGAACTGGAGGAAAAAAATTAGAACTTGAGCATGTTCACAGGATGAAAGAACAGGGCTTTATAATGTCACTTCTTTTTTTCAAAGGGACTACCGTATATATCGGCGTACAAGACGACTTTTTACACCCTTAAAAAAATGTCAAAAGTGTGGGGTCGTCTTATATGCCGGATATTGTCTACATTAGGGATGCACGTTGCAGCCGCACAGCTCAGTATAATACACATGAATGTATGGGAGCGCGGCTGCGGCTGTGTAATTCAGCCACAGCCCCGCTCCTGAGTCATGATAAGTTCACGGGGTCAGGATGATGCAATGCGGCCAGCGCTGCACTAATGAGCGGCGGCACTGGAGACAGAACATGGCGGGCGCGCTACAAAACACCCTCATGTTCTGTCTTCAGTGCCTGAACTGCCGCTCATTAGTGCAGCGCCGGCCGCATCACCTCATGCTGACCGCGCGCGCACTTCCTGTCAGGAGCGGGGCAATGGCTGTATTACACAGCCGCAGCCCCGCTCTATAACGGCGGAGATCAGAGAAACCGCTCATCTCCGCCGTTATTCCCCTGAATGCTGCGATCACAGCTGACTGCACCATTCAGGGGAAAGTGAGAAGGGGGGATGCCCCTGGATCGCGTCACAGGGAATTCCTGTGACGCGATCGAGGGCCATACCATATATGGGCAGACAGCCCAGGGTCTATTGACGGACCCCAGGGCTGTCTTACCATAATTCATGTTGTTAGGACATACCCAAGTATGTCCTAACAACTGCCTGTGTATTATCCGTCCACAGGTTAATGTACTGGCACATATCTGATATATGTCAGTACATTAAAGTTTAAAAATAAAGTAAAAACAAAGTATTGTTAAATTGTAAAAAAAATACACCTTCACCTTTTTTACAATAAACATTAAAATAAGTCTCAATACATAAAATGCACACATTCAGTAATGGCGCGGACAACAATGTTTTTGCATCATTTATGATGTGTACGCTGTAAAAAAATGAAATAAACACGGCTTTCATTCACTTATTAATGTGAGGCGCGAGGTGCGATGAATTTACCCTCCATGTTCCTCACATTAATAGTAATTAACCCCATCATGTACCTCGCACATTAACCCAATATGACTGAGAAACATGATGGGATTAATTACTATTAATGTGAGGCGCGTTCAAAATTCATCACACGTCGCGCCTCACATCAGAAAACGGAAGAATTTTTTTTTTATTACTGTTGGCAAAAGTATCGAAATTGGTATCGAAATCGCAATACTAAACGAAGTATCGGTATCGAAGTCCAAATTCTGGTATCGTGACATCCCTAGTCTACATATTGTCTACACACAGGTTGTGTGTTACCTTGTGAGCCTGCAGTCCGGTACACAGGCTCCCGGGATGCACGGAATCCGCCACGGATCTGAGGGAAGCCGGTATTAGCCGCCAGGGAACATCTCTGTAAGATCCTCTGGCCCGCCCTTTCCTCTCATTCCCTGCCTCTCAGATCTCGCGCGATGAAGCAGCCTATCTGCGCATGCGCGAGTTCAAAGAGACAGAGAGTCCTGGGTCCTGCCGCCGATGGCCATAGTGAAGCGCTCCTGCACGAAATGGTGAGTATATCTTAAATTCTATATTTTAAGGGTAAAAGTTGGGGGTCGTCTTATACGCCCAGTCGTCTTATACGCCGACATATACGGTAGTCATATAACATCTCTTTAGCCCCATCAATCAGTTATAATAATAGGCAAACTCAGTAAAATTATTAAAAATATATATATATTGAAGGAATATTACATTTATATGAAATGATGCTGTCAAATAAAAATTTAATTTTTATCTCAAGTATGCTATTTCAGTGATTCCAACTGACATTATTTTGAAAACTCTACCCTTCAAGGTATTCATCTAGGGGTATAGTGAGAATTTTGTTAGGGGTTTTTCAAAAATATTTTAATTTTGTGTGACCAATTATAACGTGAAACCACGTAGGTATTTATCTAGGGGTATAGTGAGAATTTTGTTAGGGGTTTTTCAAACATTTTTTAATTTGGTGTGACTAATTATAACGTGAAGCCACTTTAGGTATTCATCCAGGGGTGCAGTAAGAATTTTTCGTTTTGTTTGGGCTTCTTTTAAATTTTGTGGGCAAAAATTATTTGATATAAAATTACTCTGCTTCAAAAATCAATTTAGAATGGCCAATTTGTAAAATAAACGGGTGTATAAATAAAATAATCTAAAACTCTTGGGAGGTATGGTAAATTTTGAAGCATTCATTGATGCATAGGCTTGGCTTTTTGGGGCAGGTCTCACACTGGTGGATAGTGTCTTTCCTAATGCCTTTTTTGGAACACACCCGACATCTTTTCTGGGGTCTTATTTTCTTGTCAGTGGGGGGATTTACTGAGGGAAAGTGCTGGCCTGGGATTATACGGCAACTCTAATCTCCCAAAGAAGTGCCCTCGCCTTCTGGGTTATCAAATAAAAGGGCCTTGATTATTGTCTCCTGAAATTGGAGAAATGTGTTTTGATTGCCTGCGTATCTGGACACCACAAATGCGTTATACATTGCCATTTGGGTGAGGTGGACTGCCAGCTTCTTGTACCAGGTCTTACTTTTACGCATGGCACTATACGGCTTTATGACCTGATCAGATAGATCCACCCCACCCATAAAGCGGTTATAATCCAGTACGCAGGCAGGCTTGGAAGTTGTGGTGCTGGGGCCACGAACTGGAACATTGATGCTGCTATCCTTATGGATGCTAGTTAGAATGTGGACATCTTTCTTGTCCCTATATTTCACTAGCAACATGTTGTTACTGCACATTGCTTTGCTTTCCCCTTTTGGCAAAGTCTGGCCCAGGAGGGTTTTGGGGAGGCCCTTAGAATTTTTTTTGATTGTGCCACAGGCCACTGTCTCTCTTGCCAAAAGGCACTTTTGGAGAGGGATGCTGTTATAAAAATTGTCTATATAGACATGATATCCCTGGCCAAGTAGCGGGTGTACAAGATCCCACACAATTTTTCCGCTGACAGTAAGGGAAGGGGGGCACTCTGGGGGATCAATTTTGGAATCCCTTCCCTCATAAATCCGGAAACAATGGGTGTACCCGGTGGAACTTTCACAGATCTTATAGAGCTTTATTCCATACCGGGCCCTTTTATTTGGGAGGTATTGACGGAAGTGGAGCCTTCCCTTAAAACTGACGAGAGACTCGTCGACCGCAATATTTTTATCTGGGGTGTAGATTTGGGCAATTTTAAATTCAAATGATTTATGACAGGCCTTATTTTAAATAAACGGTCATAATTTGGATCATTGGGGGGTGGGCAGCGGGTATTATCGGCGTAATGCAGAAATTTGAGGACGATCTCAAATCTTCTTCTGGTCATAATGGTGCCATAAAGGGGGTTATAATATAGGACATCCGATGACCAGTAGTCCCTAATGCTGGGTTTCTTTATGGGGCCCATATTCAGTAACAGGCCCCAAAATTTGCAAAGCTCCTCAGAGTTTGTGTGGGTCCAATTTTGGTCTTTGGCATAGTAGGATGTGGGATTGTTGGCGAGAAATTGTTCCGCATATAAATTAGTCTGTTTCACCATTAAATTTATAAATTCAGCGGAGAAAAATAATTAAAAAAAATCGAACTCTCCAAACCCCGTGGTCTCCACTTGGATTCCCGAGGATGCAGTGAAGTCGGGAACCTGGGGGGCATAACTTGTAGCAGCCATCCATATCGCCTCACTATCGGGGGGGGGGGTCAGAACCAGCAACTCTTCTGCGCTGCTGGGGGGCTCATCAGACTCGCTAGACGAAGATGATGTCAGCACGAACTCCATTTCATGTTCGCTAGCAGAGTCTGTATCTGAGCACAGCATAGCGTACGCCTCCTCTGGGCTATAAAATTTCTGTGCCATATTGTAGTAATGGACACTACAATGTAACAGCTCTAATTTTATTTTATTGTAACCCTAAAATGTAACTGTCACTAAGAAAAAAAAAATGTTTTATAATTTTTTTTTTATATATATTTTTTGTATTTTTTTTTTTAATTAACTGTAAACAAACTGGCGCTCTCAAAAACGTAGGAGCGGGATGGAATGGACTGGGTCACTGCGTAAAACTGTGACTGTATGTGGCACGGCAACAGTGAAACGTGGCGATCTGTGTGTATCGGACTGGACGCTGACACGGATCAATGTTCTCTCGCTGGGCAGTGAGGGGACGATCTGGGGGTATTTAGGCTATCGCCTAACGTAATATGGCGCAGTATTTTCACTGGGGTAATGGGTGGGCGATTTGGGGATTATTTTATAACTACTGGGACAGGAGAGATCTGAGGAGATCTAGAAGAGATCTTTATTCACTTTATTTTAACTTTTTCTGTCTGACAGGGCTTCACACGACGACTCTCACAAGCTCTTTGACAGAAATGAGCTTGTCAGAGTCAGCGATGAGGAGAATTCTCTGTCTTTTGTTTACATATGCTGTGATTGGTCATTTTTGAATGACCAATCACAGCCATCGACGTCACAGGACCACTTTGATTGGTCCTGTGCCGGCGAGCAGCAAGTGTTTGTTGCTACTCGCCGCCGTGATCTGCCTGCTGTCACCATGTCAAGTGACATGGTGACAGTTTATCGTCTGGACGTTACTGTACGTGATAATGCGGGAATGCACCACAGATTATGACGTACAGTAACGTGATCCGGCGGGAAGGGGTTAAGCAGTGTATCCGCCCAGTGTGTTTGTAACTTAACCCGTTAGTGACCGCCCATATTATTCCGAATCAATTGCCTTTTTACGGCGCTGCATCGGAATAAATAAATAATCACTGCCGGGAGCAGTTAAATCTCCCTGCTCTCAGCTACCAGAGGTAGCTGAGGGCTAGGAGCAGACCTGCCCGAACTGGCGAGATCTAAATAAGTATCGATATCGACCATTTAACTCCTCAGATGCGGCACTCAATAGCGTGTGCAACATCTGAGTGGCTTTGGAGGGATGGAGGGGGCTCCCTCTCTCACCCCACCGGCACCAGTGTCTTCTATGGCAGCCGGGGACATATAAAGGCCCCCAGGTCTGCCTCTAGTTAATGCCTGCTAGGCCATGCCAGAGGAATGGCCTAGCAGATGCCTGTCAGTTTTACACGGACTGGCAAGTAATACACTGCAATACAGAAGTATTGCAGTGTATTATAAAAGCGATCAGGTGATCGCACAGTAAAGTCCCCTAGTGGAACTAGTAAAAAAAAGTTGAAAAAAAGTTGAATAAAGTTAATAATAAATAAATAAAAATTCAGAGTGAAATAAAATGAAATACCTACTTTTTCCCCTTACAAAATGCTTTATTATTAAAAACCCCCCAAAAAAGTTACACATATTTGGTATCGCCGCATCCGTAATAAAGCTATTACATTATTTAACCTGCTCGGCGAACGCAGTAAAAACTAAAATAAAAAACAATGCAAGAATTGCTGTTTTTTGTGCATCCTGCTATAAAGAAAATGTGATGAAAAGTGATCAAAAAGTCACATGTACTGCAAAAGTGTACCAATAAAAACTACTAGTTGTCCCGCAAAAAAAAGCCCTCATACAACTGCATCGGCGGAAAAATAAAAAAACTTATGGCTCTTCAAATATGGACACACAAAAACAAATAATTTTCTACAAAAAAATTGTTTTTACTGTGTAAAAGTAGTAAAACATAAGAAAACTATTTAAATATGGTATAGTTGCAATCGTAACAACCGGCGGAATAAAGTTATTGTGTTATTTATACCACACGGTAAACGGTGTAAATTTAGGACGCAAAAAAAAGGTGGCGAAATTGCTGTTTTTTTCTATTTCCCCCCAAAAAAGTTAATAAAAGTTAACCCGTTAGTGACCGGCCCATAGTGTTTCTACGTCGGTCACTAACGGGCCTTATTCCGATGCCATAGACTTTTTACGTCGCGGCATCGGAATAAGTAAACAGAGCAGGGAGCTGTCAAATCTCCCTGCTCTCAGCTGCCAGACGTAGCTGAGGGCTGGGGGCGTCCCTGCTCTGCCGGGTGAGATCGATATAAGTATTGATCTCACTCGTTTAACCCCTCAGATGCGGTGCACAATAGCGTGCACCGCATCTGAGTGGTTTTGGAGAGAGGGAGGGAGCTCCCTCTCTCTCCCACCGACACCCGGTGATAAGATCACCGAGTGTCTGTGTTTCCGATGGCAGCCGGGGGCCTAATAAAGGCATGACCTAGCAGATGCCTGTCCGTTTTACACGGACAGGCATAATACACTGCAATGCAGAAGTATTGCAGTGTATTATAAATGCGATCGGACCATCGCATAGTGAAGTCCCCTAGTGGGACTAGTAAAAAAGTGAAAAAAAAAGTTTAATAAAAAGTGAAGAAAAAAAAAATGAAAAACCCACTTTTTCCCCCTTACAAATTGCTTTATTATTAACAAACAAAATAAAGTAAAAAAGTTACACATATTTGGTATCGCCGCGTCCGTAACGACCCCGACTATAAACTTATTACATCATTTAACCCGCACGGTGAACGTCGTAAAAAATAAAATAAAAAAACATGCAAAAATTGCTGTTTTCTTTGAATCCAGCCTTAAAAAAAATGTAATAAAAAGTGATCAAAAAGTCGCATCCAAAATGGTACCGATAAAAACTACAAGTCGTCCCGCAAAAAAAATGCCCTCCTACAATTACATCGGCGAAAAAATAAAAACATTATGGCTCTTCAAATATGGAGACACAAAAACAAATAATTTTGAAAAAAATGTGTTTTCACTGTGTAAAAGTAGTAAAACATACAAAAACTATATAAATTTGGTATCGTTGCAATCGCAACAACCCGCTGAATAAAGTTATTGTGTTATTTATACCACACGGTAAACGGCATAAATTTAGGACGCAAAAAAGTGTGGCAAAATTGCTGTTTCTTTTCTTTTCCCCCCAAAAAAAAGTTAATAAAAGTTAATCAATAAATTCTATGTTCCCCAAAATGGTGCTATTAAAAATGACAACTTGTCCCGCAACAAACAAGACCTTATACAGCTATGTCGACGCAAAAATATAAAAGCTATAGCTCTTTGAATGAGACAATGGAAAAACATAAAAAAATAGACTGGTCACTAAGGGGTTAAGGGTAGTAACAAACACAACGCAACATTGTAGGTTTTCCACAAAGGATTTCATTGCGGAAAATCCACAGCGTTAGGCTATGTTCACACGGAGTATTTTGGGGGAGGAATATCTGCCTCAAAATTCAGTACTTTGGAACTTTGAGGCAGATATTCCTCTCCCTGCACGCCGATTTTCACGGCAATTATCGTGCCGTTTTTTGCCCGCGGCCATTGAGCACCGCGGGCATAAAACAGCGAAAAATACACTTTCTCCTGCCTCCCATTGAAGTCAATGGGAGGTCAGAGGCGGAAGCGCCCGAAGATAGGGCATGTCGCTTCTTTTTCACGCGAGGCAGTTTTACTGCTCGCGGGAAAAAGACGCCGACGCCTCCCATTGAAATCAAGCCAAGGCAACAAAGGAGTGGCTTAAAAAGAACATTAAGGTCATGGAGTGGCCTAGCCAGTATCCAGACCTTTATCTCATTGAAAACTTAAGGAGGGAGCTGAAGATCCGAGTTCCCAAGCGACAGCCTCGAAATCTTAATGATTTACAGATGATCTGCAAAGAGGAGTGGGCCAAAATTCCATCTAACATGTGTGCAAACCTCATCATCAACTACAAAAAACGTCTGACTGCTGTGCTTGCCAACAAGGATTTTGCCACCAAGTATTAAGTCTTGTTTGCCAAAGGGATCAAATACTTATATAAATATATATAATTTTGACAATGTGATTTTTTTTTTTTTTTTATATAATCTATCTCTCACTGGTAAAATTAACCTAGCCTAAAAATTCTAGACTGTTCATGTCTTTGACAGTGGGCAAACTAACAAAATCAGCAAGGGATCAAATACTTATTTCCTTCACTGTATATGTGCCTTTATGTATTTGTATGTGTTCCTGTTTGTGTATTTATGTGTGTCTGTGTGTGTGTGTGTGTGTGTGTGTGTGTGTGTGTGTGTGTGTTTGTCTGTATATATGTGTCTGTATATATGTGTCTGTATGTCTATATATTTACCTTTATGTATGTATATATTCCAGAATGTGTGTATATGTTTGTAGTTTGTATATATTCCTGTCTGTCTATTTATGCCTGTGTGTGTGTGTGTGTGTGTGTGTGTGTGTGTGTGTCTGTATATATGTGCCTGTATGTCTACATATGTGCCTTTATGTATTTCTATGTGTTCCTGTCTGTGTATTTGTGTGTGTGTGTGTGTGTGTGTGTGTGTGTGTGTGTGTATGTCTGTATATTTACCTTTATGTATGTATATATTCCAGAATGTGTTTGTATATGTTTGCCTGTATGTCTAAATATGTGCCTTTATGTATATGCAGTATTTATGTTCCAGTATGTGCGTGCATATATATTTGGTTAAGTTTTGGTTTGTGGAGGGCAGCAATAGGGTCCGGCACAGGGCGCAATCCAACCTAAGGCTGGCTCTGATTCCGACTAGTGTGTTCCTACCCTCACCCGGCAGATTTTGTTGCAGAAAATGAGTTCTATTCATCTGAAATCCACACACCTGCTGCAGAAACAACACCATTCAGATGAGTGGAACCGATTTTCAAACGCAAAACATTTCGGCAACAAAATCTGGCGCCTGTGACAGGTCCTATGCACATGACGGTGCCCGTAATCACGGGCCGAGATTGCAAAGTATGGGAGCACGCCCCGTAAAAACCAAAAGATAGGACATGCCCTATCTTTTGCGGTACACTTCTATGGCCCGGACAACTTCCCGTAAATTAACAAGGAATCTTGTGTAATCCCCAGGCGTCGCATAGCAATGTACATCCGTAGCCGTCCGTAATTACGGAAGCGCCCTCAGACTTCTATGGGGAGTCCGTGCCGTAATTACGGACAAAAAAAGGACATGTTCTATATTTTCTACGGTACGTAGCCCATAGAAATGAATGGGTCCTTAATTACGATCCGTAATTACGATCCATAATTACGGATAAAAACGACATGTCATGTGGATGTGGCCCAAGGTCTTGTTCACGCAGTGCAGATTTTCTGTAGATTTCGCTAATATTTTTTAAGCCAAACAACAACTGCAACCTAAACAGAAGAAATACATAAAAGAAGGCCTTATAGGTCTGCTGTCTTCGATCCAATTCGGAGTTTGGCTTAAAAATATACATGCATAATCTGCATAAAATCGGCACTTTGTCTGCAAGGCCTAAAGGTACTTTTACACTGGTACATTTTGGCCATTGCAATGAGCGCCAATCAACGAGATAGCTCATTGATCGGCTCTCGTTTGCTCCTTTCACAAGGAACTAGTATGGGGACGAGCATTCGTTACTCTGATCGCTCGTCCGCGTACATTTGTATCATGTCGGCAGCGCTTCTCCCTGTTTACTCAGGGAGATGTGCTGCTGACAACGATAATATTTTACACATTTAAGGCCTCATGCACACGACCGTAGCCATGTGCACGGGCGTGATTTCCGGGTCGGTCGGCCATGGAGTGACAGCCGCGAGCAAATCGTGGGCTGTGCACATGGCCGCGGCCATTATTTTCAATGAGCCCGGACCGAATAAGGCTTGCTCGTTCTTTCTGCGGTCCGGGCTCCGGGGCCATGCGCGGACCGTGAAATCCACGGTCGTGTGCATGGCCCCATAGGAATGAATGGGGCCGCAATTCTCCAGTTGATTTTCGGGGGAATTACGGCCGCAAAAGCACGTTCGTGTGCATGGGGCCTAAAACTATATGATCAGCAGATAGACGATCTGCTGATCGCTGCCCTGTTTACACAGGGCAATTATCGGCAATGAGCTTTCTATGAACGAGTGTTTTCCCAATAATTGGCCAGTGTATAAGGGCCTTAAAAGACTTCTGGACCTATTTAGATCAAATAAAATAAAATTATAAGTACACATTCTTATCCTAGAACACCACAATTAACCCCTTCACCATCCTAAGCTATATAATAATAAACTAGAATTATTTTATTATATGGAATTAGGTGTTAACCACCCTAGAATTCCAGGTATATAAGATAATAACCCATAACTATTTCAGATCACAATGCATAATGGATATCATTATTAACACCTTTATCACCTTAGGGCCCTTTTACACAGGCCAATTATAGGGCAAATAAGCACTCACAGAACGCTCGTTCCTGATCATTGCCCTATGTAAACAGGGCAACGATCAGCCAATGAAACGATCAAACGCTCGTTTATCAGCTGATTGTATCGTTTTAAATGCCGAATATATTATCGTTGTCGGCAGCACATCTCCCTGTGTAAATATCAAAGGTTTTGATGCAGTTTTTGCCTCTGTTATTTTTAGCCAAAATTAGAAATGGATCCAAAAGGAAGGAAAGGTATAAAGAAAAGACTGATACTTATCCTTTCTTTTATGTTCACTCCCATGTTAAAACTGTGGGTGTTATCCTGGCATAAGGGTGTATTCCGATGATGTGGTTGAGGAGCAGTTAAAACCACTTTGAAAAACCATATCCGAAAACCACAAATGTGTTTTAACATTTTTCTATGCGTTTTTTTGTTTTTTTTACCGCAACTGCATGAAATCATGGTAAATGCATATGCGGTTTTTTGATGGAGTTTTAGCTGCACCTGAACTGCAACATCTGAATACACCCTGTGGTTTGATTCACACACAGCGTTTGTGTTTTGAAGCGTTTTGTGGTGCTTTTTTTTTAAGTGCGGCTAGATGTTACATTAAAGTCTATAGTAAAATATCTAATGCACTAAACACAACTGCGTATTGCGTATTGGTTAGTGACGTCACGCTGTGTGTCTGAAGTGAAAGAAGCTGTGTGGGAACGATGAGGTCACCCACAGGTCCTTAAAGAGGCTCTGTCACCAGATTTTGCAACCCCTATCTCCTATTGCAGCAGATCGGCGCTGCAATGTAGATTACAGTAACGTTTTTATTTTTAAAAAACTAGCATTTTTGGCCAAGTTATGACCATTTTTGTATTTATGCAAATGAGGCTTGCAAAAGTACAACTGGGCGTGTTGAAAAGTAAAAGTACAACTGGGCGTGTCTTATGTGCGTACATCGGGGCGTTTTTACTTCTTTTACTAGCTGGGCGTTCTGACGAGAAGTATCATCCACTTCTCTTCAGAACGCCCAGCTTCTGGCAGTGCAGACAGCGTGTTCTCGAGAGATCACGCTGTGACGTCACTCACAGGTCCTGCATCGTGTCAGACGAGCGAGGACACATCGGCACCAGAGGCTACATATGATTCTGCAGCAGCATCGGCGTTTGCAGGTAAGTCGATGTAGCTACTTACCTGCAAACGCTGATGCTGCTGCAGAATCAACGGTAGCCTCTGGTGCCGATGTGTCCTCGCTCGTCTGACACGATGCAGGACCTGGGGAAGTGACGTCACAGCGTGATCTGCCAGAAGCTGGGCGTTCTGAAGAGAAGTGGATGATACTTCTCGTCAGAACGCCCAGCTAGTAAAAGAAGTAAAGACGCCCCGATGTACGCACATAATACACGCCCAGTTGTACTTTTACTTTTCAACACGCCCAGTTGTACTTTTGCAAGCCTCATTTGCATAAATACAAAAATGGTCATAACTTGGCCAAAAATGCTCGTTTTTTAAAAATAAAAACGTTACTGTAATCTACATTGCAGCGCCTATCTGCTGCAATAGCAGATAGGGGTTGCAAAATCTGGTGACAGCCTCTTTAAACCTTGGCGTCGGAAGAGAGAAGACACATCAGCTCCAGGCGTCAGAGGGTACAGTTGAATCTGCAGCAGCATCACCATGTGCAGGTAAGCATAGCAAACTCCCTAGAGACGAGCATATTAACCTTTTGGACGCCTGGAGCCGATGTATCTTCTTTGTCCGACGACAAGGTAGAAGGACCTGTTGGTGACGTCATGCTGTGTGTCTGCAGTGAAAGAAGCTGGGTGGGAAAGATGAGAAGTGTATGATGCTGATTTGTCAGCGTCATACACTTCTATTCACAACGCCCAGTTGGTAAAACCAGTAAACACGCCCAGTTGGTAAAAACACAATACACGCCCAGTTGGAAATACGAGAAAACACGCCCAGTTGTCCATTGAAAAGCTCATTTCCATAAATATAAAATTGCTCATAACTTGGGCAAAAATGATCGTTTTTTAAAAAAAAACAACTTTGCTGTTATCTACATTGCAGCGCCGATCACATTCAATAAGAGATAGGGATTTGATCATCTGGTGACAGAGCCTCTTTAAACAACTTCTCTTGTCTTACGGTGAAATTAAATGGAAGAAAGATAAGTTACAATAATGAGAGAGAGAGAAGTAAGAAAATAAGAGAGACATGGCAATGGATGTCCACTTAAGAGTTTAGACAGAAGACCTAAAGGTTCAATTTTAGATTAACCTTTTAAAAGTCTTTCCTGGCTAAGTGGCATCAAGGAACCACCTTACAAGTTATTGACCATTCAAGAAATGCGTACGAATAACACATCATTCTATGTACCCGCTTTATGTTGCCTGAATATCATGTCTGTCTCCAGTAAACTTGGCAGTCTTTTCTCAGAAGGGCCTTGAATGAGTAGGCCAACAGTCTGATATTCAGAGAATACAGTTTTGAAATAAAGACTTAGCATGGAAGATTACATTAAATACTTTTCAGAAGCAAAGTATACATAGCTAAAGTATACATATATGTAGCATAAGCAGATTATAAGGGCAAATGATTATTAGCAAAGCTATACTGATTATTTTACTTTATCAAAGCAATACAATGGTACATACATGGTTACACCAAGTCCTCCAGTGAGAGCTCCTCTTTGCAGCATTGTCTGCACCTCTTGCACACGACTGAGTTCGTATCATAAGAAGGTTTTTTTTTTCACCATGGAAAGAATTCTGCGATCATCAACCACAGTTGTCTTCCGTGGACGTCCAGGCCTTTTGGAGTTCACGCGATCATCAGTGCACTAATTTTTTTCAAGAATATAGCAAACTGTTGATTTGGCCACTCCTAACATTTCTGCTCTCTCTCTGATGGATTTCTTCATTTTCAGCCTAACGATGGTCTGTTTCCCTTGCATTGAGAGCTCCTTTGACCTCATGTTGTGGGTTCACAGCAACAGCTTCCAAATGCAAATGCCACACCTGGAATCAACCCCAGACCTTTTACCTGCTTAATTGATGATGAATTAACTAGGGAATAGCCCATGCAGCCCATTAAAGAGCTTTTGAGATAATTGTCCAATTACCTTTGGTCCCTTGAAAAAGAGGCAGCTACGTATTAAAGAGCGGTAATTCCTAAACCCTTCCTCAAATTAGGATGTGAATACCCTCACATTAAAGCTGAGATTCTGCACTTTAAATAGGCTCTGTCACCACATTATAAGTTGCCTATATTGTACATCATGTGATCGGCGCTGTAATGTAGATTACAGCAGTGTTTTTATTTAGAAAAACGATCATTTGTGACGGAGTTATGACCTATATTAGCTTTATGCTAATGAGTTTCTCAATGGACAACTCGGCGTGTTTTACTATATGGTTAAGTGGGCGTTGTGGAGAGAAGTGTATGACACTGACCAATCAGTGACCAATCAGCGTCATATACTTCTCTCCATTCATTTATACAGCACATAGCGATATAGCTATATCGCTATGTGCTGCCACATAAACACACTATAACATTACTGCAGTGTCATGACAATGAATATACATTACCTCCAGCCAGGACGTGATGTGTATTCAGAATCCTGACCACTTCTCTGTGATTTACAGCACAGCGAGATCTCGCTGTAAATGACAGCTTACAGCGTAATCTCGCGAGACTACGCCTGCTGTGCTGTAAATCCCAGAGAAGTGGTCAGGATTCTGAATACACATCCCGTCCTGCCTGTAGCTAATGTATATTCATTGTCATGACACTGCAGAAATGTTATAGTGTGTTGATGTGGCAGCACATAGCGATATAGCTATATCGCTATGTGCTGTATAAATTAATCGAGAGAAGTGTATGACGCTGATTGGTCAGCGTCATACACTTCTCTCCACAACGCCCACTTGGCCATATAGTAAAACACGCCCAGTTGTTCATTGAGAAACTCATTAGCATAAAGCTAATATAGGTCATAACTCAAAAATGATCGTTTTTCTAAATAAAAAAACACTGCTGTAATCTACATTACAGCGCCAATCACATCATGTACAAGATAGGAAACTTATAATGTGGTGACAGAGCCTCTTTAAGCCCATATTGATTATATAACTGTATATTCAATGTGTTTTGGTAAACAGCTAAAATGCCAAAACTTGTGTCACTGTCCAATTAATTCTGGACCTAACTGTATGTATTATAAATGGCACATGGTAAATGGAGGACCCTGTTATAGATTTTGCATTGGGGCACAGGAGCTTCAAGTTACGCCCCTTGGGCTGAGTTCTTCTGCCCCATTGTTTAAGCCAGTGGTTCCCAAATTTTCTGAGGCCGGCACCCACTTTTGGCAGAGACTTTTGTTTGGTACCCCCTACTGCCGTACGTAGCTCTATTCGAAAAATAAGTCCCCGCAAACAACAATAATCGTATTCAAAACCAGAGAATACCATCCAAAGAACGCATTTTCCCTCTATTCTGCTTTTCATCTGTATTTGGCCTCTTTTCTGCTTTTCAGCTGTATTTAGCCTCTCTCCTCCTGTATACTGCCTTAGAAAATGCAAAAAAGGCTATTTTTACAGGGACCAGTTCAGTTCTGAAGTGGCTTTGAAGGCCTTATAATTTAGAAACCCCCCATAAATGACCCCATTTTAAAAAATGCACCCCTCAAAGTATTCAAAACAGCATTCAAAAAGTTTCTTAACCCTTTAGGCGTTTCACAGGAATTAAAGCAAAATAGATGTGAAATTTACTAATTTCATTTTTTTTTGCCAAAATTCATTTGTAATACATATTTTTTGTACCACAGAAGGTTTTAACCAAGAATTGCAACTCAATATATATTGCCCAGATTCTGCAGTTTTTAGAAATATCTAACATGTGGCCCTAGTGTCCTCTCGGACTGAAACACGGACCTCAGAAGCAAAGGAGGATTTTGGGGCCTCCTTTTTTTAGAATATATTTTAGGCACCATGTCAGGTTTGAAGAGGTCTTGTGGTCCAGATTTTGCTGGATTGGTTTTCGGTTACATGTCACGTTTGCAACGTCCTGTAGGGACCAAAACAGTGGAAACCCCGCAAAAGTGACCCCATTTTGGAAACTACACCCCTCAAGGAATTTTCCTAGGGGTATACTTAGCATATTGACCCCACAGGTTTTTTGCGGAATTTGTTTACAAAAAATAAAGGAGAAAAAGCATCCCTACATTTGTAAAGCAATTTCTCCCGATTACAGAAATACCCCATATGTGGTATTAAATTGCTGTTTGGACCCACGACAGGGTTCAGAAGAGAAGTAGCGCTATTTGGAGCTCTGATTTGGCTGTAATGGTTTTCGGGTGCCATGTCACGTTTGTAGAGCTACTGAGGTACAAGTACAGTGGAAACCCCCAGGAAGTGATCCCATATTGTAAACTACACTCCTTAAGGAATTTATTTAGGGGTGTAGTGAGCATTTTGACTCGAGAGGTGCTTCTTAGAAGTTATGAACACTGGGCCGTGAAAATGCAGAATTGAATTTTCTCCAATATCCTCACATTTTTCTTTTATACAAGGGTAATAAAAAAAAAAAACACCCCAAAATTTGTTGTGCAATTTCTCCGGATAAGGCCAATACCTCATATGTGGCCATTAACTTCTGCCTGGGCACACTGTAGGGCTCAGAAGGGAAGGCCCACCATTTTGTTTTTGGATCTTGTGCTGAATAATACTCCTTATATGATTTATACACAGTTCCAGGAGGTTTCTACTTTTTACGTGGATGATTTTTAAGCAACACCTTATGTTTGCAGAGGCTCCAGAACATAAACTAAGTTCAAGAAATGCCTCATTTAATAAAGTTGCACCCTTCAAAGCACAGTATTCATCTAGGGGTATAATGGGGTATTTAAGAAATGAATGGAATGGATGTGATGTCATTGGAGTAGTAAAAATTAAATTTAACGAATATCAACAGAGGTGTGATAAAAACGGAAGCATTCTCCGATGCAGAGGCCTGGTTTAGAGGGACAGGTCATACAGTAGTGAGTAGTGTCTTTCCTAATCCCTCTGCTTGAGCAAACTCGACACCTTTTCTGGGGTTTTTGTTTTTTTTCTGTGGGGGGAAGTACTCCAGGGAAATGCTGGCCATGTATTATTCTGGAGATCCTAGAAGTGCTGCTACGTTCACTGCTGCCCTCTCCTTCCTGGTCTCCAAAAATCATTTTTTTAATAATTATTTTCCTGGAATCCCAGGAAAGTCTCCGTATTGTCTGCTGTTCTGTAGAGAACAAAGGCGTTATAGAGTGCCACTAGGGTGTGGTATAAAAAAATGGCGGTATACCACACCCTAGTGGCACTCTATAACGCCTTTGTTCTCTACAGATCAGCAGACAATACGGAGACTTTCCTGGGATTCCAGGAAAATAATTATTAAAAAAATTAGATTTTCTTAGGGCACTGTAGGGCTGCAGTACCTGGTCCGAAAGATCCACACCTCCCATGAATTGGTTATAGTCCTGGATGCACACATGCTTGGTGGTCTGCTCTGTGGCTCCTCTGACTGGAACTGGGGTGGATCGATCAGCATGCAGTGTGGTCAAAATAAAGACATCACGCTTGTCTTTATATTTGACAAGCATCAAATTTTCGGCGCAAACAACCCTGCTTTCCCCACGGCGCAGTGTCTGCTCTATAAAGGACTTGGGAAGACCCTTTTGATTTCGCCGAATTGTGCCACATGCTAGTGTGCCCCTGGCAGAAAGGTATGTTGTAAAAATTGTCCACATACAAGTGGTATCCTTGGTCCAGTATGGGGTGGAGCAAATCCCATACTATCCTCCCACTTATTCCCAGGACAGGGGGAAAGTTTGGTGGCTCGATCTTTGAATCCTTCCCTTCATATACACGAAAGCGCAATGTATACCCAGACACACTTTCGCAGGCCTTATACAGCTTCACGCCATACCTAGCCCTTTTATTGGGCAGGTACTGGCGGAAGTGTAATCTGCCTTTAAAGTGGACTAGGGATTCGTCCACTGCTAGCCATTTTTGGGGCGTATAGACCTGACTGAATTTTAAGTTGTAGTGGTCAACTACTGGCCTAACTTTATAGAGTCTATCATAATTGGGGTCGTATGGTGAAGGAATTTTAATTTCAAAACGGGTCCTGGGCATGGCAAGAAAATAAAGAGGGGAATGACAAAGGATGTCTCTGTTCCAATAGGAACGTATTGTGGTTTTTTTTGGTAATGCCCATACTCAATAGCAGGCCCTAGAACTTGCGGATTTCAGTGGGGTTTGTGGGGGTCCATTTTTGGGGCCTGGCATGAAAACTATTTGGATTGCGGGAAATAAATTGCTCCGCATATATGTTTGTTTGTGCCACCATCAAATTTACAAGGTCATCAGTGAAGAACAGTTGGAAATAGTTAATTTCACTGAAACCTGCGGTATCTACATTGATGCCTGGTTTTGCAGTGAATTCAGGCACCTGGGGCACAAAATTATCTGCGGGGATCGATGTGGAGTCAGCTGTACTGGGCTGCGATTGTGCACTACTGACACCTACCCTTGGACGCCTACGTGGCGGTTCATCAGTAGATGAGTCACTGGGACACTAAAAATGTCACCTCATCCCAACTACCAGACTCAGAGTCCTCAAAGAGCATGGCACATGCCTCTTCGGCAGTATACAGACGCTTAGTCATTTTTATTTCTTCTGTAAACTTAGTAACAAGTGTCACAGGCGTTGAAAGTAACGTAAAACTTTTTTTGTGTTTTTTTTTATTTTATAGAATAACTAATTCTCTAAAACCAATGTGTTTATTTAATCTATCTACAAAAACTCCTGGGTAACAGGTGTCAAACGCAGTTGGATGGAGTTTGGTATGTCCCAATTAGGCGCAGAATACAGGAGGGTAGCGATGAGACAATGAAGGGGTGAATTTATTTTACACCCCACTTTTCACACACGTCACTGGGCAGTGATTTGCAGGTATCACAGGTTAATTACAGGTGGGCAGTGATTTGCAGGGATCATAGGTGATATTGGTGGAAGAGTGCTGATGAGGCTGATTGGTGCCAATCAGGCACAGGATGGTGGCGAGTCAATGACGGGATTCATTTTTTTATTTTATATGCTGGGCAGTAACAGACGTCTTGGTGCACAGGAGCCTAAATGCGGCACAGGGGGCTGGATGCGGCACACGAGGCTGGATGCGGCACACAAGGCTACCAGTCTTATGATATGGCACCAAGGGTACTGTGACGCAGATAGCTGGTGATGGGCACCTATATAGGGCACAGGACACCTGTAGAGGGCACAGGACACCTGTATAGAGCACAGGACAGGTATAGGGCACAGTAGATCGGCTGCTTGGTGATCCAGGGGTTAATTTATATGGTTAATTAGTAATTTATACTTTCACTAGCAATAGCTCCTTCTCTGATCACTTCCCTTACAGAAGTGAAGCGGTCGGAGACGGAGACTACACTAAACTCCCTCCTCCAATTGTCATAATAAACTGTGATTGGTCCATCAGCACTGATGGACCAGTCACAGCGTTCGCCGGCCGAGGACTGCTGTGATTGGTCCTTGGCTGGCATTCTCTGTTACTAGGCAGTCTGGGACAGCCGTATTTTCTAAAGTTTAATTAATTCTAAATGTCAAACTAAGTCATACTAAGCTGTGATTGGTCCATCTGCACTGATGGACCAATCACATCGATCACCGGCCGCGGACAGCTGTGATTGGTCCTCGGCCGGCATCCACAGTTGCTAGGCTGTCTCCGACAGCCGTCTTTTTTAAACTTCCGCTGCACCAGGATGTGCGGCGGAAGTTTAAATAGTTCGAAACGTCATGCTAAGCTGTGATTGGTCCATCTGCACTGATGGACCAATCACAGCCATCGCCGGCCGAGGATAGCTGTGATTGGTCCTCGGTCAGCATTCACAGTTGCTAGGCTGTCTCGGACAGCCGTCTGTTTTAAACTCCCTCCGCACATCCCGGTGTGGCGGCAGTTTAAAGCGATCACGTAACTACGTAAAAATGCGGGAACAGACCGCATCCCATCACGTACAGTTACGTGAAATTGCAGGAAGGGGTTAAACATACCTCCACAGGTATTTAGGTGCAGTAGTTAAAAAATCTGCATAAAAAGTGGAGAAAAAACACGTTAAAATACACGTGTACAATAAAAACAGTAACAAAAATGTGCTTTTTTTCTGCCTACAAATTACTCCATGTGAACATACACTACCGTTCAAAAGTTTGGGGTCACCCAGACAATTTTGTGTTTTCCATGAAAACTCACACTTATATTTATCAAATGAGTTGCAAAATGACTAGAAAATATAGTCAAGACATTGACAAGGTTAGAAATAATGATTTTTATTTGAAATAATAATTTTCTCCTTCAAACTTTGTTTTCGTCAAGGAATTCTCCATTTGTAGCAATTACAGCATTGCAGACCTTTGGCATTCTAGCTGTTAATTTGCTGAGGTAATCGGGAGAAATTTCACCCCATGCTTCCAGAAGCCCCTCCCACAAGTTGGATTGGCTTAATGGGCACTTCTTGCGTACCATACGGTCAAGCTGCTCCCACACCAGCTCTATGGGGTTGAGATCTGGTGACTGCGCTGGCCACTCCATTACAGATAGAATACCAGCTGCCTGATACTTCCCTAAATAGTTCTTGCATAATTTGGAGGTGTGCTTTGGGTCATTGTCCTGTTTTAGGATGAAATTGGCTCCAATCAAGCGCTGTCCACAGGGTATGGCATGGCGTTGCAAAATGGAGTGATAGCCTTCCTTATTCAAAATCCCTTTTACCTTGTACAAATCTCCCACTTTACCAGCACCAAAGCAACCCCAGACCATCACATTACCTCCACCATGCTTGACAGATGGCGTCAGGCACTCTTCCAGCATCTTTTCAGTTGTTCTGCGTCTCACAAATGTTCTTCTGTGTGATCCAAACACCTCAAACTTCGATTCGTCTGTCCATAACACTTTTTTCCAATCTACCTCTGTCCAATGTCTGTGTGCTTTTGCCCATATTAATCTTTTCCTTTTATTAGCCAGTCTCAGATATGGCTTTTTCTTTGCCACTCTGCCCTGAAGGCCATCATCCCGGAGTCGCCTCTTCACTGTAGACGTTGACACTGGTGTTTTGCGGGTACTATTTAATGAAGCTGCCAGTTGAGGACCTGTGAGGCGTCTATTTCTCAAACTGGAGACTCTAATGTACTTGTCTTGTTGCTCAGTTCTCTTTCTACTCTGGTTAGAGCCTGTTTGTGCTGTCCTCTGAAGGGAGTAGTGCACACCGTTGTAGGAAATCTTCAGTTTCTTGGCAATTTCTCGCATGGAATAGCTTTCATTTCTAAGAACAAGAATAGACTGTCAAATTTCACATGAAAGCTCTCTTTTTCTAGCCATTTTGAAAGTTTAATCGAACCCACAAATGTAATGCTCCAGATTCTCAACTAGCTCAAAGGAAGGTCAGTTTTATTGCTCCTCTAAACAGCAAAACTGTTTACAGCGGTGCTAATATAATTGCACAAGGGTTTTCAAGTGTTTTCTAATCATCCATTAGCCTTCTAACACAGTTAGCAAACACAATGTACCATTAGAACACTGGAGTGATGGTTGCTGGAAATGGGCCTCTATACACCTATGTAGATATTGCATTAAAAACCAGACGTTTGCAGCTAGAATAGTCATTTAGCAGATTAACAATGTATAGAGTGTATTTCTGATTAATTTAATGTTATCTTCATTGAAAGAAACTGTGCTTTTCTTGCAAAAATAAGGAAATTTGTAAGTGACCCCAAACTTTTGAACGGTAGTGTACATTTGTGAGATTAGTCTTTTTCTAGAGCATGCGGTTTCTAGTGCATTTTATATTTAACAAAAAAACAACAACTTTTGAGTGTGAAACCATTCTTACAGAGTGAAAAAGTTGTGAAATCTTATAAGAAAAATTATCACGTTTGGATTAAAGGGATTTCCCAGGATTTATATTTGATTGCTTGTCCTCAGGATATTTGATTGGTGGATGCCCGAGCTGCAGTACCAGGCACAGATACCATACAGATAAGCGGCTGTATCTATGTACCCAACAAATGGTTCGTGGCGCCTTCATTCTGCTTATATGCGGGGGTCCTGATTCAGATCCCTGCCAATCAAATATTGATGTCTTCTCCCAAGGATCGGGGTGGACAGGGCCCGGCATTAGGGCAGTACTAGTGGTACTCCTGTCAGGGACTCAGCCACATGGCTAAAGAAAAGGGGCCCGCCGTGCTGTCGTCATCGTCCCCCTGGACTGTGGGCCCCCCTCACCGCTCGCGGCCCCCCCTCGTAACGCTCAGCCTCCCCTTTAGGTGTGGTTTTTACATTTTGATGCGGAAATAGGTGCAGGTTTTATGCTTCAGATTTTTTTTTCTTTCTAACTAGTCAGAAACAATTTGCAAGCGGAAACGCAAGATACATTTACATGTAGCATATTTTCAAATACGCACCGCAGGTAAATTTTTGTGCAGAAAATGCGACATGTAGATGAGATTTCTTGATCTCATTTACTTTGCTGGTAGTGTATTACACTGCAGATTTGACGCACGAAAATACCCGCGACAAATTTGCACGTCATTCTGCATCCCATGCATATGAGGTTTCCGCAACCCAGTTCACATGCTACAAAAAAATTTCCACGTGTATTTTTCTCCGCACCATGAAAAGAAATCCAGCACATTTTGCATGGAAAAGCCGAGGATAAGCAACTTTGAATGACAATGGGACTTAAGACTTCACACAGTTTTTTTTTGCAGGCAGAAAAATCTGCCTTGAAATTCCTTCAGGCTTTCTCTGCCTTCCATTGATGTCAATGGGAGGTCAGAGACGTTGAAATCAATAGGAGGCGATTTCAGTTGTTTCTTGCCACAGATTCCAACGCGGTTTCCGCTGCAAAAAATGCGGCAAAAAACTCTGTGAACAGGGCCTTATTCTCGTGCGAATCTACTACACGCTTGTGACACATCTGCGTCAGAAATCAAAGGGAAGGCCTCCAATTTTTGCGGCTGAAAAACACATTGAACTTTAATGGAAAAGTAAGAACGGAGCATTAGCTCTCCTTACATCCTCAAATGTGTTTCCCCCTCCCTTAACCCCTATCCGCACGAGTAAGTAATTGTACGTCATTGCAGGAGGTTACTTCCCGCGCGAGGACGTACAGTTACTGAGTTTTTTCCGGTGCACAATGTCGCCGACAGCTGACACTCCACTCTTGCCGGCCAGCGGTCCTTTGCCGCTGATTTAGGCGAATTAACAACTTAAATGCGGCGGTTACAATCACCGAATTTTAGGGGTTTCTAGCATATCGGCAGACCCCAGTCCGAAATCGCGGGGTTTTCCGATAGTTAGTATGGCAAACGGAAGCCAAACAATGGCTTCCATGTCTGCCATGGACGGAAGCCCATCAGGACCAACCTTCGGCTAGTCCTGATAGGCTTCCTGTCAGAGTGACAGGAAGTCACTGTGTCTTTCCCGATGCATACTGTCGGCGACAAGGTGTGCATCGGGAACTGGGAGATCAGCTGTCCCCGACAGCGGACACTCCTGTGATGCCGATTAGCGGCTCATCGCCGCTGATTTCGGCAATTAACCTGATAAATGTGGTGCTCGATTGCGATCACCACATTTAGGAGGTTTGTAGCGCATCAGCAGCCCCCATGCAATTGTGGGGGCTGCTGATGCTTGTGATGGCATCCGGAGGCGAGGCAATGGCCTCCGTGTCTGCCATGTATGGAAGCCTATGAGGACCAGCCTCAGGCTGGCCCTCATAGACTAACTGTCAGAGTGACTGTGACGTCACACTGACAGTTGGAATACATTACACTACCTAGGTAGTGTAATGTATTCTATCAGCGATCAAAGCTGCGGGTAAAAAAAGAAAGTGTAAAAAGTAAAAAAAAGTTAATAAAAATGTTTTATAAAAGTGTAAAAATAAAAATGTTTGTTTTCCTATAATAAGTCATTTATTATAGGAAAAAAATGAAAGCGTAAAAAAAAAGTACACATATTTGGTATCACCGTGTTCGTAACGACCCAAACTATGAAACTATAATGTTATTTTCTCCGCAAACAAAATAAACGGAAAACTATGTCAGCATCGCTATTTTTTGGTCACCACCCCTCCCAAAATATAGAAGAAAAAGTGATCAAAAAGTTGCATTTACCCCAAAATAGTACCAATAAAAACTACAACCTGTCCCGCAAAAAAACAAGCCCTTACACAGCTTTTTTGACGAAAAAATAAAAAAGTTACGGCTCAGAATATGGTGTCTTAGAAAATAAATAATTTTATAGAAACGTAATTTTATTGTGCAAACGCTGCAAAACTTAAAAAAAACTATACACATATGGTATCACCGTAATCGTACCGACCGGCAGAATAAAGTACAACCTAATTTATTGCGCACAGTGAACGCTGTAAGAGATAAAGAATTTAAAACGCCAAAATCGCTGTTTTTTGGTCACCTTAGCTCTAAAAAAGATCCTGTGGGGTCAAAATGCTCACTATACCCCTAGAAAAATTCCTTGAGGGGTGTAGTTTCCAAAATAGGGTCACTTTTGGCGGGGTTTTCACTGTTTTGGTCCCTCCGGGGCGTTGCAAACCCGACATGGCACTGAAAACCAATCCAGCAAAATCTGTGCTCCAAAATCCAAAAGGCGCTCCTTCCCTCCTAAGCTCTGCTGTGGGTCCAAACATCAGTTTATGACCACATATGGGGTATTGCCGTAATCGGGAGAGATTGCTTTACAAATGTTGGGGTGCTTTTTCTCCTTTATTCCTTGTAAAAATGAAAAAATTCTATGTTTCCAAAGAAAAAAAGGTGATTTTCATCTTCACAGACTAATTCCACTAAATTCTGCAAAAAAACTGTGGGGTCAAAATGCTCACTATACCCCTAGAAAAATGCCTTGAGGGGTGTAGTTTCCAAAATGGGGTCAGTTTTGGGGGGTTTTGACTGTTTAGGTACCATAAGACCTCCTCAAACCTGACATGGTGCCTAAAATATATTCTTAAAAAAAGGAGGCCCAGGAAAAAAACATTCTGCTGGCACAACACCTAATGCACTCGGAACATCCAAGGTGGCTTACGATGATGGAAATTAAAGATAGATATAATTTGGCTGATAAACATAATTTTTCCATAATGCAGATAGTAGCGTTTTGCAGAGAGAGGTTGCAGTCGATGCACGAGTAAGCGTTAATTCACACTTTTGATGAAATTATTGGCCCGAGAGTGGAAAAAGCTTCGATATCCTCTTTATATGATATCATTAGAAATAGAGTCGTTCAGCAGAATCCTAAAGTTTGCTATAAAAGGTGGGAAAGATTGACAGGGGATTCGGATATTGCGGAAGTTATACTGAAAGGGTGGAAGACGGTTCGAAAGGAAATTATAAATGAGAGATGGAGGGAGTCGTATTTCAAAATCATGCATAATGCTATTTATGGTTTCAACATCCCAGCTTCTGCCTCTAATCCGGATAGGATAACTGCTTGTCCTAAATGTCAATTGGCCAAATCCGATTTGTACCATGGGATTTTGAGCTGTCCAGCTACCCCAAATTTTTGGGGGGAAGTGTGCAGGTTTGTAACAACATTCTGGGCAACACCCCTACCAATGTCTCCCCAATGTTTGCTATTCCATCGTGTGAGACCGCCTGAGGTAGAGGATACGGCGATATCTCGACGGGTGCCCTCAATAGTACATACTGTCCTCATGGTAGCAAAAAGATGTCTATTGCAGAACTGGCTGATTAGGGAACTCCCAACAATATCAGAAGTGACTATACAGCTGAAGAAGCTTTTGAATATAGAACGCCTAGAAACAGAAAGACATAAAGAAAAAGAAACAAACCAATTTTTTTGCCAAATGGAAAAGATTCATTGTTACTCAATTCGATGATCAGGAGATCAGAGAATTGATGTCCTCGTTTAGACACACAGGGTGGTACGCAAGAGAACACCTTAGTGGTACATTGGGAGCATTGGAAAGTCCCTAGATGTATTAGGGAGAAGGATACTGGGACAATACGAGGTATAGTTAGACTACTTGCATAGGTGCTTACGGGTGGGATGGAGGGTGGGCTATGTGTCGGAAATAATTGTAACATCTTACTTGTATGGACGTTCTAATGTGTATTATTTTGTGTAGGATAATGATGTTGATACATTTTGGCAAATGTTAATTTGTTGTTCAATGTTCAATGTTGTATTGAATTGTTATTATGTAAAATTGGAAAAAATGCAAAAAAAGATGAAGGTTAAAAAAAAAAAGGAGGCCTCAAAATCCTCTAGGTGCTACTTTGCTTCTGAGGCCGATGTTTCAGTCCATTAGGACACTATGGCCACATGTGGGATATTTCTAAAATCTGCAGAATCTGGGCAATAAATATTGAATTTCAAGAGAAAGAGGTTTTGGATCCAGCGTAGCTGCAACTAAAAAGGAACTCGTTCCAAGTTTAATGAAAAAATATTCAATTAAAAGAGGTCAATCGGAATGATGTCCTCAGGTGCTGGGAGAGAAGTAGGAAAATAAAGGAAGCCTACGCGTTTCAAAAGCTAGCTGCGTTCTTAGTCATGGCTGGAATGAACTGACTGCCATGTATTGGTATCTTTATATATAACAGGTCTTAATTGATTTCAGGTGTGGGCACTTTCCCTGTACGGGAGCCGGAAGCGCTAAGACTCGGCGCTCGCCACGCTCTAATGTACCTTGAGAATAATTATTGTAACTTTTATTAGGGGATCAGAAATAAGTAGGTAGTATAAACCTGTAGGTTATTTTGTCATTTTTAGTTTTATTTGTGGAGCGAAAAGGGCTGCGTAGTGGCATAACTGTTTGTGATTTTTGTTTCCGTGGAAACTAGAGTCACTTCCGGTTGAATTTATATGTTGTTAATTTGCGTTTCAGGGTCATGTGGACCTGTTGGAACGCAAACCGGAAGTGGCACCATTCGCAGACGCCGAGGCTCAAACTTCCTTCTACATTGAATCCTAATTGTAAGTATATTCTTTTTATTTTAATGTGTGCAATTAGCGATAGTAAGTATAGGAAAGTGCCTATCCTCCTAGATAACTTTGGAGGTACTATATGTTTGTAAGAATATGAGAAAATATATAGACCCAATTTCAAATATACTTATAATGCCCTTTTCCATAAGAAATAGAAGAAGAAAGAGAGAAATAGGAAAAAATGTATATATATATATGAAGGAAAAACTGAGAACAGTAACATTAGTACCATTACTGGTAATTAGTTGAAAACTTTATGTAATCTTAAATAATGTTAGTAATGGTTTTTGTCTTAATAGGTGAATTATATCTTCCCCATACTTTTTGTGAGTGTCTCGAGCTTCTACCATTTCTGGGCAAAGTATATGTTTATAATGGTTTGTCAGTTTGAAAATTTTGGTGATTGAGTATGGAATGAAAATGATGTATGGCTTACCTGCGATGTTGTTGCACTCTATACTAGCATTCCTCATCAAACTGCATATGCTGCACTAACACACCATTTAGCCACGTACAGCACCTTCACCAAAAACTTTCAAAATTACATACTAGACATTCTTATGTTTTTGATGACAAATAATTATTTTCAGTTTAATGACAAATTCTACTTACAATTAAGAGGGGTATCAATGGGAGCAAAATTCTCCCCATCAATAGCCAATTTAACCATGGCTTGGTGGGAGGAACAGTATATTTTTTCAACTAATAACCCATTTGGACACAACATAGCATGGTTTGGTAGATATATTGACGACCTCCTATTTATATGGAGGGGCGACATCTCAAACATTCAAGAATTCATTGATTTCTTGAATTGTAACCCATAATTTTGATAGAACCACAATAACATTTCTAGATTTAGTATTGGAGGGGAAAATCGGGTCTATTATACAAACTAAAACCTTCCATAAGCCCACTACTGCCAATACCATACTACATGCCAGTAGTAATCACGCAAAGAAAACTATCATGGCCATCCCAGTCGGTGAAATGTATAGAGCAAGAAGAAATTGCAGCTCAGAGGAACAATATACAGAAGAACAACAACAAATACAATTAAGACTAAAAAATAGGGGTTATCCAACATGGTCTCTCAACCGGGCCAATCATATCACCAGAAGAGTCCCCAGAGTTGATCTCCTCGAACAGTCTCGCAAAAAGAAAAAACTAGACCCTAACACACCAGTCCTGGTATTACAACAAAGTAACCAGTTTAAGGAAATTAAACAAATTATAAACAAATATCTACCCATCCTGACGGAAGACGATGGACTACGGTCCATTCTACAAGGAGGCTGTAAAATAGTGGCACGAAAAGCACCCACATTGGGTAACATCCTTTCCCCATCTCTATTTGTGTCAGAAGAAAATAATACAACAACCTGGTTAGAAAATAAGGGCTTTTACAGATGTGGTCAACACCCATGTAAAACATGCACTATAGTTCAGCCTATTAAATCCTTTTCAAACTCAAATAATTCCGAAACGTTTAAAATACAGAATTACATCAACTGCAACACTACCTCGGTAGTCTATGTTATTGAATGTACTATATGCAGCTTAAAATACATAGGCTGTACCAGCAGAAAATTTAAAACCCGCATCCTAGAACATCTAGGCTATATAAGGAACCCCAATATTTGTAATACATCGAATGTGGCAAAACACTTTATATCATGTCACAACAGAACTATAAAATCATTTATATGCTATGCTATAGAAAAAGTACACCCCCCAAAAAGAGGTGGTGACCTTCAGCATAAAGTCCACCAGAGAGAGGCTTTCTGGATATTTAGACTCAACACTAGAGTCCCCAATGGTCTGAATTTAAAAAAGGAACTCATGTTCCACTATTAACATACAAAAAGTATCAAGTTCACAACAATCGTATAAATCATCTTTCAAATTGGATAGGTGTATAGCAGATATTCGACTATCACTAGCCTAAATTTAAACATGGTTTAAGATGAAATAAAGCCACCAACTCATCTAATCACTTGTCATCTGATTAGTTCAAACTAATTACAATTTAATATGACAAGATTTATCCGTATTTGTAAGGTTGTCCTTAAAGCTAAAAACATCTTCATATTTATACTTCCTTAAACCCTATATTTGTTACATAGACAAAAATATATGTTCTGTCTAGGGTCCCTCTTAACCTGTTTTAAGAGGCTCTCATATAAATAAACCACTGAAAAAGACATCACCAATTTGGTTCAATTAAATGTTCTCCATTTTTCCGTTTTTCGGTTTTTTAAAGTTCACTCTTATTTTTCATAATAATCATTAAATAAAATTTATTTATTTTCTCAGCCTTTTCTTGATCAAAAGGTCAGAAACTCAATTTCTGCCCAGATTCAAGTTTTTAGTTCACTACCCCCCCCATTTTCCTATATCGTATACCCACCCCAACGGTTTTCTTATCTTTAATTTTATTTGGTTCAATCACCAAAATTTTCAAACTGACAAACCATTATAAACATATACTTTGCCCAGAAATGGTAGAAGCTCGAGACACTCACAAAAAGTATGGGGAAGATATAATTCACCTATTAAGACAAAAACCATTACTAACATTATTTAAGATTACATAAAGTTTTCAACTAATTACCAGTAATGGTACTAATGTTACTGTTCTCAGTTTTTCCTTCATATATATATATACATTTTTTCCTATTTCTCTCTTTCTTCTTCTATTTCTTATGGAAAAGGGCATTATAAGTATATTTGAAATTGGGTCTATATATTTTCTCATATTCTTACAAACATATAGTACCTCTAAAGTTATCTAGGAGGATAGGCACTTCCCTATACTTACTATCGCTAATTGCACACATTAAAATAAAAAGAATATACTTACAATTAGGATTCAATGTAGAAGGAAGTTTGAGCCTCGGCGTCTGCGAATGGTGCCACTTCCGGTTTGCGTTCCAACAGGTCCACATGACCCTGAAACGCAAATTAACAACATATAAATTCAACCGGAAGTGACTCTAGTTTCCACGGAAACAAAAATCACAAACAGTTATGCCACTACGCAGCCCTTTTCGCTCCACAAATAAAACTAAAAATGACAAAATAACCTACAGGTTTATACTACCTACTTATTTCTGATCCCCTAATAAAAGTTACAATAATTATTCTCAAGGTACAATAGAGCGTGGCGAGCGCCGAGTCTTAGCGCTTCCGGCTCCCGTACAGGGAAAGTGCCCACACCTGAAATCAATTAAGACCTGTTATATATAAAGATACCAATACATGGCAGTCAGTTCATTCCAGCCATGACTAAGAACGCAGCTAGCGTTTGAAACGCGTAGGCTTCCTTTATTTTCCTACTTCTCTCCCAGCACCTGAGGACATCATTCCGATTGACCTCTTTTAATTGAATATTTTTTCATTAAACTTGGAACGAGTTCCTTTTTAGTTGCAGCTACGCTGGATCCAAAACCTCTTTCTCTTGAAATTCATACAACGCGTGCCGACGCGAGGATCCGTGCGAAGTCTACAGTACATCAACTTGTACTCACAAGGTGAGCTGGAGGTTCCCCTCTTTTGTTTTTCTACCAATAAATATTGAGTTGCGTTTCTCTGGTAAAACCTTCTGTGTTACAGATTTTTTTTTATCACAAACGAATTTCGGCAAAAAAAATTACATTTGTAAATTTCACCTCTACTTTGCCTTAATTCCTGTGAAACGCCTAAAGGGTTAAAATACTTTCGGAATGTGGTTTTGAATACCTTGAGGGGTTCAGTTTTCAAAATGGGGTGATTTATGGGGACTTTCTAATATATTAGGCCCTCAAAGCCACTTCAGAACTGAACTGGTCCCTGAAAAATGGCCTATTGAAATTTTCTTGAAAATATGAGAAATTGCTGCTAAAGTTCTAAGCTTTGTAACGTCCTAGAAAAATAAAGGGACATGAAAAAAAGTGATGCAAACATAAAGTAGACATATGGGGGATGTTAACTAGTAACTATTTTGTGTGGTGTTACTATCTGTTTTACAAGCAAATACATTTAAATTTAGAAAAATGCAAATGTTTGCAAATTTTTGCTAAAATTTGAAGTTTTTCACAAAAAAATATTGAATTTATCGACCAAATTTTTTCACTAATCCATAAAGTACAATATGTCACGAGAAAACAATCTCAGAATCGCTTGGATAGGCAAAAGCATTCCGGAGTTATTACCACATAAAGTGACACATGCCAGATTTGCAAAAATCATCTGTGTCCACAAGGCCAAAACAGGCTGTGTCCTAAAGGGGTTAAATATGCCATCCAGTCGGACACGTTTTGGCTAAATAGATCAAAATCCAGAGCATTAACCGGTCACTGCCTGCTCCATGGTTTCGTTCACTGTAATTGACATCAGCACCAAAATCAGTTAATGCGTATAACGTACAAACGTGAGTGCCACACTTTCCATTGCCCACCCCCTGTAATGGAGGGGGGGGGGGCAGACATCTTGGCTGTATGGGGCCCAGAAATTCCTGATAGCGGCCCAGGGGGAACCCCAATAAAATATTCTATTTATAAATAAATACTATAATAAATTTAATATTGCAACTGGAGAGAATGTTTAGTACTCAGTGAAATTAATATCATTATACTTCATATGATGGATATATGTATTATATTATAGTGTTGGCACTGAATAGAAACAAGAAAATATCAAAAACTGCTATAAATATGGTGGACCCATCTCTTTTTCACTGTCTGGAATGGTATCAGAACATACTTCTTGTGATGCCATAATCTACAACCTAGGCATCAGTGGCGTAACTACCGAGGTAGCAGCCATAGCGGCTGCTACGGGGCCCGCGGCTACAGCAGTAGCGACGCCACTGAACACTACGTCAGAGCAGGGAGGTATCTACCCGCTCTGCCATTAAAGGGGTTGTCCAAAAAAACACATGTATCCCCTATCCACAGGATAGGGGATACATGTGTGATCGCTGGGGGTGCAACCCCCAGCAATAAGGAGAACGGAAGACCGAAAGTCCCCCAAAGTGCTCCGTGAGAAACCTTGGACTTCCGGGATCTGTGTCCGGCAGCTTCGTAGAATGGAGTGCCGGTCGCGCTTGTGTGCATGCGTGGTCGGCGCTACTTTCATTTTTATTGAGCTGCCAGACACAGACCTGGAAGTCCAAGGTTTCTCATGGAGCACCTTCGGGGGACTTTTGTTCTCCTTCTCGTTGTGGGTCCCAGAGCCCCCCCCAGCTATCACACATTTATCCTCTATCCTGTGGATATGGGATACATGTGTTTTTTGGGACAACCTATAGGCTAATGGCTGGTTCGTTGTTTTTTTTTTGGGGGGGGGGGTCGGGGCTGTATGGTGTTATCTACAGGGGGGGCTGTATGGCGCTATCTACAGGGGGGCTGTATGGCGCTATCTATGGGGGGGCTGTATGGCGCTATCTACAAGGGGGGTTGTATGGCACTATCTACAGGGGGCTATGTGTGGCGTTATCTACAGTGGGCTGTATGGCACTATCTACAGTGGTCGCTGTGTGGCAGAATCTACAGGGAGACACTATCTACAAAGGGGGGTTGTGTGGCACCCAGGGGAGAGGGTGCCCTGTTAAAAGTTTGATATGGGGCTCAGTCTTTCCTAGTTACCCCCCTGTTAGGCATGGAGCATTTGTACACACTTCCTGTGTAAATGGATCTAGGATCTGGGTGTGGACCATTTACGCATGCTTCCTGTGATATCATGATATAGTTCTAACATATTATGATATCATCAGGCCTATAAGTATGTCTCACACCTTGACAAAAGTGTAGGTCTTGTCTTTCGCTGTAGAATTGCATTCTATGCCTAGATGTCTGCTGCCTAAGCCCGTTACAATCGATAGAGGTAAGTTCTTTGCAGTAATTATATTTTCATTACAGACCTGTTCTGGAATTATGTGCATACTAAACTTAATATTATTTTTTACTTACAGGAAGTCTTTACAAGAACAACAATAGTAACATCTAAAACATCTATAATAACAAAATTAACAACATTCATACCATCTATTATAACATAATATTTAAGACCATCCATATAATAACATCATCTATAACCTCATCTATAATAACATCTATAATATATACATTCAACATTTAATTGTGGAAAAACACCCAAATTTTGCGAAAAATTGCAAAAACTAGCATTTTTCTAAATTGAAATGTATCTGCTTGTAAGACAGGCAGTTATACCACACAAAATTGTTGCTAATTAACATCCCCGATATGTCTACTTTAGATTGGCATCGTTTTTTGAACATCATTTATTTTTCTGGGATGTTACAAGGCTTATGCCTCATGCATACGACCGAGTGTGCTTTCCGAGTTCCGTCAGTGATTCGAGGAAAGATAGGACATGTTCTATCCTTCCTCGGATCGGAGACACGGACCATTTTTCACGGACCCGATTCACCCGCTAAAGTGAATGGGTCCGTGAAGACGATCGGGTGCCACTCGTATTCCGTCAAAAAACGGCCCGAGTGGCACAACGGTCGTGTGCATGAGGCGTTAGAACTTTAGCAGCAATTTATCACATTTTCAAGAAAATTTCAAAAGGCTATTTTTTCAGGGACCAGTTCAATTGTGAAGTGGCTTTTAGGGCCTTATATTTTAGAAACCCCCAATAAGTCATTCCATTTTAAAAACTTCACCCCTCAAAGTATTCAAAACAGCATTTAGAAAGTTTCTTAACCCCCTCAGGTGTTGCACAGGAATTAAAGCAAAGTAGAGGTGAAATGTACAAATTTCTTTTTTTTTTGTTGCAGAAATACATTTTTTATAAATTTTTTTGGAACACAGAATTATGGACTGAAGCACCGACATCAGAAGTAAAGGAGCACCTAGTGGATTTTGGCCTCTCTTTTTATTAGAATATATTTTAGGCACCATGTCAGGTTTGAAGGGCTCTTGCGGTGCCAAAACAGGGAAAATCCCCCAAAAGTGACCCCATTTGGGAAGCTACACCCCTCAAGGAACTTATCCAAGTATAGTGAGCATTTTGACCCTACAGATTTATTGCAGAAATTATTGGAAATAGGCCGTGAAAATTAAAATCTACATTTTTTTTAGTAAAATGTAGGTTTAGCACATTTTTTCTCATTTCCACAAGGACTAAAGGAGAAAAAGCACCGCAACATTTGTAAATCAATTCTCCCGAGTAAAACAATACCCCACATATGCTCATAAACGGCTGTTTGGACACATGACAGGGCAGGAAGCGTAATCTCGCGAGATTACGCTGTAAACTGTCATTTCAAACTATATTACGCTTCCTGTGCTGTAGTGTCGGGATTGTGTTAGCGAAGTTCAGAATTCTGAATAAACATCACGTCCTGGCTGGAGGTAATGTATATTAATTGTCAGGACACTGCAGTAATGTTATAGTGTGTTTATGTGGCTGCACATAGTGATATAGCTATATCGCTATGTGCTGTATAAATGAATGGAGAGAAGAGTATGACGCTGATTGGTCAGCGTCATGCACTTCCCTCCTCAACGCCCACTTGGCCATATAGTTAAACACGCCCAGTTGTCCATTGAGAAACTCATTAGCATAAAGCTAATATAGGTCATAACTCCGTCACAAATGATCGTTTTTCTAAATAAAAAACACTGCTGTAATCTACATTACAGCGCCGATCACATCATGTACAATATAGGCCACTTATAATGTGGTTACAGAGCCTCTTTAACAGTGTAAAGTCAGCCTTTAGAGTTATAAATGCAGTGGAATTTTGGTTTTGATCCAGTAACAAACGTGGGTTTGAAGGACGATGGAGGGGGGGGGGGGGGAGGTGGTTGTGTGAACTCCCATGTCTATACCTCTCTCCTCTGTGAGAAGGAATTTGAAATGTCTTATCTTTACACATGCGCTGCTGCTCTGTCTACGCAAAGAGAGTAATTGACTTAGCAAACATATTATTCTGTTTCACTAGATGAAGAACTACAGTTGTTGTTTTTGCTTTATAGTATGCTGCAGTATTACAAGGCTGTACCCCGGCTGCTGCTGGAGCACAGTTGTTGCAGTATGTTGTATTATACAAATGTATTGAAATATATTTTTTCATTTATCCTGATCATAAAAACACCTGACTTGGAGGTGTAGTTTATTTTTTTTGACCAGAAATATAGTATAAAACACAAGTGCCCCTTTTTTCAATTGCGCACTAAAATGTCTTAATTTTGTTTTTTACACCGTGGTAGTAATGTATGGGTAATGGACTTGAAGTCCAATAAATAATGGTAAAAAAACATTGTGTTCTACAAACTAGACACACTAAAGTCTATTTCTATCAGTTCGATTTCTGTTTTTACCCTTCACACTTTTTACAGAATTTGTCCAAACTTGGGCATTTTTTTTACAAAAGTGTCACTTTTCTTAAGCCTTTTCGAAACACCATATGACATACTGGTAAAAGTGACACCTTTCCACATTCTGCTGTTTCTCCTGTGTACGGTGATACCACACATGTGTGTCTAATCTATTATATGGACCCGTTATAGGGCACATCATAGAAGGAGTCCATTTTGGCTTTTGGAGACCTTTTTACGGCAGAGCTGATTTTAGGGAACCACGCTATATTTGCCGTGGTACTGCAGGTCATTATGACAAGTATAAATGTCCTGCTAATATTCATCTAGGGGTATAGTGAGTATTTTTAATAGATGGAAAGAAATAAAAAATAGGTTTTTCCAAAAAATACAGTATTGCTGCATTTTAAAGAGGCTCTGTCACCAGATTTTGCAACCCCTATCTGCTATTGCAGCAGATAGGCGCTGCAATGTAGATTACAGTAACGTTTTTATTTTTAAAAAACGAGCATTTTTGGCCAAGTTATGACCATTTTTGTAGTTATGCAAATGAGGCTTGCAAAAGTCCAAGTGGGTGTGTTTAAAAGTAAAAGTCCAAGTGGGCGTGTATTGTGTGTGTACATCGGGGCGTTTTTAATACTTTTACTAGCTGGGCGTTCTGACGAGAAGTATCATCCACTTCTCTTCAGAACGCCCAGCTTCTGGCAGTGCAGACACAGCGTGTTCTCGAGAGATCACGCTGTGTCGTCACTCACAGGTCCTGCATCGTGTCAGACGAGCGGGGACACATCGGCACCAGAGGCTACAGATGATTCTGCAGCAGCATCGGCGTTTGCAGGTAAGTAGCTACATCGACTTACCTGCTAACGCCGATGCTGCTGCAGAATCAACTGAAGCCTCTGGTGCCGATGTGTCCGACATGATGCAGGACCTGTGAGTGACGTCACAGATCTGCACTGCCAGAAGCTGGGCGTTCTGAAGAGAAGTGGATGATACTTCTCGTCAGAGCGCCCAGCTAGTAAAAGTATTAAAAACGCCCCGATGTACGCACATAATACACGCCCACTTGGACTTTTACTTTTAAACACACCCACTTGGACTTTTGCAAGCCTCATTTGCATAACTACAAAAATGGTCATAACTTGGCCAAAAATGCTCGTTTTTTAAAAATAAAAACGTTACTGTAATCTACATTGCAGCGCCTATCTGCTGCAATAGCAGATAGGGGCTGCAAAATCTGGTGACAGAGCCTCTTTAAGGCTGGGTTCACACGACCTATTTTCAGGCGTAATGGAGGCGTCTTACGCCTCAAATTACGCCTGAAAACACGGCTCCAATACGTCGGCAAACATCTGCCCATTAATTTCAATGTGTTTGTCGATGTACTGTGCCGACGACCTGTAATTTTACGCGTCGCTGTCAAAAGACGGCGCGTAAAATAACAGCCTCGTCAAAGAAGTGCAGGACACTTCTTGGGACGTAATTGGAGCTGTTTTTCATTGAATCCAATGAAGAACAGCTCCAAATTACGTCCGTATTGGACGCCCCGCAAAACGCGAGTACGAGCAATTACGTCTGAAATTCAGGAGCTGTTTTCTCCTGAAAACAGCTCTGTAATTTCAGACGTAAATGCAGTGTGCACATACCCTAACAGTGAAACATTATCCAATAAGTAACCCTCCCTTTTGGTTATCCCTACAAAAACAGTGTGAAAATAAATGAGTTAATAATGTGGGTAATATCACGGTCATTGCCTTCATAGATTCTAAAAGCGGATGTGTAGCCTGTACCGCTCTCACAGAGCTTGTATATTTTAACCCCATATTTTGCTCTCTTTGAGGGGCTGTACTGGCGGAATGAGAGCCTGCCTTTGTAACTCATCAGCGATTCATCCACCGCTAGGTTTTTTTTCGGGGTTGTACATCGGAATAAATAACTCCTCCAAAATTTTTATCAGGGGGGCCTTATTTTATACAGGCGGTCACGGCCTGGATCACTACGGGGGGGGGGGGGGCTGGTGGGGGGGCCTGGTGATTGTCGTTAAAATGAAGGAAGCGCATTAACACCTCATATCTGCTTCTGGTCATAACGGCTGGAAAAACAGGTGTGGCATGTGTAGGGCTTGTTGCCCAGTATGACCGGATTGAGGGCTTTTTCACTAACCCCATGTTGAGGATGACCCCCAAAAAAAGTTCTCCAATATTTGTGGGGTGCCACTGCATAGTAGGACGTTGGATTTTCAGCAAAGAATTGGCGAGCATACAGATTGGTTTGGTTGACAACCAGCTCCAATAGTTCATCTGTAATGAATATTTTAAAAAAATCGAGGGCTGTAAACTTTTCCACATTAATATTTATCCCTGGTGTGGCAATAAATTCTGGGATATTAGGGGAAAATGACTCTGTGGGTACCCACTCAATATATTCTGGGGGAATAGAGTGGGCCGTGTTTTGTGGAACTTCTGCGACATGCCCTGTGCTTGTGGACTCTGCAGCGACACTTGCATTTGCAGAAAGCTTATCACTGTTGTCGCTATCACTGGTAGACAACATTTCTACCTCGGATGCGGTTTCTGTATCGCTTTCACCAGAGTCAGAAATTAACATGACGTATGCCTCTTCCACCATGAACCTTCTTTGGGACATTGTAATTACACACACGTACAACAAAGACTGTAACCAGACGCACACGCAGACAAATCTTATTATTTTTTCTTTACTTTTTTTTTTCACAGACATAAATACACAGACGTCACAAAAGCACGCTCCACAAAAAACTGATGTCGAACAAACACGTAGACTATAAAACGTTTTTTTTTTACATATATATTTTTTTTACTTAATAAAATACACAGACGTCACACACGTACGCTACACAAAAACCCTAGGCTAAACCTAGGCTAACCCTAGACTAAACCTAGGCTAACCCTAGACTAACCCTAGACTAACTCTAGTATAGAACCTAGAATAACCCTAGACTAACCCTAAGGGCACGTTCACACGTGGCGAAAATTGCTGTGGAATTCCGCTGTGGACAGTCCGCAGTGGAATTCTCCAGCGAACGTTTTTTACATTTGTTTCAATACATTTTTAGGCAAGTTAGTTTACACATTGCGGAAAACTCCGCTGCGGACTATAGGCTGCGGTGCGGAATTTTCCCTCCGCAGCATGCACAGTCTGTGGCGGAGAAGAAGCGGAATTTCACTACGGATTTCAGCCTTTGCAATGCAAAAACTGAAATCTGTGGCATGTCTGCTGCGATATCTGCAACGTCTGAATTACCTGTCAAATATGCAAATGTTGGTGCAGATTCGTTGCGTAATTGCCCCAAATCTGCACCAACATTTGCAGCGGAAAAACTCTGCCACGTGTGAACGTGCCCTAAGGATAACCCTAGCCTAGGTATACAATTGAAGTTTATATAAAGTTTATATATTAGATTTATTGTAATTTTGTGTCTTTGGTGTCACTGTAAAATTCTCTCTGTCTCTTCTCATACAGAGTAACAAGTGTGAGGAGAGACAGGTAGGAGAAACACGTTGTTTTTCATTTTGTGATCACTGTGAATGGTTCTCACAGTGATCACATGAACGGAGACCACTGTTATTGGTTTCCGATCATCACTCTGAAGCCAAGGCTGTTGCTAACAGCCTTGGCTTCAGAGGCAGATTACCCGATGACCGGGAAAACCGCTCCGATGCGGCCCCCTCCCTCCCAAACCACTCAGATGTGGCGCTTGCTATTGAGTGCCGCATCTGAGGGGTTAAAACTGATTGGAGACCACTGCTAGTGGTCTCCGATCGTTGCCCTGAAGCCCGAGGCTGTTACTAACAGCCTGGTCTTCAGGAGATCCCCGAGAAAACCGCTCCGATGTGGCCCCCTCCCTCGCAAACCACTCAGATGCGGCCGGGACTTGCTATTGAGTGCCGCAACTGAGGGGTTAAATAAGTTCGGAGATCACTGCTAGTGGTCTCCGATCATTGCCCTGAATCCCGAGGCTGTTACCAGCAGCCCGGACTTCTGGAGATCGCCACGCAAACCTCTCTGATGCGGCCCCTTCCCTCCCAAACTATTCAACATGGCATCTGAGAGGTTAAAAATTATCGGAGACCACTGTTACTAACAGCCCGGTCTTCAAGAGATCCCGGCACGATGGCAGACAAGTTCTTCTGAAGTGCCGACGTGAAAAGCCGACACTTCAGAAGAACTACCCTAAACGACCGATGTAAAAACACTATACGCCGGTCGTTAAGGGGTTAAATGTCATCTTGAAAATGTATGTTGTTTTGGCAGGAAACGGCTGCAAGGTATCTAAAGATATAATGCCGTTTTGTCAGAAGAAAGTCATTTTTAGTTCTGGGCTATTGGGTATTACAGGGGTGCCAAATAAGTATCCCCAGATAGAGTGCCCAACCCTACTGATGCGGGATATACAGTTTTGAACCCTGCTGCATTACTTCCACAGGGTTCAAAAAGGGGGGAGTAGTGATGAGACTGATCAGTTACATTTCAGTGAGACAATGCACAATTTTGTTTTGAATTTAAGAACTTAGAGCTAGGAGATCTACAAAATGTGTATGAGACCCCAATGAGTAACCAAGATTAAATGTGTATGAGAGTAACCCAGATTTTGTGTTTTTCTGTCCTTCCAGAATGGCAAATATGGCACCTGGGTATGCTGTGCTCTAGTCACCACTCAACATGAGGTACTGTGTAACAGATCCCCTCCAGTAAATCTGCACAGGAGGCAGAGGTGACGTCTCTCACAGATGAGTTTTTACAGATTTTTAGATGGGAAGGAGGTGAAAATTGCCTGAACATTGTTCGTTTTATGCCAGATTTTAGTAAAATAATTTTTTTGTTTGTGGTATTAATCAGGTATTTACAGGACCTGAGGCAAGTGTGATTCTCAAGTGTTCTGGATTATCAGATGAGTGTGGAGAAGTATAGAACATTTAATTTTCTATTTTTTTTTAAATAAATGAGTCCACCCTGTTGAACCACAGTCTATCCATATGCAGCATGGGTTTCTAATGTAACTTTGTAATTCAGAAATACTTCATCATATACAGTATGTACAAGACAGGATACGTGTAGTAACGATGCACGAGGTAAATTGTCCAGAGACCAGTTCCACCTTCTTGTTCTGTCCAAGAAGCGGAGCTGGAGGTGCTCGCTGAGGCTTGTAACTTGGCAAAAGGTAAGACGGTCAACATTTACACTGACTCTAGGTACGCTTTTTGCATCGCCCTCGATTATGGGCCAATTGGTAGTAGGAACTTTGTTGGATCATCGGGTAAGCCAAATAAGAGCGCAAGAGATGACAGACCTGACAACAAGAGTATGTGCAGACAGGTAACAGCAAATTGGCTTGTCCCTGGATTCAATAATGTCACCACTAGGTTTGTAGCAGCCTGCATGATATGCGCACGGCATGGCATAGGTAGAACAGCAAAGGTAACTATGAAAAGTGAACCCTGGCCAAATTACCTGTTCCAGTGACTGCCCAAGGTAGGGGTGTATGAAAATGTGCTTGTATGTGTAGACCTGTTTTCAGGGTGGCCTGAAGACCGGCCTGTACCTTCCCCACTGGAAAGAACACCCTCAAGAAAATTCTCAGTGAATTTGTGTGCATGCTGATCCAGAACTTTACATGAAACTTAACCTCAGTATTTAATATTCCCACACTTCTTACGAATCGTTATCAAACAAACTAACTTTGAGATAGCATGTAGAGAGCTGCTGATATCTTAATCATTGCACAAACACCAGTTCAATACTTGGGGTAAACTATTCCCCTGTCACTTAGAATTGGACTATTGGAGGCATGTGTCAGATTAAAGGTGTAGCAGCGTGTTATAACTGTGCAAATGATAACTTCTCAGTGGTTATTTGTAAAATGTTTTTCTTAAACGTAATTACCTGATTAAGATCAATTAATGATTATGTGGCAAAAAGATTTTTCTCCACACAAAGTGTCCAACTGGGAGCAGAAGGCGTGGAAACCAGTTTCTAATGGAATGTGGACAGATAAGGAAGGTAAACCGGTAGCACCCAATGCACTCTTGACAGCAATTGCATTGATGGTGTGTGGCCTCACATATGCCTCCAAGACTGCAAAGATCGATTTGGTAAGATCTGATTGGTATGTCCCAGGTTTTATAGCTGTTGCTGGTAAATTCTGTTAGAGCAGAGCTGTTTGATTTTCTTGCAGAACAGTCCTGGCAGACCGGTAGGGGCCAACCTTATAAGCATACCTGCCTCCCACAGAGAAACATTCCAGGGAATACAAAATGTTTTTATATAGCTTCCTAAGATATTAGGTATGTGTATAAGGGTGTTAATTTGTTCTAAGAAGTAGGTAAAAAAAATGGTTTAAATGGTATAAAATGTATAGTATCTGTGAATATGTATAACGGTTCTCACCGGTTTGTTTGTGAATCCTCGGTGTCGTCTGGGAGATGGTGCTTGGAACCCAGGCAACGCTTGGCACAGTGGGTAAAGGCGGTCGGATGGAAAGGCAGAAGTCTGGACAGGCAGCAGACGTCGTTTTCGGTATGGAAGCAATAGGTCAAGGTAGGCGGCAGGCGTCGTAACAGTTATGGAAGCAATAGGTCAAGGCAGGCGTCGTAACGGGTATGAAAGCAATAGGTCAAGGCAGGCGGCAGGGAAACTCACGGGGAACTTGGTTGAACAAGCATGGATGAAAGGAAGGAGGAACCTTAAATAGGATGTCTTTGAATTAAGGCACGCTCTGGCCCTTTAAGACAGAACGAGTCAGCACGCGCACCCTATAGTGACTGCAGCCGCACATCGAGGATGACGGCCGCGGAGGGAGGTAAGGGATGCACTTACCTGACACCGCCCAGGGCCAGCAGAGCGTCCGGATCTGGTAAGTGGAGCTCGGGATGAGCATGAGGTAGTGGAGGGCGCAGGAACTGGTGCAGAGGCCGTGGGGAAGATGGGGAACGGCACGGCAGCCGTTACAGTACCCCCCCATTATGCCCCCTCTTTTTTGGCTTTCTTGGAAACCTTCGTTCAAAGTTCTTGATGAGAGCTGGGGCGTTGACATTCTCCACGGGCTCCCATGATCTCTCTTCAGGACCATAATCTTTCCAGTCCACTAGGTACCATAAACTCCCCCGTGTTCGTTTGACATCCAGGATCTCTTTAATTTCAAATTCGGCATCAGCCGCAGGAGCAGGATGGACAGGAAATTTTTTGGGAGAATCAGTTGAGTATAGTGTGTTTCAGCAGAGAAATGAGGAAGGAATTAGAGATTTTTAGAGACTGAGGAAGGCGAAGTCTGAAAGTTACCGGATTGATTTGTTTTGTTATCTCATAGGGACCTAAAAACCGAGGAGCTAGCTTGTAACAAGGAGTCTTCAGACGTACAGTGGAGGAAATAAGTATTTGATCCCTTGCTGATTTTGTAAGTTTGCCCACTGTCAAAGTCATGAACAGTCTAGAATTTTTTGGCTAGGTTAATTTTACCAGTGAGAGATAGATTATATAAAAAAAAAATAAAAAAAATCACATTGTCAAAATTATATATATTTATATAAGTATTTGATCCCTTTGGCAAACAAGACTTAATACTTGGTGGCAAAACCCTTGTTGGCAAGCACAGCAGTCAGACATTTTTAACAACCAAAATGTCTCGCAGGTATGATAATTTGGCTAGGTGTCACCCACAAAGTGGTAGTCACAACACCTCCAAGAAACGTCACTATAAATAGCGAAACTCCAAGAATAACCTTGAAAACTATGAGAAACAGGAGTCTTAAACCATAAGTGTACAGAGAAATAAATATCTTTTATTGTTACATCAAAAAATTCAAATATAAAACCACAAATACACAACGAGGTATTAAAATTGAAGGGTAAATGGGTAGATCAAATTCTAGACCTTCTACACAGGTATGCCTAGAATATTACAGGCAGAGAGTTCTACTGACTGTGGTTTTAATGGAGGAAGAAGACAAATTGATGTTCCATACAGATAGTGCCGGTACCCTGAAACAGCACTTCCTCATTCCACCAATGAAATAGTAAATGCGTATCAAGTTAGCAGCATACAAATAAATGCCACAAGAAGTTATGTCTAACCCCACCTATTGCCTGGTCCCGGGTAGAAGACAGGAGAAAAGTATAACCTGAAAAAACCCGGTATGTAAATAGTCCACCTGGCAAGAACCAGGGAAATTAGTAGATACTAGCTTACCCATGAAGTTTTATGGGAATAGAATGATCCACCTAATGTTTGAGGCACCCCGACGCGCGTTTCGCTTGTGTCGCTTCCTCAGGGGGTTTCTCCTGTCTTCTACCCGGGACCAGGCAATAGGTGGGGTTAGACATAACTTCTTGTGGCATTTATTTGTATGCTGCTAACTTGATACGCATTTACTATTTCATTGGTGGAATGAGGAAGTGCTGTTTCAGGGTACCGGCACTGTCTGTATGGAACATCACTTTGTCTTCTTCCTCCATTAAAACCACAGTCAGTAGAACTCTCTGCCTGTAATATTCTAGGCATACCTGTGTAGAAGGTCTAGAATTTGATCTACCCATTTACCCTTCAATTTTAATACCTCGTTGTGTATTTGTGGTTTTATATTTGAATTTTTTGATGTAACAATAAAAGATATTTATTTCTCTGTACACTTATGGTTTAAGACTCCTGTTTCTCATAGTTTTCAAAGACATTTTTAGTAGTTGATGATGAGGTTTGCACACATGTTAGATGGAATTTTGGCCCACTCCTCTTTGCAGATCATCTGTAAATCATTAAGATTTCGAGGCTGTCGCTTGGCAACTCGGATCTTCAGCTCCCTCCATAAGTTTTCGATGGGATTAAGGTCTAGGGATCGGCTAGGCCACTCCATGACCTTAATGTGCTTCTTTTTGAGCCACTCCTTTGTTGCCTTGGCTGTATGTTTCGGGTCATTGTCGTGCTGGAAGACCCAGCCACGAGCCATTTTTAATGTCCTGGTGGAGGGAAGGAGGTTGTCACTCGGGATTTGACGGTACATGGCTCCATCCATTCTCCCATTGATGCGGTGAAGTAGTCCTGTGCCCTTAGCAGAGAAACACCCCCAAAACATAATGTTTCCACCTCCATGCTTGACAGTGGGGACGGTGTTCTTTGGGTCATAGGCAGCATTTCTCTTCCTCCAAAAACGGCGAGTTGAATTAATGCCAAAGAGCTCAATTTTAGTCTGATCTGACCACAGCACCTTCTCCCAATCACTCTCAGAATCATCCAGATGTTCATTTGCAAACTTCAGACGGGCCTGTACATGTGCCTTCTTGATCAGGGGGACCTTGCTTGCACTGCAGGATTTTAATCCATTACGGCGTAATGTGTTACCAATGGTTTTCTTGGTGACTGTGGTCCCAGCTGCCTTGAGATCATTAACAAGTTCCCCCCGTGTAGTGTTCGGCTGAGCTCTCACCTTCCTCAGGATCAAGGATACCCCACGAGGTGAGATTTTGCATGGAGCCCCAGATCGATGTCGATTGACAGTCATTTTGTATGTCTTCCATTTTCTTACTATTGCACCAACAGTTGTCTCCTTCTCACCCAGCGTCTTACTTATGGTTTTGTAGCCCATTCCAGCCTTGTGCAGGTCTATGATCTTGTCCCTGACATCCTTAGAAAGCTCTTTGGTCTTGCCCATGTTGTAGAGGTTAGAGTCAGACTGATTAATTGAGTCTGTGGACAGCAGTCTTTTATACAGGTGACCATATAAGACAGCTGTCTTTAATGCAGGCACCAAGTTGATTTGGAGCGTGTAACTGGTCTGAAGGAGGCTGAACTCTTAATGGTTGGTAGGGGATCAAATACTTATTTCTCTGTGCACAATGTAAATAAATATATATAATTTTGACAATGTGATTTTCTTTTTTTTTTTTAATATAATCTATCTCTCACTGGTAAAATTAACCTAGCCTAAAAATTCTAGACTGTTCATGTCTTTGACAGTGGGCAAACTTACAAAATCAGCAAGGGATCAAATACTTATTTCCTCCACTGTATGTACCGGGTGGACAGCCAGACCTTATCCCCAGGAAGGAGCTGCAGTGGTATCCTGCATCTTTTATCCGTGTCTCTCTTAAACCTGGCTACGGCTTTGTGGATGGAGTCCTTGGCCTTCTGCCATATCCGTACAAAGTCGCAGTGGACCGTGTTAGCAGCTGGAACCTCAGTAGGTGCAGAGACTGGTAGGGGAATTCCTGGGTGCTGGCCATACACCAAGAAGAAAGGAGAAGAGTGGGTAGATTCCCCCCGTATGGTTGTTGTAGGCAAATTCGGCCCATAGAAGTAGACTTACCCAGTCGTCTTGTCATGGAGACACGAAATTCCTGAGGAAACTTTCAAGTATTTGGTTAATCCGCTCTACTTGACCATTGGATTGAGGGTGGTACGCAGAAGAGAAATCTAGCTTGACCTCCAGCAGTTTGCACAAGGCTCTCCAGAACTTGGATGTGAACTGAACTCCTCTGTCAGAAACAATATGCTTGAAGACCATGAAGGCGAAAGATGTGCTTGATAAACAGCGTTGCCAGTCGGGAAGATGACAGAAGGCCTGAGAGGGGTACGAAGTGCGCAATCTTGGAAAAGCGATCCACTACAACCCAGATCACGGTACACCCAGCAGAACCAGGCAGATCGGTGATGAAGTCCATGGCAATGTGCGACCAGGGAGAGTCAGGCACGGGTAGAGGATGCAAAAGTCCAGCAGGTCTTAAATGGGAGACTTTATTCTGAGAGCAGGTGGAGCAGGCTGAAACAAAGTCTTTAGTGTCTTGGGACATGGAAGGACACCAGTACTGACGGACAATCAAACTGAGAGTCTTTTTGATGCCAGGGTGCTCAGAAACCCTGGAGGTATGACCCCAACGAAGAACACAATCCCTTTGTTTAGGGGGTATGTAGGTCTTTCCTCAGTGAATGTGTACCACTTCAGCTGGAGCAGCGATCATAATACGTTTAGGATCTATAATAAATTGCGGGCTGGGCTCTTGGTCTGTGGTGTCAAAACAGCGAGATAAAGCGTTAGCCTTGGTATTCTTTCCAGCGGGTCTGTAGTGAAGCTGAAAATCTGGAGAAGAATAATGCCCACCGAGCTTGACGAGAATTTAGGCGTTGAGCAGTCTGCAAGTATAGGAGGTTCTTATGATCTGTGTAGATGATGACAGGATGTCGTGCACCCTCAAGCAAATGTTTCCATTCCTCCAGGGCCAATTTAATTGCTAAAAGTTATTTATCTCCAATACCATAATTTTTTTCAGCAGATGTGAATGATTTGGAGAAAAAAACACAGGCCACCAGTCTCCCTCTACAAGTCTTTTGGGAAAGAATAGCTCTGACTCCCACAGATGAAGCATCGACCTCCAGAACAAAGGGTTTGGTGGAATCCGGTCTATGTAGAACTGAAGCCGAAGAGAAGGAAATTTTAAGGGCTTAGAATGCGGCTTCAGCCTCCGTGGTCCAGTCTTTGGCATTAACCCCCTTTTTGGTCAGTGCAGAAATAGGAGCTGTCATAGAGGAGAAATGAGGAATATACTGGCGGTAATAATTTGCGAATCCCAGCAGGCATTGGACAGCTTTGAGTCCTTGCGGAGGTGGCCAGTTGAGAATAGAAGATAGCTTGGCTGGATCTATTTGAAGTCCCTGGTCGGAAATTACATACCCCAAGAAAGGCAGGCTGGTTTTCTTGAAGAGGCATTTCTCTAGTTTGGCAAACAGAGTGTTCTCTCGCAGACGCTGTAACACTTGGCACACATGCACACGATGAGTTTGAATATTGGGAGAAAAGATTAAAATGTCATCTAGGTATACCACCACAAAGCTGTACAACAGATCCCGAAAAATGTCATTAACAAAAGCCTGGAAAACCGCAGAAGCATTACAAAGTCCAAAGGGCATGACGAGGTATTCAAAATGCCCGTCACGAGTGTTGAATGCGGTTTTCCATTCGTCTCCCTCGCGGATACGGATGAGGTTATAAGCTCCACGAAGGTCTAGTTTGGTGAAAATTCTCGCCCCCTGTAGGCGGTCAAAGAGTTCTGAGATCAATGGTAACGGGTACTTGTTCTTTAGCGTGATATTATTCAATCCTCGGTAATCAATACAGGGACGCAGGGAACAGTCTTTTTTCCCCACAAAGAAAAACCCGGCGCCAGCAGGAGAGGAGGACTTACGGATGAATCCTCTCTCCAGATTTTCCTGGATATACCGAGACATGGCCTCCATCTCGGGCAAAGACAAAGTGTAGACTCTACCTCTGTAGGCGTGGCCTTGGGGACCAGGTCTATGGCACAGTCGTAGAGCCTGTGAGGAGGCAGTGATTCAGCTTGTTGTTTACAGAAAACATCCAAGAAGCTTTTGTATGGAGCAGGATGTCCTGCTGAGTTAGGTTCTGTAGACTGAGGCATGGGTGGACGAATAAATTGAAGACAATGTTGGTGACAGAAGTCACTCCAGCGGGTAATTTGACCTCCAGTCCAGTCAATAACGGGAGAGTGCTTCTGCAACCACGGTAGACCCAGTAGCAAAGGGTTCAGAAAGTTCTTTAAAACATAGAAGGAGATACGTTCCTGGTGCAGCGCCCCTGTTAGCAAGAGAATGGGCTCAGTGACGAGATAGATAGTCTACTGTAGAAGCCTCCCATCTACAGAAGCAATGGACAACGGTTTGGTTCGTTTTTGCACTGGGATTTGGTAGCGATTTCCCAAGGACTGGCGCAGAAAATTCCCAGCGGATCCGGAATCTAGGAAGGCTTGAATGCAGAAAGTGGTTCCTGCAAAGGACAGTTTTGCTGGTATGGTCATCTTTTGGGAGGAAGGTATTCCACCTAGGGCAGCCTCTCCTACTTGCCCTAGGCGTTGGAGTTTTCTGGCCTCACTGGACAGTCCTTGAGGAAGTGCGTTTTACCACCACAATACAAACATAAATTCAACTTGCGTCTATTTTGGCGCTCTTCGGGCGTGAGTCTTGTTCTCTCCACCTGCATGGGTTCATCCGACCGAGAGGAAGATGAGGCCAGAAGAGGCTTTTGGAAGGTTGGTGCCAACCGTGATGTCCGATTGTCTCGAGCAGATTCTTGTTGTCTCTCACGGAAACATATATCTATTCGATTAGTAGGCGTAATCAAGTCATCCAAGGATGGTGGAAGGTCTCGACCAGCAAGTTCATCCTTGATTCGACCCGCCAGATCCTCCCAAAAGGTAGATACCAAAGGCTCATTATTCCACTGAAGTTTTTTAGCCAGGGTGTGAAATTGAATGGCGTATTGACCTACTGTGGAGGTTCATTGCCGGAGCTTGAGTAGAGAGGAAGCTGCAGAAGAGGCTCGACCCGGTTCTTCAAACACCCTTTTAAAAGTGGAGAGAAAGTTCTGAATGTTGTACATGATGGGGTCGTTTCTCTCTTACAAGGGCGTTGCCCAAGCCAGCACTTCACTAGACAGCAGGGACAGGATGTAGGCCACCTTAGCCCGGTCTGAGGAAAAATGATGCGCCATGACTTCGAAATGGATGGTGCATTGGTTAACAAATCCCCTGCAGGTCTTGGGGTCTCCCTCATAGCGAGCAGGCGTAGGTAAATGTAGTCCAGGACTGTAGACAGGGGCTTGCTGTGGTGGTGGTGGTGGTGGTATCGAAGGCGCCGGAGGCGCAAGTTCGTTCAAACGAGTGGACACATTCTGCAGCAGCTGGAAAAGCTGATCTTGGCGGACTCGTTGTCGAGAAAGCTCCTGAGCCATATCAGCCGTGTCAGGCAGGGCTGTGTCATGGGGATCCATGGCTTGTTCAACCTATAATGGTTCTCACCGGTTTGTTTGTGGATCCTTGGTGTCGTCTGGGAAATGGTGCTTGGAACCCAGGCAATGCGTGGCACAGCGGGTAGAAGCGGTCGGCTGGAAAGGCAGAAGTCAGGACAGGCAGCAGACGTCGTAACGGGTATGGAAGCAATAGGTCAAGGCAGGCGGCGTAACGGGTATGGAAGCAATAGGTCAAGGCAAGCAGCTTAACGGTTATGGAAGCAATAGGTCAAGGCAGGCGGCAGGCAAGGATAGTCAAGTTCAGGCAGAGGTCAGCAACGGGAAATCCAGACAAAGGCAGAAGGGAAGGAAACAGAGAACCAGGGCACAGGGAAATTCACTGGGAATTTGGTTGAACAAGCATGGATGAAAGGAAGGAGGACCCTTAAATAGGAAGTCTTTGAATTAAGGCGCGCGCTGGCCCTTTAAGACAGAACGAGTCAGCACGCCCTCTATTGACTGCAGCCTCAAATCGAGGATGACGGCCGCGGAGGGAGGTAAGGGATGCACTTACCTGACGCCGCCCAGGGCCAGCTGAGCGTCCGGATCTGGTAAGTGAAGCTCGGGATGAGCATGAGGTAGTGGAGGGCGCAGGAACCGGAGCAGAGGCCGTGGGGAAGACGGGGAACGGCGCGTCAGCCGTTACAATATGTCTGTGGGTAGGAGCTGTCACAGGTAATCAGCTCAGATCAAGGTACAAATCCTACTAAAAAGTGTTACAAACCAAGTGCAAAATAAAATGTACCCAGTAGCTGCACATTTTCTAGATGCCCTGTCCAGTGGGACAGAGAGAATTTTTTTTTTAATATAAAGGTGTTTCTTTGATTTAGTTTAAGGGCTTGTCACTTGTATTGATCAATTTTTATAGAGTATGTAGATTTTGTTGTTATCACCAAATGAGCATTTATTTTAATAAATGGCAAAGGTTGGGTCCCAGCAAGTGCCAACAAACTTGAACTAAAGGACTTATCAAGATGATCAACTCCATCAATGAGATGAGGCAGTGGTTTTTGTTTTGAAAAACTATCATTTTTTAGCAAGTTCTGAACAATTTTAGATTTATGATAATTAGTTTCTTAATGCCCAAAGTTTTTTTTTACTTTTTACCAAGTGGGCGTTGCAAAGACAAGTGTATGACGCTGACCAATCAGTGTCATGTACTTCTCTTTATTCAGACTTACTCACAGCACAGCGTGATCTTGCGAGATCACGCTGTTCTGTCATTCACAGCATGATCTCGCAAGATCACGCTGTGCTGTAAGTCCCACAGAAAGTTTACCGAAGTGTCGGGAGTGTGAATAGACATCGCATCCTGGCTGGAGGCGACGTCTATTCACTCTCAAGTCACTTTGGTAAAGTTAATGTGGGAGTAAGTGACAGCACAGCGTTATCTCGCGAGATCACGCTGTGCTATGAGTACAGCTAAACATGAATGAAGAGAAGTGTATGACGCTGATTGGTCAGCGTCATATACTTCTCTTTACAACGCCCACTTGGTGCCACTCCTGGCCTAACTGTGGACAATACAAATTTTATCCAAATGGATTACTTCCATTTATTACTGACAACCTCCTAAATATCATTGTCCACAAAACTAATTTATATGCCGCTCAGTATATAAGTATGGCCTTTTTCTGTGTTTTCATATATGTCCCTTTGTTTTTATCGGTTCTGTTTGTACATCAGGAACGTTCTGTTCCATTTAAGGAGTTAGGGACTCGCAAGTCTGGGGATCCTTGTCGTGGATTGCGAGCTTGCGTCCTTTTGGCCAAAATAATTACTAATACCCCAGGTATATTTCATTACTACATATATTCGCTTCTCTTGGACACAGCCGGGTCTTTGATGCTGGGAGAGCATGGTGTGTTGTTGTTTGGCATAGCAAGCAGGGTAGCCCGCTCTATGAACTATCAAGGCGTCACAAATAGGCTTCTACCTGGCTATACACGTTGTGCCTCATGACGTACACACTATCCCTCCATGTTTCACACACTTGCACCCCATTATCCATTTATTTCTATTGAGGCACTTCACTCATTACTGCCCCCTATATTTCACTCATAGTATTACACTTGCACACACACTATTCATTTATTATTTCTTACTACACATCCCATGCACCACACACCACTCCCCTCAAGACTAGTGGGAGTGGCTATTATTATTTAAAGCACCTGCTCGCCCTTTCATCAGCGTTTCTGACCTGGCTGTGTCCATTTGTAAGTATGGCCTTTTTCTGTGTTTTCATATATGTCCCCTTGATTTTATCGGTTCTGTCCGTATATAAGGCAGAAACCTTCAACCACCTATGCCAGAGATTGGACGACCACCAATTTGCAGGAATGAAAAAAAAATTTGGGGCTCATCCTAAATATGGGTATTGTCAAAAAGCCCTCCATTAGGTCTTACTTGTCAATCAAGCCACCCCAGTGTATTCTGCAGTAATGCCCAGGTCTCGTTATGAGACAATAATGAGGTTCCTCCACTTCACTGACAATGCACAGGCCCCCCCAAGTACCGATGCAAACCGTGATCGGTTGTTCAAAATAAGACCACTGATAAATTCACTCAATAATTTATTTCTGCAACTTTAAACCCCTGAGCAGAATGTAAGTGTGGACGAATCCCTCCTCAACTTCTATGGAAGACTTCGCTTTCGCCAATATCTACCTTCCAAAAGGGCAAGATATGGCATTAGGCTTTATAAATTGTGTGAAAGCGGGTCAGGATATACCACCGCCTTCAGGATTTATGAAGGGCGGGACCGCACAATAAATGTTCCTGGATGCCCCCCTGATCTTTCCACCAGCAGTAAAATTGTGTGGGAGCTAATGCAGCCTCTGCTTCACAAGGGGTACCACCTGTACTGTGAGAATTTTTATTCCAGTGTGCCCCTGTTTATGCATTTGCATGCTGCAAGGACTGGGGCATGTGGTACCATGCGCAAAAACAGAATTGGTTTTCCGCAGCAATTAGTGGGGAAGCGCATGGTAAAGGGGGACTCCTGTGCTTATGCATCTGAAGAATTGCTGGCGGTCAAGTACAGGGATCACAAAGATGTGTTTGTGCTAAGCACGATTCATACCGCAGGAACAGTGGCAGTGAGGGAAAGAGGGATTCTAGGCCCAAAAGATGGAGCAGGTGCCCATACAAGAGCCTGAACTGGAGGGACCAGGCTGTCCCGTGCTACAGCGCTACTAGCCCTGCGCTTCCATGTTTCGCTGTTTCTACTGCGTCAGACTCAGACTCTGACCATAGCATGGCGTATGCCTCCTCAGCACTAAAAAACTTCCTCGCCATAATGTCTAACTAAACAAACAATTATTTTTTATAAACAAACATAAACTTACTGGTATATATATCTACACTACCGCTAACAAAAAAATAAACCGCTATTGCTATATATATTATATATATATATGTGGATATATATATATATATATATATATATATAAAATTATATATTCCCTACCTGCCTATTCTAATATAATAAAAGATAGAAAGGTAGATAGATAGAAAAAACAGATAGATGGATAGATTGTATAGATAGATAGAAATCTATCTATACAAAGAGTGTATTGAAGTGTAACACTGTATTTTTTTTCACAGTATTATTCTGGCAGCAATTCTCTCTAAGTCTCTTCTTCTCCTCACACTGAAACAATGTGCGAGGAGAAGAAAAGAGGCAGGAGATTTGCAGCATGCGCCGTTCCCACACAGACGGCGTACAGCATAGTGAATGGAATGGGTCCCGTTCGCATTCTCTATGGGACTGTATGTGCCGTATTCAATGTCTGTATGTGTCGTTAATCGACACATACAGAGATGAAAAAAAAAATGGCAGCCCCCATAGAGAAGAAAAAGTTCAAAAATAAAAAAAAGTAAAACACAAACACACAAATAAATAAAACATTTTTTAATAAAAGACTAAAAGCACATAAATATATAAATACATGATATAAAAAATTTTTTTTTCGCTACACCCGTCCTTTAAGCTAATACATCTATGTCAGCATTGTCTGAAACAATTACCGTATTTTACGGACTATAGGACGCACTGGACCATAAGACGCACCCATAAATTGTAGCATAAAAGAGGAGAAAAAAAGGTTTTGCCTTTAACTGTACATTTCCTGGGTAATATTTTAAAAACAGGGTACCACAGTGCCCCAATACAATGCCAGCCACAGGGCCCTATAACAATGTTAGACACAGAAATACAAGATATTGGCAGCTATAGTGCTCTCACCCTCCCCTGAACTCACCAGACATCAGAGGTGTGGAGTGGCAGGGGTTAATGGGGTTGAATCTGCTCTTTTTGCGGCTCTGTACATAGGAGGGGGCGTGGCTAGAAGGTCCTTGCAGATCAATAACTGCACAGATTTACTGTGCTGTGTGTACTAACGTCTGTGTTATTTGCTCACTGAACAGTCAGATTTGACAGAATTCTGTGTGTAAGATGTGACTGTTCAGTGAGCAGATAACACAGAGATCTTTTACACACAGCGCAGGACACGCGGCTTCCATTACACTGCACTGCAAGGACCTTTGAAGCTCGGAGCTCACAGCTCAGATTCTAAGAGGAAAACTGCGTCTTAGGCATAATTTACACGAGTGTAATATACGCGCGTGCTTTTCACGCGTGTCGTACGCACCTATATTAGGCTATGGGGCAGTGCAGACAGTGCGTGAGTTTTGCGCAGCGCGAGTGCGTTGCGTAAAACTCACAACATGTCCTTTCTTTGTGCGCTGTTCGCGCATCACGCACCCATTGAAGTCAATGGGTGCGTGAAAACCACGCAGGTCGCACGGAAGCGCTTCAGCAACAGCGCAACAGCTGTCAAACTCTGAATGTAAACAGAAAAGCACCATGTGCTTTTCTGTTTACAAACATCCAAACGGAGTGTCAAAATGTCAAAATGATGGCGGCTGCGAGAAAATCTCGCAGCCACGCATCATACACTGATGACACACGCAGCTGTTAAGTGCCTTTTGCGCACGCAAAACGCAGCGTTTTTTGTGTGCGCAAAACGCACACGCTCGTGGAAATCAGGCCTTATAGTCCAAAAAATACAGTATATGTTTTTTTTCCCTGAGCTGCATGTTTAGTCTTTCTTGCTATGAGAATATAGATAAATAGTTACCCGTTTTGTCATGAGAGAAGAAGTCTACTATCTGCTACTGTCTGGAGAATGGTTTTGTTTACTGTAATGGTGGGGGCAGTTTGACTCTTAGGCCACATTCACACTAACGTGTTTTTGCGGCCGCAATTCCCCCGAAAATCCACGGGAGAATTGCGGCCCCATTTATTTCTATGGGCCATGCACACGACCGTAGTTATTGCGGTCTTTGCACGGCCCGGGAACCCGCACCGCAGAAAGAACGGGCATGTCCTATTACGGCCGTCTTCTGCGGTCCGGGCTCATTGAAAACAATGACGGCGGCCATGTGCATGTCCTACGATTTGTGGGCGGCCCGCGGCTGACAGTCCGCAGCCGGCCGACCCGAAAATCACGGCCGTGCACACGGCTACGGTCGTGTGCATGAGGCCTTAGCCTTGATGACATTGTATATTTCTTGAAATCATGGTTTTACATTTAAAAAGTCTTCTAAGCCTATGATTGGTTCAGGACAAATATATTTGCATTGTATGCTCTTGTCTGAATCAGAGACAATGTCACATTGTAAACGATTTTTTTGAAAGATATTATTGTGACTGTTTTGATTAACCCCTTTAGGACGCAGCCTGTTTTGTCCTTGTGGCATAGCCGATTTTTTCAAATCTGACATGTGTCATTTTATGTGGTAATAACTCCGTGACGCTTTTACCTATCCAAGCGATTCTGAGATTGTTTTCTCGTGACATATTGTACTTTATGTTAGTGAAAAAATTTGGTCGACAAATTCAATATTTATTTGTGAAAAACGTCAAATTTTAGCAAAAATGTGCAAAAATTACCATTTTTTTAAATGTAAATGTGTTTGCTTGTAAAACAGATAGTAATACCACACAAAATAGTTACTAGTTAACATCCCCCATATGTCTACTTTATGTTTGCATCATTTTTTTCACGTACTTTTATTTTTCTAGGACGTTACAAGGCTTAGAACTTTAGCAGCAATTTCTCATATTTTCAAGAAAATGTCAATAGGCCATTTTTTCAGGGACCAGTTCAGTTCTGAAGTGGTTTTGAGGGCCTTATATATTAGAATTCCCCAATAAATCACCTCATTTTGAAAACTGCACCCCTCAAAGTATTCAAAACCACATTCAGAAAGTATTTTAACCCTTTAGGCGTTTCACAGGAATTAAGGCAAAGTAGAGGTGAAATTTACACATTTCATTTTTTTTGCCGCAATTCATTTGTAATAAAAAAAATGCCCTAATGGACTGAAGCACCGGCATCAGAAGAAACAAAGGAGCACCTAGGGGATTTTGGGGCCTCCTTTTTTTTAGGAATATATTTTAGGCACCATGTCAGGTTTGAGGAGGTCTTGTGGTACCTAAACAGTCGAAACCCCCCCCCCCAAAGTGACCCCATTTTGGAAACTACACCCCTCAAGGCATTTTTCTAGGGGTATAGTTAACATTTAGACCCCACGTTTTTTTTGCAGAATTTAGTGGAATTAGTCTGTGAAGATGAAAATCACCTATTTTCTGTGGAAACATAGAATTCTTAAAAGGAATAAAGGAGAAAAAGCACCCCAAAATTTGTAAAACAATTTCTCCCGATTACGGCAATACCCCATATGTGGTCGTAAACTGATGTTTGGACCCACAGCAGGGCTCAGAAGGGAGGGAGCGCCTTTTGGATTTTGGAGCGCAGATTTTGCTGGATTGTTTTTTAGTGCCATGTCGGGTTTGCAACGCCCAGGAGGGACCAAAACAGTGGAAACCCCCCAAAAGTGACCCCATTTTGGAAACTACACCCCTCAAGGAATTTTTCTAGGGGTATAGTGAGCATTTTGACCCCACAGGATCTTTTTTAGAGCTAAGGTGACCAAAAAACAAAGATTTTGGCACTTTTAACTCTTTATTTCTTACAGCGTTCCCGTGCGCAATAAATTACGTTTTACTTTATTCTGCCGGTTGGTACGATTACGGCGATACCATATGTGTATAGTTTATTTTAAAGTTTTGCAGCGTTTGCACAATAAAATTACGTTTCTATAAAATAATTTATTTTCTGGGACACGCTATTCTCAGCCGAAACTTTTTTATTTTTTCGTCAAAAAAGCTGTGGGAGGTCTTGTTTTTTGCGGGACGGGTTGTAGTTTTTATTGGTACCATTTTGGGGTAAATGCGACTTTTTGATCACTTTTTATTCTATATCTTGGGAGGGGGGGAGTGACCAAAAAATAGCTATGCTGACATAGTTTTCGGGGACAGCTGATCTCCAAGTTCCTGATGCACACTGTTGCCGACAGTGTGCCATCGGGAACGACACAGTGACTTCCTGTCACTCTGACAGGAAGCCTATCAGGACCAGCCGAAGGTTGGTCCTGATGGGCTTCCGTCCATGGCAGACATGGAAGCCATTGTTTGGCTTCCGTTTGCCATAGTAACTATCGGCAAACCCCACGATTTTGGACCGGGGTCTGCCGATATGTTAGAAACCCCCAAAATGCGGCGATTGCACCTGATCGCCGAATTTAAGGGGTTAATTCGCCGAAACCAGCGGCAAAGGACCGCTGGTCGGCAAGAATGGAGTGTCAGCTGTCGGCGACAGCTGACTTCCCGGTGCTCACTTTCGCCGACAGTGTGCAGCGGGAAAAACTCAGTAACTGTACGTCCTTGTGCGCTAAGACACTGGCAGCAGGGACGTACAGTTGCGTCCTGGTGCGCCTAGGGGTTAATAAAGTCAGAGAAGGATATTTGAGTAAACAAACATGGTCTCTGTGTCTCTTACTTCTCTTTTATATATCGATATAACCTATGATTTGGATCTGGATAACTTTCCTGGGCCTAGTGTCAGTTGATACACTTCTCTAAAATTTCAGTCTAATATATATTTTGGCCATGATTCAACAGGTACGATTGTAACCTAGTGGTTACGTTATCTCGTGGGATTAAGAAAAAAAATGGCTTTACAGTTAAAGGTTTACAAAAAATAAAAAAAACTGCACAGTAAAAATTAAATAAAACCATTTTTTCCATAAAAAGTGGTTTTATTTTGTAAAAGTGTAAAAGAAAATAGAAGTACACATATATAGTATCGCACTATACATATTTAGTATCGCCATAATCGTACCAACCTATAGAATAAATGTAACATGTTATTTACACCGTGTTCCAAATTATTATGCACATTGGATTTAAGTGTCATAAACATTTAATTATTAGTTTTTCAATTAAACTCATGGATGGTATTGTGTCTCAGGGTATGTTCACACGGCCAAATTTCAGACGTATACGAGGCGTATTATGCCTCGTTTTACGTCTGAAAATACGGCTCCAATACGTCGGCAAACATCTGCCCATTCATTTGAATGGGTTTGCCGACGTACTGTGCAGACGACCTGTTATTTACGCGTCGTCGTTTGACAGCTGTCAAACGACGACGCGTAAAAATACAGCCTCGTCAAAAGAAGTGCAGGACACTTCTTTGGACTTTTTTGGAGCTGTTTTCTCATAGACTCCAATGAAAACAGCTCCAAAAACGGACGTAAAAAACGCAGTGAAAACGGCGCGAAAAACGCAGCGAAAAATGCGAGTTGGTAAAAAAACGTCTGAAAAGCAGGGTCTGTTTTCCCTTGAAAGCAGCTCTGGATTTTCAGACGTTTTTGTTGACTACGTGTGAACATACCCTCAGGGTATGTTCACACGCTAGCTGGCTTTTACGTCTGAAAAGACAGACTGTTTTCAGGAGAAAACAGCTGCGTCATTTCAGACGTAAAAGCTCCTATTATGGGAGCCTATGGCTGGGTTCACACGACCTATTTTCAGACGTAAACGAGGCGTATTATGCCTCGTTTTACGTCTGAAAATAGGGCTACAATACGTCGGCAAACATCTGCCCATTCATTTGAATGGGTTTGCCGACGTACTGTGCAGACGACCTGTAATTTACGCGTCGTCGTTTGACAGCTGTCAAACGACAACGCCTAAATTGACTGCCTCGGCAAAGAAGTGCAGGGCACTTCTTTGTCACGTAATTTGAGCTGTTCTTCATTGAACTTAAAGGAACAGTGTCATCACAAATTATTTTTTTATATGTTAAAGATGTTAGTGCTTTATTAAAAACGTTTATATTTATTTGTGTGTTTGTGTTTTACTTTTTCTTAATTTTACACTTTTTCTTCCCTATGGGGGCTGCCATTTTTTGTTCCATTTCTGTATGTGCCGATTAACGACACATAGACATGGAATACGGCAGCCACAGTCCCATAGGGACTGCGAACGGCTCCCGTCCCATTCACTTGTGTGTACGGCGTCTGTGTGGGAACTGCGCATGCGCCGCTCCCACACAGTCCAATTTGAAATTGGCACCGTCCGGCGCCATTTTCCTGTGGACCGGAAGTCGCGGCCGGACAGTAATATTACTACTTCCGGTCGCGGCTTCCGGACTTGTGCACTTGGACCAGCGGCAGCAGACGGAGCGGACGGGCCGGAGGGAGCCGCGGCGGCAGAAGCAGGTAAGAGATTTTAATGTATGTTCGTGTTTGTGTGTGTTTACTACTGTATGTAAACCTACTACACTGTGTGTTAGCTCAAAAAATGGCGACACACAGTGTAGGAGGTTACACCGTTCAAACCCCTCGTTTATCCCGGCACTAGCCAGGATAAAGGAGGGGGGGGGGGGATGCTGAGAGCTCACTAGAGCGAGGGCTTTTTACCCAATTTTGCAATGCTGCAATTTTGGGAATAGCTCCATCTAGTGACCAGAAATGGGAAGTATTCTAAAGTAGAATTAATTTATAATATTTCCTGACTCGTGAAAAAAATAAAAAAAATTTGAACAATGTTTAATCACCCACACACTAAATGTTTAATTAAAAAAAACAAAACATGTTTTTCTGGCAACACATTCCCTTTAATGAAACACAGCTCAAGATTTACGAGCGTCTCAGAGCGTCTAAGACGCCTCGTAAATTACAAGGAGGAGCATTTACGTGTGAAACGAGGCAGCTGTTAACAGTCTGTCTTTTCACACGTAAATGCCTCTCATCGTGTGAACATACCCTTAGGGCTCTTTGGATCATTGTAATCAATTTCAGACACCTGTGATAATTAGTTTGCCAGGTGTGCCCTATCAAAGGAAAACTACTTAAAGGGAATGTGTTGCCAGCAAAACATGTTTTTTTTTTTTTTTAGTTAAACAATTAGTGTGTAGGTGATTAAACATTGTTCTAATTTTTTTTTTTTTTTTCACGAGTCAGGAAATATTATAAATTGGATTCAATTGTAAAGGATCTGCCAGGCACAGCTTCGGGGTTAACTCCCATAATTAATCAGTCAGCACCTGAATCTACATCCCTGAGACTGACTCCAGCTTCCACCACTCAGGCTGGCAGGCTTAGGAGTGGGAGAGCCTATCGCAACCTGGCCAGACTCAGCTAGCTCCCGCCCTCAGTTGATTCTGCAGCAGCATCGGCGTTAGCAGGTAAGTCGATGTAGCTACTTACCTGCAAACGCTGATGCTGCTGCAGAATCAACTGTAGCCTCTGGTGCCGGTGTCCTCGCTCGTCTGACACGATGCAGGACCTGTGAGTGACGACACAGCGTGATCTCTCGAGAACACGGCTGTGTCTGCACTGCCAGAAGCTGGGCGTTCTGAAGAGAAGTGGATGATACTTCTCATCAGAACGCCCAGCTAGTAAAAGTATTAAAAACGCCCCGATGTACGCACATAATACACGCCCACTTGGACTTTTACTTTTAAACACACCCACTTGGACTTTTGCAAGCCTCATTTGCATAGCTACAAAAATGGTCATAACTTGGCCAAAAATGCTCGTTTTTTAAAAATAAAAACGTTACTGTAATCTACATTGCAGCGCCTATCTGCTGCAATAGCAGATAGGGGTTGCAAAATCTGGTGACAGAGCCTCTTTAAGAAGGACGTTCCACATTATTAACCCCTTAGTGACCAGCCCATTTTAGGCCCTAATGACCAAGCTATTTTATTCGTTTTTCTATAGTCGCATTCAAAGAGCTATAACGTTTTTATTTTTTAGTCTACATAGCTGTATGAGGACTTGTTTTTTGCGGGATTAGTTGTGCTTTTTAATAGCACCATTTTTGGGTACATATAATTTTTATATTAACTTTTATTAACCTTTTTGGGGGGGATTATAAAAAAAAACTGAAATTCCGCCATTGTTCTATGCGTTTTTAAGTTGACGCCGTTCACTGTGCGACGTAAATAACATGTTACCTTTATTCTATGGGTCGGTACGATTACGGCGATACCACATATGTAGAGGTTTTTTTATGCTTTACGACTTTTGCACAATAAAAACACTTTTGAACTAAAATTATTTGTTTTTGCATCGTCGCTTTCCAAGAGCCGTAATTTTTTTATTTTTCCATCAATGTAGTGATTTTTTGGGCTTGTTTTCTGCGGGACAAGACGTAGTTTAGAATGGTACTGTTTTGGGGTGCATGGGACTTATTGATTCATTTTTATTATGACTTTTTTGGGGGGCAATGGAAAAAAATTGCAATTTCGACATGTTTTTTTGCGTTTTTTTTTTTACGGTGTTCAGTTTGCGGTTTAAATTACATATTAACTTTATTAATGGAGTCATTACGGTCGCGGCGATACCACATATGTGTACTTTTTTTTTTTTTTTACACTTTTACTAAATAAAAACACTTTTTATGGAAAAAAATGGTTCTATTTATTTTTTTACTGTACTTTTTATTAATAATCTTTATTTCACTTTGATGACTTATTTTATTAGTCCCACTAGGGGACTTTACTGTGCGATGTTCCGATCGCTGCTATAATGCTCTGGTATACTTCGTATACCAGAGCATTATTGCCTGTCAGTGTAAATCTGACAGGCAATCTGTTAGGACGTGCCTCCGGCGCGTCCTAACAGGAATATGTCCAGGGCAGACCTGGAGGCTTTTATCAGGCCCCCGGCTGCCATGACACCCCATCGGAGACCCGCGATTGCATTCGCGGGCCGCCGATGGGTGACAGAGGGAGCTCACTCCCTCTGTAAACAAAGTTAAATGCCGCGGTCGCTATTGACGGCGGCATTTAACGGGTTAAAAGGCCGCGATCGAAGTAAACTTCGATCGCGGGCGTTGGAGCAGGAGCCCAGCTGTCATCAGACAGCAGAGTCCCGGCTCCAGCCTGCACGGCAGACCCGTGCAGGACTTAGACTAGGCTGACGTGAAAAGGCGTCAGCCTAGCCTAAAGCCCATTAGTGACGGACGTAAAAAGACGTATTAGTGGTCACTAAGGGGTTAAGCAGGCCACAGGTTTCAAGCAATATGGGAAAGAAAATGGATCTCTCTGCTGCCGAAAAGCGTGAAGTAATGCAATACCTTGGACAAGGCATGAAAACATTGGATATTTCAAGAAAATTTGAGCTTGATCATCGTACTGTGAAAAGATTTGTGGCTGATTCAGAGCACAGACGGGTTCGTTCAGATAAAGGCATAAGGAGGAAGGTTTCTGCCAGACAAATGAATAGGATTAGGAGAGCAGCTGCTAAAATGCCATTGCAAAGCAGCAAACAGGTATTTGAAGCCGCTGGTGCCTCTGGAGTCCCGCGAACCTCAAGGTGTAGGATCCTCCAGAGGTTTGCAATTGTGCATAAAGCTATTATTTTGCCACCCCTAAACAATGCTCACAAGCAGAAACGGTTGCAGTGGGCTCAGAAATACATGAAGACTAATTTTCAAACCGTGTTGTTTACTGATGAGTGCCGTGCAACCCTGGATGGTCCAGATGGATGGAGTAGTGGATGGTTGGTGAATGGCCACCTTCTCCCAACAAGGCTGCGACGTCAGCAAGGAGGTGGCGGAGTCATGTTTTGGGCTGGAATCATGGGGAGAGAGCTAGTAGGCTGTCGCGAAGGGTTCGTGGACCCACTGGGCCATGCCGTCTTGGCAGTATGGCAGCTGGCCAACAGGACTCAGGTCAAAGTCTATAGTTCGTATAGGGTACCTGTGGCAGTTCGGACAGTAGCGAGGCAGGCTAGGCAGGAACTTGGCAGCAGGTGGACGTCAGGTGTGGAGAGGCAGGTCAAGCGTGGAAATAGCACAGCACGGCTACAGCAAGCATGACCCTAGATTCAGGATACAGGAACAGAAAACCACTGGGAGCAGGAAACACTAGGGGGCCATTTGCAAGACAGACTAGGGATACAACAACAAAGCTCAGGCATAGAACTAGGGGGCTGGACCCCTCTTATAGTCCAGAGTACTCACAGGTCAAAGGTCAGGAACGAGGTCCAGTGCACATGCTGCCCCTTTAAGAGCGGGTACGAGCGTGCGCGCGCACCCTACGGGATCCGGCATTGGTGAGTAGACGCGAGTGCTGGCTTTTCCTGAGGAGGAGACTGGGGCCAGCGCTTGCCGACTCGTGGCTGCGGCTGTCAGGGGAGGAACGGAGCTGACAGCCCGCAGCCAGGGACATGACATAGGCCCCTTTAGGGTCCCTGACGGTGTGAAAATAACCTCTGCAAGGTACGTAGAGTTTATGACTGACCACTTTCTTCTTTGGTACAAAAAGAAGAATCGTGCCTTCCGTAGCAATATTATCTTCATGCATGACAATGCACCATCTCATGCTGCAAAGAATACCTCTGTGTCATTGGCTGCTATGGGCATAAAAGGAGAGAAACTCATGGTGTGGCCCCTATGTTCCCCTGACCTCAACCCTATTGAGAACCTTTGGAGCATCCTCAAGCAAAATATCTATGAGGGTGGGAGGCAGTTCACATCAAAACAGAAGCTCTGGGAGGCTATTCTGACATCCTGCAAATATATTCAAGCAGAAACTGTCCAAATACTCACAAATTCAATGGATGCAAGAATTGTGAAGGTGATATCAAAGAAGGGGTCCTATGTTAACATGTAACTTGAACACCGAAAAAGGCCATACTTGCAAATGGACACAGCCAGGCCAGAAATGCTGATGAAAGGGCGAGCAGGTGCTTTAAATAATAATAGCCACTCCCACTAGTCTTGAGGGGAGTGGTGTGTGGTGCATGGGATGTGTAGTAAGAAATAATAAATGAATAGTGTGTGTGCAAGTGTAATACTATAAGTGAAATATAGGGGGCAGTAATAAATGAAGTGCCTCAATAGAAATAAATGGATAATGGGGTGCAAGTGAGTGAAACATGGAGGGATAGTGTGTATGTCATGAGGCACAACGTGTATAGCCAGGTAGAAGCCTATTTGTGACGCCTTGATAATTCATAGAGCGGGCTACCCTGCTTGCTATGCCAAACAACAACACACCATGCTCTCCCAGCATCAAAGACCCGGCTGTGTCCAAGAGAAGCGAATATACATAATGAAAAATACCTGGGGTATTGGTAATCATTTTGGCCAAAAGGACGCAAGCTCGCAATCCACGACAAGGATCCCCAGACTTGCGAGTCCCTAAATCCTAAACTGGAACAGAACGTTCCTGATGCACAAACAGAACCGATAAAAACACAGGGACATATACAGAAACACCGAAAAAGGCCATACTTGCAAATGGACACAGCCAGGCCAGAAATGCTGATGAAAGGGCGAGCAGGTGCTTTAAATAATAATAGCCACTCCCACTAGTCTTGAGGGGAGTGGTGTGTGGTGCATGGGATGTGTAGTAAGAAATAATAAATGAATAGTGTGTGTGCAAGTGTAATACTATAAGTGAAATATAGGGGGCAGTAATAAATGAAGTGCCTCAATAGAAATAAATGGATAATGGGGTGCAAGTGAATGAAACATGGAGGGATAGTGTGTATGTCATGAGGCACAACGTGTATAGCCAGGTAGAAGCCTATTTGTGACGCCTTGATAATTCATAGAGCGGGCTACCCTGCTTGCTATGCCAAACAACAACACACCATGCTCTCCCAGCATCAAAGACCCGGCTGTGTCCAAGAGAAGCGAATATACATAATGAAAAATACCTGGGGTATTGGTAATCATTTTGGCCAAAAGGACGCAAGCTCGCAATCCACGACAAGGATCCCCAGACTTGCGAGTCCCTAAATCCTAAACTGGAACAGAACGTTCCTGATGCACAAACAGAACCGATAAAAACACAGGGACATATACAGAAACACCGAAAAAGGCCATACTTGCAAATGGACACAGCCAGGCCAGAAATGCTGATGAAAGGGCGAGCAGGTGCTTTAAATAATAATAGCCACTCCCACTAGTCTTGAGGGGAGTGGTGTGTGGTGCATGGGATGTGTAGTAAGAAATAATAAATGAATAGTGTGTGTGCAAGTGTAATACTATAAGTGAAATATAGGGGGCAGTAATAAATGAAGTGCCTCAATAGAAATAAATGGATAATGGGGTGCAAGTGAGTGAAACATGGAGGGATAGTGTGTATGTCATGAGGCACAACGTGTATAGCCAGGTAGAAGCCTATTTGTGACGCCTTGATAATTCATAGAGCGGGCTACCCTGCTTGCTATGCCAAACAACAACACACCATGCTCTCCCAGCATCAAAGACCCGGCTGTGTCCAAGAGAAGCGAATATACATAATGAAAAATACCTGGGGTATTGGTAATCATTTTGGCCAAAAGGACGCAAGCTCGCAATCCACGACAAGGATCCCCAGACTTGCGAGTCCCTAAATCCTAAACTGGAACAGAACGTTCCTGATGCACAAACAGAACCGATAAAAACACAGGGACATATACAGAAACACCGAAAAAGGCCATACTTGCAAATGGACACAGCCAGGCCAGAAATGCTGATGAAAGGGCGAGCAGGTGCTTTAAATAATAATAGCCACTCCCACTAGTCTTGAGGGGAGTGGTGTGTGGTGCATGGGATGTGTAGTAAGAAATAATAAATGAATAGTGTGTGTGCAAGTGTAATACTATAAGTGAAATATAGGGGGCAGTAATAAATGAAGTGCCTCAATAGAAATAAATGGATAATGGGGTGCAAGTGAGTGAAACATGGAGGGATAGTGTGTGTGTCATGAGGCACAACGTGTATAGCCAGGTAGAAGCCGGGTCTTTGATGCTGGGAGAGCATGGTGTGTTGTTGTTTGGCATAGCAAGCAGGGTAGCCCGCTCTATGAATTATCAAGGCGTCACAAATAGGCTTCTACCTGGCTATACACGTTGTGCCTCATGACATACACACTATCCCTCCATGTTTCACTCACTTGCACCCCATTATCCATTTATTTCTATTGAGGCACTTCATTTATTACTGCCCCCTATATTTCACTTATAGTATTACACTTGCACACACACTATTCATTTATTATTTCTTACTACACATCCCATGCACCACACACCACTCCCCTCAAGACTAGTGGGAGTGGCTATTATTATTTAAAGCACCTGCTCGCCCTTTCATCAGCATTTCTGGCCTGGCTGTGTCCATTTGCAAGTATGGCCTTTTTCGGTGTTTCTGTATATGTCCCTGTGTTTTTATCGGTTCTGTTTGTAACATGTAACTTGGCCTGTTACGTTTTTTTTTTATTGAAAGCGCTTTTGATTTCTGTAAATATGACCTCCTGATGCTGCAAATTCAACAAATTACCATTTTAGTTCTCTTTACAACCTTTAAAATGTTTTGATCTCTGTTGTGCATAATAATTTGAAACAGTGCATTTTGAGTTTTTTACTTCTAAAAAAAAATCTGTTATCATTAGATTTGTTCAATAAAATTTGCATTATACTCCAACGGTTGATGGCTTGAAGATTATACTGACTGTCATTTGCATCGACTATTTAGGAAAATCAGCGAAAAATAACATTTGCATAATAATTTGGAACGCGGTGTACACTGCCTAGAGAACGGCATAAATTTAAACCACAAAAAAACAATGCTGGAATAGCTGTTTTTTTTTAAATCCCCCCCCCCCCCCAGAAAAAAAGCTTAATAAAAGTTAATCAATATATATTATATGTACCCAAAAATGGTGCCATTGAAAAATCAGGTTCTGCAAAAAACAATCCCTTATACAGCTATGTCAACGGGAAAAGAAAAAACGTATGACTCTTGGAATGCGAAGATGAAAATAACGAAAAACAATGCTTAGCAAAATGGACCTGGTCGTCAAGGGGTTTAAAATCTATAGTATACATAAAATATGATAAAATATACATACATAGGGCAGACTTACTAAGGCCTTCTTCACACGGCAGTGATAAATGGCCGTTTTTAGAACTATGATGTTCTATAGGTGTACTCACCCGGCCGTTTTTTTAACGGCCTGACGGCCCCCATAAAAGTCAGTGGATCCGTTTTTAATGGCTGTCAATACATGTAACAACCGTTAAAAATGGATCTGTGAGATGAGGATTTGCGAGGGAACTACTAGTTCCCTTGCTGGCTATCGACGACACATACTCACCAATGCAGCGCCAACTTCTTCTGGTCTGGTCGCTAGTCTCACGGGTTCTGCGAAGGCGACGCGATGACGTCATTGCGCCGCCTTTGCAGATCCCGTGAGACTAGCGATCAGACCAGTAGACAGTGCTGCATCGGTGAGTATGTGTCATGGCGTTGCCGCCGATCCCGTAAAGACGAGGGACCTTACCTGAAGAAGACAGCGCTGCATCGGTGAGTATGTAGGGCATTCATGTCGGGCTGTGTGGCATCATATACAGGGAGGCTGTGTGCCATCATATACAGGGAGGCTGTGTGCCATCATACACAGGGAGGTGTGTGGCATTATATACAGGGAGGTATGTGGCGTCATATACAGGAGGTGTGTGGCATCATATACAGGTAGGTGTGCGGCATATACAGGGAGGTGTGTGGCATATACAGGGAGGTGTGTGGCATCATATACAGGAAGGGGTGTAGCATATACAGGGAGGTGTGTGGCATATACAGGGAGGTGTGTGGCATATACAGGGAGGTGTGTGGCATAAACAGGGAGGTGTGTGGCATCATATACAGGGAGGCTGTGTGGCATCATATACAGGAAGGTGTGTGGGATCATATACAGGGAGGTGCATGGCATCATATACAGGAGGGTGCGTGGCATCATATACAGGAGGTGTGCGGCATCATATACAGGAGGTGTGTGGCATATACAGAAGGTGTGTGGCATCATATACAGGGAGGAGTGTGGCATCATATACAGGGAGGTGTGTGGCATCATATACAGGGAGGCGTGTGGCATCATATACAGGGAGGTGTGTGGCATCATATACAGGGATGTGTGTGGCATTGTATACAGGGAGGTGTGTGGCATCATATACAGGAGGTGTGTGGCATCATATACAGGGAGGTGTGCAACATATACAGGAGGTGTGTGGCATATATAGGGGTGTGTGGCATATACAGGTAGGTGTGTGGCATATACAGGGAGGTGTGTGGCAACATATACAGGGAGGGGTGTAGCATATACAGGGGGTGTGTGGCATGTACAGGGAGGTGTGTGGCATCATATACAGGGAGGTGTGTGGCATCATATACAGGGAGGTGTGTGGCATCATATACAGGGAGGTGTGTGGCATCATATACAGGGAGGTGTGTGGCATCATATACAGGGACGTGCGTGGCATCATATACAGGAGGTGTGTGGCATATACAGGAGGTGTGTGGCATCATATACTGGGAGGAGTGTGGCATCATATACAGGGAGGTGTGTGGCATCATATACAGGGAGGTGTGTGGCATCATATACAGGGATGTGCGAGGCATTATATACAGGAGGGTGTGTGGCATCATATACAGGAGGTGTGCGGCATCATATACAGGGAGGTGTGCGGCATCATATACAGGGACGTGCGTGGCATCATATACAGGAGGTGTGTGGCATATACAGGAGGTGTGTGGCATCATATACAGGGAGGAGTGTGGCATCATATACAGGGAGGAGTGTGGCATCATATACAGGGAGGTGTGTGGCATCATATACAGGGAGGTGTGTGGCATCATATACAGGGACGTGCGAGGCATCATATACAGGACGTGTGTGGCATATACAGGGAGGTGTGTGGCATCATATACAGGGAGGTGTGTGGCATCATATACAGGGAGGTGTGTGGCATCATATACAGGGACATGCGAGGCATCATAAACAGGAGGTGTGCGGCATCATATACAGGAGGGTGTGTGGCATCATATATATGAGGGTGTGTGGCATCATATACAGGGGGTGTGTGGCACATACAGGGAGGTGTGTGGCATCATATACAGGGAGGTGTGGGGCATCATATACAGGAGGGTGTGTGGCATCATATACAGGAGGGTGTGTGGCATATACAGGTAGGTGTGTGGCATATACAGGGAGGTGTGTGGCATCATATACAGGGAGGTGTGTGGCATCATATACAGGGAGGCTGTGTGGCATCATATACAGGGAGGTGTGTGGCATCATATACAGGGAGGCTGTGTGGCATCATATACAGGGAGGTGTGTGGCATCATATACAGGGAGGTGTGTGGCATCATATACAGGGACGTGCGTGGCATCATATACAGGAGGTGTGTGGCATATACAGGAGGTGTGGCATCATATACAGGGAGGAGTGTGGCATCATATACAGGGAGGTGTGTGGCATCATATACAGGGAGGTGTGTGGCATCATATACAGGGAGGTGTGTGGCATCATATACAGGGAGGTGTGTGGCATCATATACAGGGAGGTGTGTGGCATCATATACAGGGACGTGCGAGGCATCATATACAGGAGGTGTGCGGCATTATATACAGGAGGTGTGCGGCATCATATACAGGGAGGCTGTGTGGCATATACAGGGGGTGTGCGGCATCATATACAGGAGGTGTGCGGCATCATATACAGGGAGGTGAGTAGCATCATATACAGGGAGGCTGTAAATAGTGTCTAAGTGAACATCTGACCTTCCTTTGGGTGTTTTCAGGGGGTTGGGACAAAAAAAGCCTGATGCAAAACGGATGTCAAACGGCCATTAAAAACGGACAGATGGACTGGAAATGGATGAAAATTTGGAGACACACTGCAGAGGCGTAGCTAGGTTCTCCAGCACCCGGGGCAAAGATTCAGTTTGGCGCCCCCCCCCCCCCCAACCTCTTTCCCGACATCTCCTTCCCCCTCACCGTGTTTGTTTTCTCTACCAATCGACGTGTCATTTCTTTTTATGTAACGCGAGCATAAAATTATTTGTACATTTCTCAAGCAATATGGTTCTATACACAATACCAGAACCAAGCTCAGTACATAAATACAGCCCCAGAACAAATACAGCTCAATTTAGTGCAACCCCTGCCGTATAGGTGTGTACGGCGTAAAACTACAGCTCCCAGCATGGGCCGAACAATGGTAAGGATATGCTGGGAGATGCCGTTTCACAAAAAATAAATCCTATCATAATCATATCACCCATCATCTCGCTGCAGATCATACAGTGACTACAGTGCTGATTAGAGGCAGAGTGAACATTTACATTAAGTGACTCACCGGTGACGTCTCAGATTCTGTATATAGAGCTCTACAGATAGCCCAACCATGTATGTAGCCCCCCTGTAGATATAGCCCACCCCTGTATATAGTGCTCCACATATAGTCCACCCCTGTATATAGTGCTCCACAGATAGCCCACCCCTGTATATACTATATACAAGGGTGGGCTATCTGTGGAGCACTATATACAGGGGTGGACTATATGTACAAGGGGGCTATATACAGGGGTGGGCTTTCTGTGGAGCACTATATGGGGAGCTATTTGTGGGATACTATATACAGGGGTGGGCTATATCTACAGGGGGACTATATACAGGGGTGGGCTATATCTACAGGGGGACTATATCTACAGGGGTGGGCTATCTACAGGGGGACCATATCTACAGGGGGACCATATCTACAGGGGGACCATATCTACAAGGCTGGGCTATATCTACAGGGCTGGGCTATATCTACAGGGCTGGGCTATATCTACAGGGGGACCATATCTACAGGGGGACCATATCTACAGGGCTGGGCTATATCTACAAGGCTGGGCTATATCTACAGGGCTGGGCTATATCTACAGGGCTGGGATATACACAGGGGGGCTATATCTACAGGGGTGGGCTATACAAAGGGGGGCTATATCTACAGAGGGGCTATACACAGGGGGGCTATATTTACAGGGATGGGCTATATACAGGGGTGGGCTATATACAGGGGGAATATATCTACAGGGGGCTATATCTACAGGGCTGGGCTATATCTACAGGGCTGGGCTATATACAGGGCGACTATATCTACAGGGGGGCTATATACTGGGGTGGGCTATCTATGGAGCACCATATACAGGGGTGGGCTATATCTACAGGGGGCTATATACTATATAGCCCACCCCTGTATATGGTGCTCTATAGACAGCCCACTCCAGTATATAGCCCCCTGTAGATATAGTCCCCCTGTATATAGCCCCCTTGTAGATATAGTCCCCCTGTAGATATAGCCCCCCTGTATATAGCCCAGCAGATATAGTCCCCCTGTATATAGCCCAGCCCTGTAGATATAGTCCCCCTGTATATAGCCCCCCTGTATATAGCCCTGTAGATATAGTCCCCCTGTAGATAGACACCCCCCATAGATAAAGTCCCCCGTGTAGACAAAGTCCCCCCCCCCCCCGCAGATACAGCCACACGTCTATTACAATTAAAAAAAAAAAAAAAATCAAACTCACCTTATTCCCGCTCCCACGCCGTCCGGCAGCCATGGAGACCTCCTCTCTTCTGCGCAGGTCTCCAGGGGGTTGAACACAGCGTCTATGAAAGGCGCTGATTGGCAGGGCAGGATGACTTTCCCTGTCAGTCAGTCAGCGCCTTTCATTGACGGAAGTGTCACTGGTACAAAAGGTACCAGTCGCTTAATTCGTGGAAAGTCGCTGAATGGCCGGGCACGGAACGTGCCCGGTCATTCATTGCTTCTAATTGTACCTGTGTCCTTGCGACACAGGTACAATTATAGTGCAGGAGGAGGTGGCGCTGGCGCCCCCCTCTGAACTGCGCCCGGGGCACATGCCCCGCTTGCCCCCCTAGCTACGCCCCTGCACACTGATGCAAAACGGCCATGAAAAACTGATAGTTGAGTATAGCCCATCTTTTGCTGTTTATTCGCCAGATTGTGGAATCTTCGCCAGCTACAGCACTTCCTGGCATAAATTATAGTGAATTCAATTGGTGGCCCCGCCATTTATGCTAAGCCCCACCCAGTTAAAAAAAGTGATGTGGATGGCATGAATCGGGAAAAAGTTGCAAATTATTGCACAAATATGACGTGCGCCATCATTTTCTGCTATTTAATGTCATAATACTGGCGTATAGCCGTTCTTAAATTCCTCCTATAGCGTTTTGGTGTGTGGCGTTTTTGTAGTATTTTTGGAGTGAGTGGAGTTATTTTTTTTCCAAAATGCAGCATGTCCTTGGTATGGCTTCTCTATAGAACTTCAAAAACATCATGAAAAATGCCTGTACAAAATGACACTAAACAAAAAACTCCATAAAAAATGCACGAAAAAAAAGCGTATGTGAAGGACGCCCTATAGTCCAGGGCATGAGCGTAACTTTAGCCGCTACGGCAGCTGCTATGTGGCCCAGAGGTTGGGGGAGGGTCACTCAGATGTAAAAACAGGTTGGTGCCTTTCAGCTATCTAGCACTACTATGTGGGTTCTCTGATATATGGCGATTTTATCCATACCTGCCATTATTGCTACTTATGCTTCTGTTTTAGTCTCATCTCACTAGGTGGTGCGGTCCATCTTGTTTTGCTCTGGGGCGCTATGAATTCAAGTTACGCCCCTGGTCCGGACCTGTAGTTTAAATTTTGCAGGCTTCAGAGCTGAAATCACCCAGTTCCCCAGTTCTGGGGTACAAAGAACTGCAACTGTAGCTGAAAAATGCACAATGCACCTTGTGAATGACATTTCATACTACAGCATAGTTATATATGTAATGTACAGTGTGGCATAATATGTTGGCGCCATATAAATGCTAACAACAACAATAATAATGTAATATCTATTTTTTTTTGGTATATAAGTTGTCAAACCCCAGTGTGCGTATCATTCGGTGTTTCTGGCTCTTAGTATACATATTACTGCTGTTTAATCCTATTATTGCATTGGCAGACGGTAGACTGTGGGCAAAGATTGTTCTAAACTACAGGACAGCGTTTTCAAACTATGCGCAAAGAAAGACGGGAAATGTAGTCGTTAACCTATTTGGCGCTACAGCGCGTGCGTACAAAGTAACTGCCGCTCGTAGCAGCTGGTCGCTGTTGCCTGGAAACCATTGGGGACTCTGAGGGGATCTGGGCGGGATTTTGGAGACTCCCTTAGCCAATCATCGTGAAATCCGGCAAGCGCCGCTTGACTTCCCTTTCTTTTAGCGCAGGCGCAGTTCTCCGCTTTTACAGCGTCCCAGGCTCAGTTTGCGGTGCTGTGTTCTGATTGGCTTTGGTGGAGGGGTTTTCTGTACCTTCTTCCCGTTAACGCGGAGGGTTATGGGGCAGGCCCCGGGAAGTACGGAGCGGTGTGAGGCGCTGGGCAGTGGTGTGTCCCAGGGGTGAGTGTGTTTCCGTTCAGTAAGTCCTTCCTGCACTCACCACTTCCCAGACAGGCCCTCACACCAGTACCCGATCCCTGCACCCACTACTCTGCAACAATGGCCAGCTGTGTCCCCTATACCCAGCACCTAGTGCCCAATACCTGCCATGCCCGTGTCTCTCAGCTGCCTTCTCGGACGTCCATCACTACAGGGTGGATATAGTGCTGTCATGTCTGCCTGTGCTGCTACACCTTTATAAATACTGTATCATCGCTGGGTCCATTGTATGTGCCCAACATCTGCAGACAATACCTCTGCTTTCTGCTCATATCGTCTCTACAACACACCATTATTATCTCTTGAATTCCTTTTCCTGCCAAATATCTGGGTTTCCCATCTCCTTGTCCATGAAAGGTGTGTAGTATTGTCAGCCTGGCACTTCTTACACACCAGGTTTCAGTGTTAGTACAAATGTCATTTCCTTTATTTCTATCATTTGAGCACCCCCTGTCCCTCACTGACGTAGGGGTGATCGCTGATATGTGTACCCCTGTCTTAGCTTTGTGTACATGTGGTGACGTATATTGAGTCTTATTTTTATACTGCATTTTCTTAAGTTGATCAATGGTTAATTAAATCACTCAGCTGTTTTAGGCCGGGTTCCCACAGTGCAGAATTGGATTCAGAAGAGCAGACCTATAAGGCATGTCTTTATATATTTCTTCTGTTTCGGTTCCATTCCCGGATTTGGCCTAAAAAAAATACATGCAAAATCTGCGCTGTGGGAACCCAGCCTAAAGGTCCTCTTAAACCGGCTCGTCACATGGAGCTATGGATGGGGACAAGCAGTTGTTACTCCGGTCGCTCGTCTTCATACATTATTATCATGTCGGCAGCGCGTCTCCCTGTTTACACATGTGCTGCCGACAACGTTAATATTTTACGTTTTTTAAAGCTATACGACCGGCGGATCAACGAGCGTTTGTTCGTTCATCTGATGATCGCTGCCCTGTCTACACAGGGCAATTATCGGCAACAAGCATTCTATGTATGATCGTTGGCCTGTGTAAAAGGGGCTTTAGGCTGGACTGTAGTTGAGACTGCTCCTAAGGCCCGGATTACACACATCGGTATGTGGCAGTTTTTTGCTCAGTTGCTTTTTAGCCAAAGCCAGAGCTGGATATAAAAGGAAGGACATGTATGAAGAAAAGACGGATGCATCTCCTTTCTTTTGAGTTCTCTCCTGTGTTTGGCTCAATAAACTGAGCCAAAAACGTAATCAAAGCTATGTGTGTGATCGTGGCCTTATAGTTAGATGGAAAGCCGTGCTACAGAAATAGGCCTTAACCAATGACTCTGATTTACGCTCCAGCTCTGCCAGCTGCAAGTTCTGCAGGAAGGATTTTGTGTGTTCCCATCTGCCTAGATGTTGGCGATGGTGCAATATAAGGCCTAATTTACACGAGCGTGTGCGTTTTCCGCACGCAAAAAACGCGGCGTTTTGCGTGCGCAAAATGCACTTAATAGCCCCGTGTGTCATCAGTGTATGATGCGCGGCTGCGAGATTTTCTCGCAGCCGCCATCATTTTGACACTCCGTTTGGATGTTTGTAAACAGAAAAGCACGTGGTGCTTTTCTGTTTACATTCAGAGTCTGACAGCTGATGCGCGAACCACGCAGTTCGCACGGAAGTGCTTCCGTGCGACCTGCGTGCTTTTCACGCACCCATTGACTTCAATGGGTGCGTGATGCGCGAAAAACGGGGAAATATAGAACATGTCATGAGTTTTACGCAGCGCACTCACGCTGCGCCAAACTCACGGACTGTCTGCGCGGCCCCATAGGGTAATATAGGTGCGTACGACACGCGTGAAAAGCACACGCGTATATTACGCATGTCTAAATGATGCCTAAAGCTGTGTATATCTATTAGTGGTATTCTGTACGGTAAGAAAATTGGTATAGGACATAGGTTGTCACTAGACTATATGCCATTCCTGTATAGGGTAGGGGTGCTATCAATATTAGTAAATGGAAACAGTATTTGGCCTTGTTTACTTGGCCATCCGTATCTGATGTTTGTATTCCCTTCCATGTATTTTTTTTCCTTTAAGAATAGGAATGGAGGCCAAAGGTAAACCTTTCTTTGGAGTTTTTCCTTTTTTCACCACGTGGTACTTAAAGAGAACCTTTCACCTCCCCATACATGTTCAGCATGTAATGGGCCGGGCTGCACAAACCCTGGGGCACTTTACTTTTTTTTTTCTAGCTCCCTCTGTTATTTAGATATCGTTGCCATTATATTTGGCGCCCGATATTTAAATAACCCCCTGAACTGTCAACGGGGCGTGTACTGGTAAGGGGGCGTGTTACTATTGCTGTGACACTGTCCAATCAGATATGGACAGTGTTACAGCAAGAGCGAGGATGAGAGAGGAGAGTGTGCGCGCGCTCTCACTCTTCAGCTTTCAAGATCAGTCTTTTCTCCCGAACTGGCAAGGGGGCCTGTCACTGCTGGAGACAGTGTAAGTGCTGGGGAATGGAGATTGCGCATGTGCGCTCTCCTCTCTTCAGCTCTTGCCAGAGATCCGTTTTGTACTGTCTGCCGAACTGGCAAGGGGGCGTCTCTGCTACGGACAGCGCAAGCCCTGAAGCGGCGAGCGCTCTCTCTCTCCAGCTCTTACACTGTCTGTAGCAGTGACAGGACCCCTTGCCAGTTCGGCAGAAGACTGATCTTGAAAGCTGAAGAGTGAGAGCGTACGCACACTCTCCTCTATCCTCGCTCTTGCTGTAACACTGTCCGTATCTGATTGGACAGTGTCACAGCCATAGTAACACGCCCCATTGACAGTTTAGGGGGTTATTTAAATATCGGGCGCCAAATATAACGCCACCGATATCTAAATAACAGAGGAGGGTAGGAAAAAAATGTAAAGTGCCCCAGAGTTTGTGCAGCCCTGACCATTACATGCTGCACTCAACTGTACATGTATGGGGAGGTGGAAGCTTCTCTTTAATGTTATGGGAATTACGGAGAAAAGCTGTGCAAGTGAATATGGACCTCAAATACAGCTACAGTATGTAAACGTGCCTGCTCGACAAGGATTACCATGTGTAATAACGAATCTATGTACTCCCTACAGGAGTGAGCAATACTTTGCTGAACTTGGGAGCCAGTGTGACCACTCCGGGAGTCAGTATGATTTTTTTTTTTTTGTGTGGCCATAAAACTCAGACATTAATAGAAAACATCCCAAAGAGGCACCATGAGCTGGTTTTCTAGGCACATGGCTACTGGGATTTTTACAACTTGCTCCACCAGCCTGCTTCTTAGTGCCCCTCTTTGGGCAGGGTTCCGACAGTGCAGATTTTTCATGTCGTTTTTAAGCAAAAACCAGGAACGGAAGCTAAGCACAAGAAATCTATAAAGGAAGGCCTTATAGGTCTGCTCTCCTTGATCCATTTCTGGTTTTGGCATACAAAATGCATGCAAAATCTGCACTGTGGGATCCCAGCTTTAGGGTATGTTTCCACACAGAGGATACGCTGCAGATTTTCTGCAACAGAGAATCGGCAGCGGAATCTAAAGAAAAACAAAACACTGCGTAAACGCAGTAAAAATCCTAAGAAAATAAATCTGTTGCGGAATTTCTGCTCCCCATTGAATTCTATGGGCCAAACACGCAGCATAAATTGACATGCGGAATTTAAAGTTTCACTGCAGAACACTTTCCGCACGTTTTTTCTGGGGGTTTTTTCCGCAGCGTAGGCATGAGGTTTTCTAACACAAACTTCTGTTGCGGAAATTCTGCAGCATTTACGCTACTTGGGAACCAGGGCCATAAAATGTATTATCAGCATTCTGAAACATTGGCACCTATTCCACATCTAACCATATACTGTGTATAAGGGATTTGATGCTATTAGTAGATAATTATCTTCAATTTGAGTGATGCCCACCCATACGTTCTCAGGCAAAAGAGTAGTAGTTAGAAGTCTTTCCTTTCTATTGAAGGTTTTAGGCTCTACTCTTGGCATTGGCTAAAGAAGAAAAACATACAAATATCTGCGGCTAACTGCTCTGAGTGAATCTGGCCTTTTGATGGTTTAGATCTTTGTTGTTGTGGTTGTATACCATATACTGTATTCAGCCATTTAATCTTCTATGGCTCTGTTCACGTGGTTGTCATGGGTTCCCTTTGTACAGGATCCATAATGGCTCCGTTTTGATCCATTTTTAAAACTGATCCTACTGGATCCCATTTCCTCATAATAGGGCTGTGAGGCTTCGGTTAATCAGTTTTTTTTTTTTTACTGGGCAGAATAGAGCTGCAGACTACACTATTCTACTGGTCAGGGGCAAAGTAACCATAACACCAGCTTAAACGCAAAGGGACACGTTTCTTCACATGTTATACCATCAAATAATGATGCTCTTATGTTCATGATGTTTTCTGCTTGTATTAAATGAGCTGGGTATATAGGTGTTTGGATGTATGTGTGTGTGTGTGTGTATATATATATATATTATACATAATTATACTTATATCTTACACTTTGGAAATTAGATGTTTTGATTTGGTTATTTAAAAGCTCCTTTATACTCATTATGTTCCTTATTTTTGCACTATATTATAGGTTTGCTGTTAGTGAGTTTGTGGAACTAAAAGGAAAGGACCAGAGGTAAGAAGATTTTTTACAACGTATTTTTTTAAAAAAATTTTGTTTATCATAAAAAGTTTACACCACGAAAATGATTTCCAAAATTTTCGGATCTTGTTGTACATTAAAGAGAACCTTTCACCTACCCATTAGTGTGCAGCATGTAATAGGCGGGGCTGTACAAACCCTGTCTCACTATAAAAATAAATTCCTATCTCTTGCCGTTATTTAGATATCAGTGCCATTGTATTTGGCGCCTGATATTTAAAGGGAATGTGTCGCTAGAAAATTTTTTTTTTTTAAGTTAAGCTGTTAGTATATAAATGATTACACATTGATCAAATTTTTTTCACAAGTCAGGAAATATTATAAATTAGATTCTAATTTATAACATATCCATGTGCTGGTCACTAGAGGGAGCAATTCCCAAAATTGCGGCATTGGCATGTGGTAAAGCAACCTCATTGCTTTATGCTGCAAAATTGGAGAAGACTCACTCGCTCTAGTGTGCTCAAACAATCCCCCGTCCTTTATCCTGTCTAGTGCCAGGAGAAAGCACGGGGTTGATTGTGCAAACCTCCTACACTGTGTGCCGCATGCGCCGTTCACACACAGACGGCGTACGCTATAGTGAATGGAACGGCTCCCGTTCGCATTCTCTATGGGGATGTATGTGCCGTATTCCATCTCTGTATGTGTCGTTAAAATGGCAGCCCCCATAGAGAAGTAAAAGAAAAAAGTACAACACAAAAACACAAATAAATAAAAATTCTTTTAATGACCTACTAAAAGCAATAACATATAAAAAATTTTTTTTACGTGACACCTTCCCTTTAGATAACTCTTTGAACTGTCAATGGGGCGTGTAATTTGCAAGGTGGTGTGTAACATCGCTGTGACACTGTCCAATCGGACTGTGTCACAGCAACAGCTGGAGAAGACAGCGTGTGCGTGCGCACGTGCAGTTCCGCCGCCACCACGGAACAGAAGAGTAGAAGAAGAAGAATGTGAATTCTTCTGTTCCATGGCGGTGGGAGTATCTTTGGCATTGGAACTGGGCGCATGCTCTCACTCACTCTTCAGCTCTCGGCAGACAAGGACAAGACTGTGTGATCTCTCGCGTGAGATCACACAGTCTTGTTTGGCTTGCCTGCCGAGAGCTAAAGAGTGAGAGCCTGCACGCGCATGCTCGCACAGCTCCGAGCTTCGCGTGCGCACACCCTCTCCTCCAGCTCCTGCTGTGACACTGTTCGTAGCTAATTGGACAGTGTCACAGCTATGTTACACGCCCCCTTGCCAATTACACGCCCCACTGACGGTTCAGGGGGTTATTTAAATCATATCTAAATGGAGGAAGATAGGAAAAAAATGTGAAGTGCCCCAGGGTTTGTACAGCCCTGCCCATTACATGCTGCACATTTATGGGCAGGTGAAAGGTATTCTTTAAAGAAGGACTACAGCAGGAAGCCACAAAGTCTCTTATCAACCCCCTCCATACACCCTTGTATTAAAGAAAATAAATTCCTAGTCCTCGTATAATCAATAATCCAGCTGCCCCCGTGCTCTCCTGGGCAGGGCTAGAGGTGCTAGTGGCACTTCTGACTATAGATACTAGCACCTGTACTCAGGGTGATCATGCTGAATCTGTGGTAATCCTTTGTCCTCCAGGGCCACATTTTCTGTTACTATGCAGCATACTTGAACATATTGTCCCGCTTAGCAAACCGCTAAGCTAGGAAATTATTCATTATGGATTCTGAAAAACTTCTTATGTATTTGGGTATTCTCATCTTAACAATCCCTTTTCAGTTTGAAGCCGACCTGGCAATCAGCTGATCGCCACAGGTCCGCCCTTCTGAATCCATTGTGTATCATCACTGTCCATATGTTTATGTTCTAGGTGCCAAGTAAATGAATGGCTGACTATTTTCTACATGGGCGGGCCGCTTTCTGTTAGGGCTTGTCCACACGTAACAGAATTGCTGCAGAAAATTTCGATAGCATTTCTGTTGAAAGTAGTAGATTTTCCAATGCAGAAAATGGTGCGTATTTTGTTGCGTTTTTCTCAATGCAGGGAGATGGTGACATCCCTGAAAAACGCAGCAATTCAGTCTACTTTCCGAAGCAGGAATTGACATGCTGCGGTCCAAATAATACACACCTCAGGTCATTTTCCGCTCTGAATATATACGCAGCATATGGATGAGATTTGTTAAATCTCACCTACTTTGCTGGTACTATATTCTGCTGCGTATTATATCGCTATGTGCAGCTACATACACACACTATAACATCACTGTAGTGTCCTGATAATAAATATACATCACTACCAGCCTGGACGTGATGTTTATTCAGAATCCTGAGACGTCTGTGAGATTTACAGCAAGGCAAACGTAATCTCGCGAGATTACGATGTAACCTGTCATTTCAAACGAGATTACGTTTGCCTTGCTGGAAATCTCACAGAAAAGATTCAGAAGTGTCAGGATTCTGAATAAACATCACGTCCTGGCTGGAGGTAATGTATATTCATTTTCAGGACACTGCAGTAATGTTAGTGTTTGTGTATGTAGCTGCACCTAGCGATATAACTATCGCTAGTGCCGTGTAAATGAATGGAGAGAAGTGTATGACGCTGATTGGTCAGAGTAATACACTCCTCTAGACCAAGTGGGCGTTGTACAAAGTAAAAACACGCCCACTTCGGCATTAAGAAACTCATTAGCATAAAGCTAAAAATCGCTCGTTTTTCTAAATAAAAAGCATTACTGTCACCTACATTATAGCGCAGATCTCCTTATATAGGAGACAGAGCACTTATAATGTGGTGACAGAGCCTCTTTAATAACTACAAAGAGAGACTCCTGTTATTACCCATTAACCCCTTCCCGACATTTGACGTACATGTACGTCATGGAAAGTACTGACTTCCCGCATCTTGCCGTACATGTACGTCAAACGTTTGGCACCGGCTCAGAAGCTGAGCCGGTCCCATCATCACCGGATCTCAGCTGTATCTTACAGCTGACATCCGACTGTAACGGCGGGGACCGAAATTAGCTTCGATCCCCGCCATTAACCCCTTAAGTGCAGCGCTCAAACGCGATCGCTGCACTTAAGGTGTTTGCAGCTCATCGGAACCCCAGTAATGAAATTGCCGGGGTTCCGGTGGCTGCAATGGCAACCGGAGGCCTAATACTGGCCTCCCGGTCTGCCTAGCACCGAAGCCGGTCAAGATCCGCCCGGCGGCGGAGCCTGATCGGCTTCCGTAGCTGCCGGCAAGATGGCGCCGGGTCAGGAGCTGATCCGGCGTCATCAGCGGTGGAAGTCAGCTGTACTGTACAGCTGACATCCACCTGTAACGGCAGGAACCGGAGCTAGCTCCGATCCCTGCCATTAACCCCTTCGATGCAGCAATCGAAAGCGATTGCTGCATCGTAGCGGTTACAAGCAGATCGCCAGCCCTGACAGGCAATCGGGACTGGCGACTGCTGTTATGGCAACAGGAGACACAATGGTCTCCTGCTCTGCCATTACGGAAGCCGATTTAGGCCCCGCCGGGAGGCGAAGCCTAAACGGCTTGCTGTCAGTGAATGACTGACAGATCTAATACATTGCACTACATAGGTAGTGCAATGTATTAGAAAAAAAAAAATCTGACCGTTGGACCTTCAAGTCCCCTAGTGGGACTTGAGAAAAAGTGTAAAAAAAGTATAAAAAAGTGTAAAAAAAGTGCAAAAAATAAAAGTTTGAAAACAATAAAAGTTTCAAGTAATCAAATAACACACAATCCCCCTTTTACTCTTATCAAGTCCTTTATTATTGAAAAAGAATAATAAACCATATGTATTTGGTATCGCCACGACCGTAACGACCGGAGGTATCAAAATATTATATTATTTATTGCACGCGGTGAACAGCGTAAAAAAAACCCGTAAAAAACGTTACCAGAGTTTCTGTTTTTTAGTCACTTTGCCCTACAAATATTACAATAAAAAGTGATCAAAAAGTCGCACGTATCCAAAAATGGTACCTATAAAAACTATAGCTCGTCCCGCAAAAAACAAGCCCTCATACAACTCCGTCGACAAAAAAATTAAAACGTTATGGTTCTCACAACTTGGCGACAGAAAAAATACATTCTTTTTACAAAAGTAATTTTATTGTGCAAAAAGTTGTAAAACATAAAAAAGTTCTATAAATTAGGTATCGCCGGAATCGTACTGACCCGCAGAATAAAGGTAACATGTAGTTTATAATGCGTGGTGAACTCTGTATAAAAAAAAACCAAAAAAAGCTGTGCCAGAATTGCGTTTTTTGGTTTACCTGGCATCCCAAAAAATAGGATAAAAGGTGATCAAAAAGTCACATGTACCCCAAAATGGTACCAATAATAACTACAGCTCGTCCCGCAACAAACCAGCCCTCATACCGCTACGTCTATGAAAAATAAAATTAGTTATGGCTCCAATAAGTCAGGAAATAAAAAAATATGCAGTTGTGCCCGAGGAGAACATTTCTTCTGTTTCAAGAGGCGATTTATCAAGGACCTAAAATTAGGGAACCAGGAAGGGAGGGCCCAATCATATCCGATGGAAGCGACGGTGCCCGTATTATACCAGGATAATACTTTCCCAGCAAAATTCCCCAAACTACAAAGGCGCGGAGTGTGGACCAAAAGGGGGATAAGAAATGACACCATTTATCAGTGCGACACCGGCCTGTGCAGAAAGGATTGCTTCACAGCGTAACACACATCTATGGATTATTTTTATTTTTTTATACCACCTGACTATGCCCCTTATATACTCCGCCCCGCTTACATGTACCCCCACATTATAAAACACCAGCAATACTCAAACAAATATAGTACCAAGCAAAATCCGCTCTCCAAAAGCCAAATGGTGCTCCCTCGGCCCTGAACCCTACAGCGTGCCCAAACAGCAGTTTCCTTCAACATATATGGCACCGTCATACCCGTGAGAACCCTTTTAACAATTTTTGTGGTGTGTGTCTCCAGCGTCATAAGCTGGGCATGACATATTTGCCACTGAATGGCATATCTAGGGAAAAATATAAATTTTTAATTTGCACCATCCGCAGCGCATTCATTTATGGAAAAGACCTGTGGGGTGAAAATGCTCACTACACCCCTTAATAAATGCCTTGAGGGGTGCAGTTCCATAATGGGGTCACTTATCAGGGGTTTCTTTTTATTATTTCACATCTGAGCCTCTGCAGTTGTGAACCAATACTTTGTAAATCGCCAAATTAGGCCTCCACTCCGCATGGTACTCTTCACTTCTGAGCCCTGTCATATGTCCAGACAAAAGATTAGGGCCACATGTAGGGTGTTTCTAAAACCGGGAAACACCGCATAATAATTAGAGAGCTGTCTTGTTATGGTGGCACAAGCCGGGCACCACATATTGGCATATCTATGGAAAAAAATCCCATTTTCACTCTGCAACATTGAGCGCACACTAATTTCTACAAAACACCTGCAGGGTTAAAATGCTTACTACACCCCTTGGTAAATGCATTGAGGGGTGTAGTTTACAAAATGGGGTCACTTCTGGGGGGTTTCCACTGTTTTGGGCCCACAGGTGCCCAGAAACCAATCCAGCAACATCTGCACTCCAAATGGCGGTCCTTCCCTTCTGAGCCCTGCCGTTTGCCCAAACAGCAGTTTATGACCACATATGGGGTATTGCCGTACTCGGGAGAAATAGCTTTACAAATGTTGGGTTCTTTTTTTCCTTTATTTGTTGAGAAAATGAAAAAATTTGCGCTAAAGCTACGTCTTATTGAAGAAAAAGGACTGTTTTTATTTTCACTGCCTAATTCTAATAAATTCTATGAAACATCTGTGGGGTCAAAATGCTCACTACACCCCTAGATGCATTCTTCAAGAGGTGTAGTTTCCTAAATGGAGTCCCTTTTTGGGCGTTTTCATTGTTTTGTCCCCTCAGGGGCTTTGCAAATGTGACCTGGCCTCCGCAAATCATTCCTGCTAAATGTGATCTCAAAAAGTCAAATAGTGCTCTTTCCCTTCTAAGCCCTGCCGTGTGTCCAAACAGCCGTTTATTACCACATGTGGGGTATTGTTTTACTCGGGAGAAATTGCTTTACAAATTTTGTGGTGCTTTTTCTCCTTTAGTCCTTCTGGAAATGAGAAAAAATTAGCTAAACCTACATTTTCTTTGAAAAAATGTAGATTATTATTTTCAGGGCCTACTTCCAATAATTTCTGCAAAAAAACTGTGGTGTCAAATCGCTCACTATACCCCTAGATAATTTCCTCAATGGGTGTTGTTTCCAAAATGGGGTCACTTGTGGGGGGTTTCCACTGTTTTGTCCCCTCAGGGGCTTTGTAAATGTAACATGGCCTCCGCAAACCATTCCTGCTAAATTTGAGTTCCAAAAGCCAAATGGCGCTCTTTCCCTTCTCAGCCTCGCCGTGTGTCCAAACAGCCGTTTATTACCACATGTGGGGTACTGTTTTACTCGGGAGAAATTTCTTTACAAATTTTATGGTGATTTTTCTCCTTTAGTCCTTGTGGAAATGAAAAAAAATTAGCTAAACCTACATTTTATTTGAAAAAATGTAGATTTTCATTTTCACAGCCTACTTGCAAAAATTTCTGCAAAAAACCTGTGGGGTCAAAATGCTCACTATACCCCTAGATAATTTCCTCAAGGGGTATAGTTTCCAAAATGGGGTCACTTGTTTGGGGTTTTCACTGTTTTGTCCCCTCAGGGGCTTTGTAAATGTGACATGGCCTCCGCAAACCATTCCTGCTAAATGTGAACTCCAAAAGCCAAATGGCGCTCTTTCCCTTCTCAGCCACGCCGTGTCTCCAAACAACCGTTTATTACCACATGTGAGGTATTGTTTTACTCGGGAGAAATTGCTTTACAAATTTTGCGGTGCTTTTTCTCCTTTAGTCCTTGTGGAAATGAGAAAAAAAATCGCTAAACCTACATTTTCTTTGAAGAAATGTTGATTTTAATTTTCACGGCCTACTTCCAATAATTTCTGTAAAAAACCTGTGCGGTGAAAATGCTCACTACACCCCTAGATAATTTCCTTGAGGTGTCTAGTTTCCCAGATGGGGTCACTTTTGGGGGATTTTGACTGTTTTGGCACCGCAAGAGCCCTTCAAACCTGACATGGTGCCTAAAATATATTCTAACAAAAATAAGGCCCCAAAATCCACTAGGTGCTCCTTTGCTTCTGAGGCCGGTGTTTCAGTCCAGTAGCACGCTACGGCCACATGTGGGATATTTCCTAAAACTGCAAAAACTGGGCAACAAATATTGAGTTGCATTTCTCTGGTAAAACCTTCTGTGTTATAAAAAAAATTGTATTAAAAATGTATTTCTGCAGAAAAATATGAAATTTGTAAATTTCACCTCTACTTTGCTTTAATTCCTGTGAAATGTTTAAAGGGTTAAGACATTTTCTAAATGCTGTTTTGAATACTTTGAGGGGTGAAGTTTTTAAAATGGGGTGACTTTTTTGGGGTTTCTAATATATAAGGCCCTCAAAACCACTTCACAACTGAACTGGCCCCTGTAAAAATAGCCTTTTGAAATTTTCTTGAAAATGTGAGAAATTGCTGCTAAAGTTCTAAGCCTTGTGAGGTCATAGAAAAATAAAAGGATGTTCAAAAAACGATGCCAATCTAAAGTAGACATATGGGGGATGTTAATTAGCAACAATTTTGTGTATTATAACTGCCTGTCTTACAAGCAGATACATTTAAATTGAGAAAAATGCTAATTTTTGCAATTTTTCGCTAAATTTTGGTGTTTTTCACAATTAAATACTGAACATATCGAGCAAATTTTGCCAGTAACATAAAGTCCAATGTGTCACGAGAAAACAATCTCAGAATCGCTTGGATAGGTGAAAGCATTCCGGAGTTATTACCACATAAAGTGACACATGTCAGATTTGAAAAATGAGGCTCTGTCAGGAAGGTCAAAAGTGGCTAAAGAGGGAAGGGGTTAAAGAGAACATCAGCTTGTTTGTTTTTTTTTTGTTTGTTTTTTTAAACAAATTTTTTCATTGATATTTCAACAAAATCTATTATAATATAAGTGTTTACATATTGAACAAGTCCTGAACAGCATGACATCCAAAAAATATACATCTGTTCAAATGACAAATAAAAGTACAGAACTACATGCAAGAAGGCAAAAAGGCTAAGGAAAGAAAGGAAAATTAAGCTGTTGTAGGTACTTGATCTCTACAGTCAACAAAACGATGTATCCATGGGTTCCAAATATTAGAAAAGAAAACCTATCTATTACTCCTGAGGTGAAATAGACGTTCATAACCACAATGGTTAGATACTCTCCCTATCACCTCATTACAAGATGGAGACGTGGAGGATTTCCAAGCTTTGGCAATCAGAAGTTTAGTGGTAAGAAACACATGGCTCACCAGACATCTAAAGTTAGTGGGGAGATCTTCTATTCCCAAAGATAGCAGAGCCAAAGCTAGATCTTTAGTTACAGCAATACCCAAAAGTGATGAGAGGAGTTCAAACACATCATCCCACATTGTCAATATAAGAGGGCATTTTCAAAAAATATGGTAAAGCTGACGTGTGGGGATAAATTCTAGCTAACTAGGGAAGGTGTATAGTACAATCTCATCAGCAATTTATGGTACACTTCCAATAGATTCATGCATAAAGAGGACTTCATAGTCCACTTAATTGCCGCAGTCCATTTCTCAATGGTAAAAATCCTGTCTAGATCTCGCTCCCAACTTAGAAAATGGGCCCGCTTAACAATCTCCACGTCTCGGTTGAGGCAGTCATATACACACTTAGTAAAGTTTAAAGAGGCTCTGTCACCAGATTATAAATGCCCTATCCCCTACATAATCTGATCGGTGCTGTAATCTAGATAAGTGTTTTTTATTTTAAAAAACAATAATTTTTGAGCAATTTTAGATTTATGCTAATTCGTTTCTTAATAGACAACTGGGCGTGTTTTTACTTTTTACCAACTGGGCGTTGTATAGAGGAGTGTATGACGCTGATCAGCAAAGCGTAATCCTGTGAGATTACGCAGTAAATGACAGGTTACAGCGAGATTACGCTTTGCTCTGCTGTAACTACCATACAAACAGTAACGAAGTGCAGAGATTGTGAATAGACATCCCATGGAATGTCTATTCACTGTCTAAACACTTCAGTATCGTTAATGTGTAAGTATAAGATAGCACATAAGGATCTAAAAGGATCCCTATGCGCTGCCTAAATGAATGGAGAGGAGTGCAGGACGCTGATTGGTCAGCGCCATACACTCCTCTGTACAACGCCCACTTGGTCTAAAGTAAAAACACGCCCACTTGGGCATTAAGTAACTCATTAGCATAAATCTAAAATCGCTCATAACGTGGTGAAAACAGATCGTTTTATTAAATAAAAAGCACTGCTGTCACCTACATTATAGCGCCAATCTACTTCTATAGGAGATACGGCACTTATAATGTGGTGAGAGAGCCTATTTAAGTTTACGCCGTAAAGACATGAGATCTTCGTGAATGGATGAGGATTTAGTCTGTTGCAATTGTACTTCTAGAGTTCGGATCTGAGCCATCAGGGAGGTGAAGGTAGCTAATTTCAGTTTTTTGTAGGGAGCTCCCTGCTGGATTAGAATACCTCTTAGGCCCCATGCACGCGACAGCAAAAAACCTCCGTTTTTGCGGACCGCAATTGCGGTCCGCAAAAATGGAGCCATTCACTTTCATTGAACACTGACACCTTTCCGTAGCACTACGGAAGGGTGTCAGTGCCGTGGAAATGTTCCGGGAATTATGGAACATGTCCGTTCTTTCGCATTTTTCGGGCCGTGCTCCCATACTTTGTATGGGAGCACGGCCCGAAAATGCGGCTGTCAGTCAGCGGTCGGCCGTGCCCGCAATCGCGGGCCGTGATTGCGGGCACGGTCGTGTGCATGGGGCCTTAACTGCCTTGTGAGCATTCCATAATGAGTAAGGATTAATATCAGATGAATTATTAAGGTGGAAATATTCCTGAAGTTGAGACGTAAAGTTATCTCTGTAACTAGGGAGTTTGAGAAGAAAGTTCTTAATTCGCCAGGAAGTAATAGGACGGGAAGAGTGCAACAAGGCTATTTGTAAGAAAATGGGAGCGTGGTCGGACCAGGTTGTATCACCAATCTCTGACGACCTAACATTTTGTACGGTATTCCTATCCACCAAGAACAGATCTATTCTGGAAAAGGTCTGATGTCTCGGTGAATAGAAGGTATACTCCCTAGAGGAGGAGTTTAAACATCTGAATGTATCATACAATTCTGCATTGTGTAGCCAATGCGATAGTGTAGAAGAAGATGTCCTGTCTCTGTATGTAGTGTCCCACTGAACATCAGGAATAACGTTCAAGTCCCCATATAGTATAAGCTGCCCTTTAGCTATCTTACAAATCCTTCTTAAAAAAAAAAGAATCTGAGAAGAATTAGGGGCATAAATGTTAGACAAAAAAACATGAGATCATGTGAGAGCCGTGAATCAGGACAATAAACTCTGTACATGGATTTATGAATCTAGTCACTTCTGTTATAGCATGTTGTCGAATAGGAAAAAAAGGAAGGGTTAGTCAGAAACTAAATCATAAAAAACAATAATAACATTATGTGAACCAACATAACTTCACCAATAGAATTGGCTAATTATTACCAAAGAAGCGGGGGTTAGAAAGTCTACCTGAAGACCCCTGTGACCTCAACTGAAGAGGTATGTACTGAGCGTCAACGGTGGGTAGGACTTGACTGCCAATCCAGCAAGATCGTGTCGGAGAAGACTTGCTATTCCTAGAAGAGGAGACCAATGGTGAAATGTTCCAGCCCGCAATCAAAGCCTCTCCTTCGTCCACTGTAGCAACGACATGTAGGGATCTGTTCCTGTGGATAAGCAATGTGGTCGGAAAGCCCCATTTGTAGGCTATACTATTTATCCGCAGAACCGTGGTAAGAGGTATAAACCTCCTTCTTTCTTGAAGTGTCATTTGGGACAAGTCCGCATAAAGATAAATTTTTTCATATGGAGCAGGTAAGGTATGAGACCGTGTAGACTCCGACATGAGAGACTCCTTTAGTTTGAAAAAAATGGATGCATGCAATTATATCCTGAGGAATTTCAGGTGGAAGCGGTTTAGGGAGCCTGTGGGCTCTGTCAATTGTTGAGAAGATGGTAAAACGGTCTTAATAAGGTGTTGGAGATAGGAAGTCAAAGCAGCTGCTTGAACTGATTCAGGAATGCCTCTGAATTTCGCATTATTCCTCCTATTTCGATCCTCCAGGTCTGCGAGTTTCGACTTAAGAGTTTCAACCTCCCCATCCAGGGTGTGATGTGCGTCCACCATATAATTGTGAGCTGTTGTGGCTAGGGATGTCACGATACCAGAATTTGGACTTCGATACCGATACTTCGTTTAGTATTGCGATTTCGATACCAAAACGATATTTTGCCAACAGTAATAAATTAAAAAAAAATTCTTCCATTTTGTGATGAGGCACGTGGTGTGATGATGAATTTAATCTCCACGTGCCTGACATTAATAGTAATTAACCCCATCATGTTTCTCAGTCACAATGGGTTAATGTGTGAGGTACATAATGGGGTTAATTACTATTAATGTGAGACACATGGAGGTTAATATATGGTATGGCCCTCGAATTTCCTGTGGCGCGATCCAGGGGCATCCCCCCCCCCCCCCTTCTCATTTTCTTCTGAATGCTGCAGGCAGCTATGATCGCAGCATTCAGGGGAATAGCGACGGAGATGAGAGGTTTCTCTGATCTTCACAGTTATAGAGCGGGGCTGCGGCTGTGTAATAGTCATTGCCCCGCTCCTGACAATAAGGGTATGTTCACACGGCCTGTTTTCGTCCGTTTTTCAGGCCGTAAACGGACGAAAAATCTGAAGCAGAACGCCTCCAAACATCTGCCCATTGATTTCAATAAGAAAACGGCGTTCTGATCCAACGTAGTGTTTTTCGCAGCATTTTTTTACGCGTAAAAAAACGGCCACGAAAAAGAAGTACAAGACACTTCTTGGGACGTTTTTGGAGCCGTTTTCCATAGATTCTATTGCGAAAAAGCTCCAAAAAACGGCCATAAAAAACGCGAGTGGCACAAAAAAACGTCTGAAAATCAAGAGCTGTTTTCTCTTGAAAACAGCTCTGTATTTTGAGACGTTTTTGACTCTGCGTGTGAACATACCCTTAGTGCTCGCGCAGTCAGCCTGAGGTGATGTGGCCGGCGCTGCACTAATGAGCACAGGCTCTGAAGACAGAACATGGGGGTGTTTCGCAGTGCGCCCGCCGTGTTCTGTCTTCAGTGCCGCCGCTCATTAGTGCAGCGCTGGCCGCATCGCATCATCCTGAAGGCGTGCACTTGTCAGGACTCCGGAGCAGGGCAATGGCTGTATTACACACCCGCAGCCCCGCTCTCATACATTCATGTATTACGATACTGAGCTGTGAGGCCGCACAGCTTAGTATAGAAATACATGAAATAATGGTATCGAACCGTTTGGGGGTGCACAGTATCGAAACAGTATCGAAGTTTCAATGCATCGTGCATTCCTAGTTGGGAGTTCTCCCATCTTATTTTCCAGGTGATCAACTCTATTACCCAAGTCCATTCACCGTGACAGCCATTTTTGTAGAGAATCTCGCCAAATCTCTCTGAAATGAGCCTCTCTGAGTTAACATCATAGATTTAATAAAATGTTCTGAAGCCACTTCATCAGTGGAGGGAATCGCCTCTATGGGATCCGGTATTGTAGAAGAATGTGAACAATCCTCAGCAGGGGATATTATCTCCAGATCTAAACTGGGTGTCTGCCTCCTCCGGGCTTGCAGGAGGAGATGAGCTAGTGAGCGCATCCAGGTCAGGCGCCGTTATGTCAGAGCGGGAAATACAGTGCAGATGATCCGATAATGGGATCTTTCCCATCGGTTCCAAAGGGCAGGGACACTCCATTGCATTGCTCAGAAGAGCGGACTCCCCCCGCACCGGCTGTCGTAGAAGGCTCTAACACCATCCCCCCTCGGAGAGGAAGCAGGAAAGGTACTGCCCGAGGACGACGAGCCTGCGCCATGTTTGTTGCCTCGTGAGGAAAAGAAGTCGGTAAGGCATTTAGGACCCGTCGTAAGAGCCTTCTTCCGAGTCCTCATTATATGGTGTTCTGAGGATGGGTACAGGTCGGTAAGAAGACACAGGTAAGTGCAATTAGTCGCTTAAATTAGTTGCTGAGAGGTCAAAGTATGAAACTCGCAGAAATGCGACCGCAACGTTTGGCATCCAGGCCACGCCCCCCTTTGTTGTTTTTTTGTTTTTGTTTTTTTTAATGAAATCAATGTTTAGGTGCTTATGAACATTTTTTTAAATTGACTTTTACTAATAATTTTGCAAGGTTTTTCTGATACAGCTTTTATGTATTTATGTATAGAGCATACATAGAAGTTGTATCGTTCACTATGAGCTGATTCTGTCAGTTTGGCTGAGTGCAGGTCTTGTGTGTGTCTAGCACACAGGACAACCATAATAGCGATCTTAAGTTTGAGGGACAGTTTAGAGAAGTAGTTGAAGGCTGCTAGTTAGGTAAAATTCAGTCATTCGCTAATACAGTGAAGGAAATAAGTATTTGATCCCTTGCTGATTTTGTAAGTTTGCCCACTGTCAAAGACATGAACAGTCTAGAATTTTTAGGCTAGGTTAATTTTACCAGTGAGAGATAGATTATATATAAAAAAAACAAACCAGAAAATCACATAGTCAAAATTATATATATTTATTTGCATTGTGCACAGAGAAATAAGTATTTGATCCCCTACCAACCATTAAGAGTTCAGCCTCCTCCAGACCAGTTACACGCTCCAAATCAACTTGGTGCCTGCATTAAAGACAGCTGTCTTACATGGTCACCTGTATAAAAGACTCCTGTCCACAGACTCAATTAATCAGTCTGACTCTAACCTCTACAACATGGGCAAGACCAAAGAGCTTTCTAAGGATGTCAGGGACAAGATCATAGACCTGCACAAGGCTGGAATGGGCTACAAAATCATAAGTAAGACGCTGGGTGAGAACGAGACAACTGTTGGTGCAATAGTAAGAAAATGGAAGACATACAAAATTACTGTCAATCGACATCGATCTGGGGCTCCATGCAAAATCTCACCTCGTGGGGTATCCTTGATCCTGAGGAAGGTGAGAGCTCAGCCGAAAACTACACGGGGGGAACTTGTTAATGATCTTAAGGCAGCTGGGACCACAGTCCCCAAGAAAACCATTGGTAACACATTACGCCGTAATCGATTAAAATCCTGCAGTGCCCGCAAGGTCCCCCTGCTCAAGAAGGCACATGTACAGGCCCGTCTGAAGTTTGCAAATGAACATCTGGATGATTCTGGGAGTGATTGGGAGTAGGTGCTGTGGTCAGATGAGACTAAAATTGAGCTCTTTGGCATTAACTCAACTCGCCGTGTTTGGAGGAAGAGAAATGCTGCATATGACCCAAAGAACACCGTCCCCACTGTCAAGCATGGAGGTGGAAACCTTATGGTTTGGGGGTATTTCTCTGCTAAGGGCACAGGACTACTTCACCGCATCAATGGGAGAATGGATGGAGCCATGTACCGTCAAATCCTGAGTGACAACCTCCTTCCCTCCACCAGGAGATTAAAAATGGCTCGTGACTGGGTCTTCCAGCACGACAATGACCCGAAACATACAGCCAAGGCAACAAAGGAGTGGCTCAAAAAGAAGCACATTAAGGTCATGGAGTGGCCTAGCCGGTCTCCAGACCTTAATCCCATCGAAAACTTATGGAGGGAGCTGAAGATCCGAGTTGCCAAGCGACAGCCTCGAAATCTTAATGATTTACAGATGATCTGCCAAGAGGAGTGGGCCAAAATTCCATCTAACATGTGTGCAAACCTCATCATCAACTACAAAAAACGTCTGACTGCTGTGCTTGCCAACAAGGGTTTTGCCACCAAGTATTAAGTCTTGTTTGCCAACGGGATCAAACACTTATTTCTCTGTGCACAATGCAAATAAATATATATAATTTTGACAATGTGATTTTCAGTTTTTTTTATTTTTTTATATAATCTATCTCTCACTGGTAAAATTAACCTAGCCTAAAAATTCTAGACTGTTCATGTCTTTGACAGTGGGCAAACTTACAAAATCAGCAAGGGATCAAATACTTATTTCCTTCACTGTATATTGTTATTGGAAGAATTGCTCCCAGCCAGGGCAAGCTTAGCAACCTGGGGGAGTGAGGGTTTACGCAGATGGACGGACTGTTCCCCCTCCCACCCACATATCCTGCCAATAGACCACAGGCTATTAAGTCCTAAAACAACTTGTAGTCTGTTGACAGCTGCCAGAGAACCTGCAAGGAATTAGAAATCTCCCTAGTTGCTAGGGCTGGACAATTATGTCCTAAAGCAAAAAAATCTATAGCTGCTCCATATAATGCCCTCAATAGTGCCGGATAAAAAGAATAATATACATACTCCCCCCAACCCCATTTCAATGACGAGTGGAGGAGATCCCTCTGTTCTGTGCGGCACGGCACAGACAGGCGCGATGACGTCACTGCCTCGCGTCCAATGGTACATAGTGAATGGTAGAGCAGGGACCCTGCTCTACGACTGGTTTCAACTGTATATGCGTCCAGAAGATGCAGATACAGTTTAAAAAATAATTGATAAAACCAAACTTCGCGAGATGACGTCTATTAATTGCGCTGAATTTTGATTATTTTTCGATTTCATTGCCCAGCCCTACTAGTTGCCCAACTTTACTTTATTGTTCTGTAACTATTTTCTAATGAAATTGCAAATAATTCACGTCTCTGCATATCACTTTTATGTAAACTCCATGCTGTAGGTTTACCTGTTAGTATTGTTTATTTATTACTTACGCTTTTCTTTAGAAGGGCCTGTCCACACCTGCGTCTGTGTTTCCGTTGTTGTTTTCCATCAAAGGAGCAGAACTAAAATACCATAAGGGTATGTTCACACGGCTTATTTTCGGCCGTCTTTCAGGCCAAAAATGGTAGAAAAATCTGAAGCAGAACGCCTCCAAACATCTGCCAATTTATTTCAATGGGGAAAACGGCGTTCTTTTCTGCCGGGCCTTTTTTTTACGTGGCCATTTTTCAAAACGGCCAGGTAAAAAAAACGACCCCGAAAAAGTGCATGTCACTTCTTGAGCCGTTTTTCATTGACTATAGAAAACCAGCTCCAAAAACGCAGCGAAAAACGCATGTTGATTAAAAAATGGCTGAAAATCAGGAGCGGTTTTCCCTTGAAAACCGCTCTGTATTTTCAGTAGTTTTTATTAAGCGTGTTAACATCGCCTTAGCGTCGGTTCCTTTGCATGACGGACACCATCGGCGCCCGACAAAACCCGTTGACTTTAATGTGGTCCGTCGGGTTTCCGTCATGGTGTTTTTTTTATTTTCTAGATAACTTATTTTTTTTATTAGGTTGTATAAAGCGCATCAACATGAATAGTGTTAAGTATGTATACACTTCTCCAAAAACAGTAAATGTCCATTAATTCGAGTGACAAATTATAATTATTTATTGTGGTCACGTTTTTCCTTGCAATACACATTTTTGATGGAGTGTGAGCTTCAGCTCAGTCGCTTATTGAATTACATAGCTACTTAGTTGAGGTGTGTACTACATTGCCTGCCATACAGTTCCAGCCCCGCTAAATACAATAAATATTTTGTCCCACGTGTCCGCTGGTGCTGTTCTCTTTACCTGTACTAGTTACATATGAGCGGCACATCTGCAGGTGCTCATGTGTCTCTTCCACAAAAGAGATCTGTAAGACGTGGTGCGTATCTTCCGTTGTGGATTTTGCTCCAAATTTTAATAGGTTCAATCTGCAATGAAAATGCACGACATTTCCGCACTATATTGGTCACACAGATGTTTTCCACTTCATGTGGATGGGGTTTTTAAAATATATTCTGTAAATTGCTATGGATTTTCAGTGTGTGATTTGTACTGTAAATTTGCGTCAATTCCACCAGGTTTTAGCTGAACCTCACAATTTTGTTTATGCCAAGGCTGAAGAGTGGCAATGCCTACGCGTCCGAGTTTTTTGTTCTTTCTTTTGTTATATTCCCTATAGTCCTGTGCTTCGGAGTACTGATCAGTTCTGCTAAAAAATTTCTGGCGGTCCAGTTCATGTACAGTCGTGTGTGGGCCCCTGTGGTCAAAAGATGCCATGTACAACTGTAAAAAGATAAGCGCATTTAGGGCTACTAAGAATTTAGTAAGATTTGTGCGCTCTAAGGTAAAGGTACACCGCATATCCACCCCAGTGGCCGCGGGGAATGTCCGCTGCGGAAAACTGCAGCATTAGCTGGCCTGCTAGCATGACGTTTCATCCCAGGAGACCACTGCAGCTTGTGATTGGCTATTTGCTATAACGGTGGTCACATGGGAAGAAATGTCTTCCCAGGAGGCAGTCCCGTCTGACGTCATCCAGGCCGGCCTCCTGGGATGACGTTTTAATCCCATGTGACCGCTACAGAGGGTTATTGGCAGCAGCGGTCACATGGGATGACACGTCATTCAAGGAGGCAGACCTGTAGAACGTCTGAGGTAAGTATATGTTTTTTTTTTTAAGTTTTGATTTTTGCGGCGAAATCACTGTGATTCCGCCGCAAAAATTGCAACACTTGACTATTGCGGGTTTTAGATGAATTCAATGGGGAAAAGCTGCAACAAACGGCCGGCGATTTCCACAACCACAATTTACATGCTGCGGCTTAAAAAACGGCACTGTTTGTGTGCGCAGTCTCCACATATCACGTACATAGCGTGTGTCTGAGATTTCTTGAAATCTCATCCACTCCTCTGATACTGTATTATGCTGTGGATTTTCCGCAATGAAATATGTTGCGGAAACTTCGGAGTATTTATGCCACGTGTGGACTAGCCCTAAAGACTTGTTTGTGCTGTCACTTTGTCAGGATTCTCTAATTTCTGAGCTTTCATAATTGGATAGTGTGACTGCAAAAATAGATGTAAAGAAATCCATTTTATTTATTTTTGCTTTTCTTGCTGTTGTAAGAGCTTATTCACACGGACAAGCGAAAAAAAGGCAGAGTTGCACCCGTGCGGGACCCGTTTTCACGGATCCCTCATGGACTTGAGAGATCTGTGAAAACTGAAGAAAATAGGACATGTTCTATTCTTCCACGGACCCTTCACATGGTCCGTTATAACAAGACGTGTGAGCGGCCCCATTGAAATACATGAATTTTTCTAGGCGATGCGATTGGTAAGTGCTGCTCATATCAACGTTTACACAGGGCATTGCTGCTTGGCACACGGATCTCATGGGAGGTTCATCCTTTTGGAAATGTCCATCAGATCAGTTTTGCCCGGAGAGTTCCTATAACATCAGTATTCATTATAATTTTTTTTCCCCTGTCTTTCTTTCCTGCATCAGGTGAAAACATTTACTCCTCGGACATGAAGTGGTTCAGTACCTCCGGCCAGGAGAGACGCCACCACTGCTCAAAGAAGAAATAGTCACGGTGCTCTGAGAGAGGTATTTCCATTCCCAGTAATGGTTACTTGTCTTTCTCCAGACAGGCTTCATAGCCCTTATTATTGTCAAAGATGATTTGATTGTTACTTACACTTTACATGTCACCAAAATGATCATTCTATCTAATTTTTTTTGTCGAATATAAAGACTTTTCATCTTGATCTGTGCGGTAAGATGTCCTATGGGGCAAGGTAGAAATGTGCTGCCCTTTTAATCAGTTGTTTAGGTAACACTTGTACATTGAATTCAGACTACATTCTAGACATTTAAAGGGTACCTTCACTTTGCAGTAACTTTTATTACGGTCAGGACTTATGCACATTGTAGAGTTGTTGTGTCTTCTGCTTGGTCAAAATGGAATCGTTTGCTGCTGATGAACATCAGAAAACTTCTGTTGCTGAATGCGCATGTCTCTCACGGCCTCCAAGTTCATTCTCTGTATGCAGTAGTATATAGCCTATAGTAGGACCTATAGTAGTGCATATAAATGACTGGGAAAACCTTCTCTCTTTTCCCCATTGCGTTGTGTTTAGGATTACACTTTCAGGCATACTGTTTCTGCACCTTGTGAGTAGCAGTCTTCTATAAGTCTCCCATTCATAGCATAAAAAACTTTAGGAAAGAAGGGGGGAGGAAACCACCAGCTCGGCGTCCTCCACTCAGATCTCGCCCGGATCTCCGCGACGGCACACGGCAGACAACATAGAAGAAGTAAAGGTAAGATCCAGCAAAGTGAGGTCGGTTAAAGGAAATCCCGTTTGGCGGATATCCGCCATGATTAAGAATACTGTTTGTATTCGAAACGCGTAGGCTTCTATATTTTGCCTTTTGAGACCATCTACACTGCGTTCTCCCTCCCGTGTTGTATATTTTATATCCGATTGTTCAATAAAGTGGAAACCGGGATTTCCTTTTACCGACCTCACTTCGCTGGATCTTACCTTTTTACTTCTCCCATTCATAGTCTTCATCTTATAAATTGCTGGAAGTAACCCATTAATTTACCTTCCGCATTTTGCAAGCATCCATAGTAATCAGTAGATTGTAAAGAAAATGGAGAGTAAATGTCACGTGTAGCTTTTTGAATACATAGGAGCCGAATTTCAGGCCCACTCAATATTTTAGTTTGGCCCGACTGTCAAAAGCGAACCACAGAACTGGTTGTGATTAAATCCGTCATACCCTCTGCAGACGTAAATGTTATTTTTGTGATTTCAGGTGACTTGACTTGAATCTATGTGGAGGAAGAGCAGAGCGTGGAGGATGTTACATCATCACTGCCGCAGGAATCCTGAACTACAGGAGGAACTGCGGATTCAGGGGGCAGTAGCTGTAGGCGATGTCCACACTGTCCGCACAATGCTGGAACAGGGTTACTCACCTAATGGCCGTGACACCAATGGATGGACACTCCTGCACTTCTCAGCAGCCAGAGGAAAAGAAAGATGTGTGAGAGTATTCCTGGAACATGGAGGTGAGACGCATTTTGTTTCATGTGGAGCATGCCACAGTTCCTCTATAGAGGCTCTGACAGAAGTCATATTTTACATGCAAAACCATTTCTGTTAAAATATTGACTGCTTCGGACAACCCTTCTCCATCTGAATTCTCATCCAACAATGTGCTGATCCTGTGGGATCTTTGAAGGAAGTGGCTAGCTAGTCTTCTTTATCAATTGATAGCCCATGTAATGCACGTAAGCATGACCATTTAGAGGCAGAGAACTGATCGTTAATAAAATAAATTATGATTTACAAACAGGACTTTGAAGAGAACCTTTCACTATGACCGATCTATTCAAATAAGGACACCATTATGGTAACTTAACAGAGTTAGGGCTCCTTCACACTTGCGTGTGAAAATATGTAATACGGATGAGCAATATATTTTTGTTTCCATATTTGGGCTCATCCACAGGCTCCAGAATTGCCGTGTTTTTCCGGGCCGGAGTTTCGGCCGGAAAAAATGCAGCAGAATACAGTAGCAGAGTAGTGGATGAGATTTAACAAATCTCATCCACACGCTGCGTAAAATTTCCGAGCCGAAACTGACCTGCAGTGCGTAATTTTTGGACAGGAGCGTGTCTATTCCTGCTATGGAAAGTGCAGAATTGCTTCCTTTTTAACCCCTCAATGACCGGGCCATTTTGCACGTTAATGACCAAGGATTATTTTTAGTTTTTTCACGGTCGCATTCCAAGAGTCGTAACTCTTTTTTTATTCCGTCGACATAGCCGTATAAGGGCTTGTTTTTTGCGGGACGAGTTGTATTTTGTAACTGTACCATTTTTAGATGCTTATAATATATTGATTAACTTTTATTAACTTTATTTTAGGAGAGAATTGAAAATAAGCAGCTATTCCAGCATTAATTTTCACGTTATAAATTTACGCCGTTTACTAAGCAGCATAAATAACATGTTAACTTTATTCTATGGGTCGGCACGATTACGGGGATACCAAATATGTAGAGGTTTTATGTTTTTTCTATGTTTGCACAATAAAAACCCTTTTAGAAAAAAATTACTTGTTTTTGCATCGCCGCATTCCAAGAGGCGTAACGTTTTTATTTTTCCGTCGACGTGGCCGTATGTGGGCTTGATTTTTGCGGGACAATGTGTAGTTTTCATTAGTACTATTTTGGGGTACATAAGACTTATAGATTAACTTTTATTTTATTTTTTATGGGGGGAATGGGAGAAAAGAGAATTTTGACGTTGTTTTTTGCGTTTTCTTTGGACGCCGTTCATCCGGCGGTTTAATTAACATGTTCATTTTATTGGTCAAGTTGTTACGATCGCGGGGATACCATATATGTGTATGTGTGATTTGTTTTGACCGTTTTACTAAATAAAACCACTTTTTGGGCCAAAAAAGTAGTTTTATTTGACTTTGACTGTCATTATTATTATTTTTTTTTTCACAAACTTTATTTAACTGTTTTACATTTTTTTTTTTAGTCCCACCAGGGGACTTCACTATGCGATGTGCCGATCGCATATATAATGCTTTGGTATACTTCGTATACCAAAGCATTATTGCCTGTCAGTGTAAAACTGACAGGCAACCTGTTAGGTCATGCCTCCGGCATCGCCTAACAGGCAGATGCTGAAGGCAGACCTGGGGGTCTTTGTTAGACCCCCGGCTGTCATGGAAACCCGACGGCGACCCGCGATTTGTTTGCGAGCGCGCCGATCGGGTGACAGAGGGAGCTCCCCCCTCTGTCAAACACATTAAATGCCGCTGTCACTATTGACAGCGGCATTTAATGGGTTAAACTGCCGGAATCGGCGCGCGCTTCGATTCCGGCAGTTGCAGCAGGAGCCAGGCTGTGTATAACCGCCGTGCTCCTGCCGCTGATCGCGTGGGTACAGTCTCAGTACCCGCGCCATCACAGGACGGATATACCCGTCCTCCTGCGCGAACTAGCAGCTGCTGAGGACGGATATATCCGTCCTTCGGCGTTAAGGAGTTAATAGATGTCTCCATCTCCTAACATTGGGAAAAACGCAGCAATTTACGCACCATTTTCTGCCGCAAAAATGCAGGAAATGGTGCGTTTTTGCAGCAGCGGAAAGCCTTTGACTCAATGGAATTGCTGCAGCTATTCCGTTGCGTGTGGACAAGCCCTTATATCCGTTTCTGCTCAGTATTTTGTTGTGAGTTGTCAGTTTTTCGTATGTATCTGGTCTGGTTTTTTTTGTTAAAGGATTAACTGCCTTTATACTGTTATTGTAATGTTGCTGAAATACGGATGTACAAACCAGAGCAATTTGAACTATGCAAAAATGTAAGTTGCATTTTTAAATTCAAACAATTGCCTTCTATGATTGGGCTACATGCACACGTTGCGTAATTTGGTGCAGAAAATCCTCATCAAAACGGCAGGTAAAATCCGCACCCAATCGTGCATTTGTTAGGTGCGTTTTTTACATTTTGATGCGGACATAGGTGCGGTTTTATTCTGCGGATTTTGCTGCGTTTTTTTTAAAATAAGTCAGATACAACTCGCAAGGGGAAACGCAAGATTAATTGACATGCTGTGGATTTTAAAATATGAACCGCAGATCAATTTATGTGCAAAAAAAATCTGCAACATGTAGATGAGATTACTTGAAATCTCATTGACTTTTCTGGTACTGTATTGGGCCTTATTCACACGAACGTGTTTCATGTCCGTGATACGTGCGTGAAAATCACGCGCGTCGCGCGGACCTATGTAACTCAATGGGGCCGTTCAGACAGTCCGTGATTTTCACGCAGCGTAAAACTCACGACATGTCCTATACTTCGCCGGTTTTTGTGCATCCATTGAAGTCAATGGGTACATGAAAATCACGCGCAGCACACGGAAGCATTTCCGTGTGTCGCGCGTGATTAGCGTAACAGTAGATCAAGAAATGAAGGGAAAAATAAAAACACTTCCTTCATTTATTTTTCTAAACATCAAAACCGCGTGTCATAAGGATGGCATATGCGTGAATATCACTCAGCCACGCAGCAAACACTTATGACATACGGAACTGCAACGCGCAAAACGCACACGTTCGTGTGAATAAGGCCTTGCCCTGTAGATTTACCGCAAGAAAATGCACCCGGCAAATCCGGACATGATACGCATCGTGTGCGTTTGGCCTAAGGGTACGTTCACACATTGTGGTGTGCTTCAGAACCGCATTCAAACTGCGTTCAAAACCATATGCGGTAATTGGCCGTGCAGTCAAGGTGAAACATGTAAGAAAAAAAAAATTTCATTTGAAAAACCATGCATTTTAAACCTGCAGTAAAATACATGCGGCTTTCGCTGTGTGACACACTATTGCAATGTGTGAGTGGACCCAGGGCCGGCCCTAGGATAGATGGCGCCCTGTGCAAAATGATCTTTCGGCGCCCCACCCATCATTAAAAAAAAAAAAGCCCCATAAAAAAATTTAAATGCCCCGTAAGTGCCCCCATACAATATAATAATAATATTTAATAATAGATTACAACCCCTTCAAGGACACAGTATTTTGTCCTCTAATTGTGCCCACAGTATTATGCCCCTGTAGTACCCCTACACAGTATAAAGTCCGCTTAGTGGCCCCCACACAGTATAGTGCCCCCCTGTAGATTTTGCCATACAGCCTCCCTGTAGACCGTGCCATAATCCCCCACCTCCCACTTGTAGACAGTGCCATACAGTACCCCTCCTCCCCCTTGTACACAGTGCCATACAGTCTCCCACCTCCCCCTTGTAGACAGTGCCCCCAAACAAAAACCAAAATTGTACTCACCTAGGCCCCGTTCCCATGACGAACTGAGCTGCTCCATGACGGGATCCTGTAGCCTAGTACAGAGTTTCCCAACCTTTTCAGACTCGAGGAAGCACTGGAAAAATAAAATTTGCTCAGGGAACCCCTACCAAAAATTGTTTAGAGAAAGACAGAAAACGGCTAACTTTTTTAGCCGCAGGTATTTACTGCCCCCTATTAATTTCAATTGGAGGTCAGAGGCGGAAACCACTTGAAGACTAAATGACCATCAGCCCACCACTCAAATTCCCCCTGGTGGGTAGCGCCCCCACAGCCCCCTGGTGGGTAGCGCCCCCACAGCCCCCTGGTGGGTAGCGCGAACTACGAAATGACCCTGATAGCTGGCGGGCAATAGACTGGCAGATTCCCCCTTGTGGGTAGCGCCCCGCAGCCCCCTGGTGGGGCGGACGGCCCCGCAGCCCCCTGGTGGGGCGGACGGCCCCGCAGCCCCCTGGTGGGGCGGACGGCCCCCGCAGCCCCCTGGTGGGGCGGACGGCCCCCGCAGCCCCCTGGTGGGGCGGACGGCCCCCGCAGCCCCCTGGTGGGGCGGACGGCCCCCGCAGCCCCCTGGTGGGGCGGACGGCCCCCGCAGCCCCCTGGTGGGGCGGACGGCCCCCGCAGCCCCCTGGTGGGGCGGACGGCCCCCGCAGCCCCCTGGTGGGGCGGACGGCCCCCGCAGCCCCCTGGTGGGGCGGACGGCCCCCGCAGCCCCCTGGTGGGGCGGACGGCCCCCGCAGCCCCCTGGTGGGGCGGACGGCCCCCGCAGCCCCCTGGTGGGGCGGACGGCCCCCGCAGCCCCCTGGTGGGGCGGACGGCCCCCGCAGCCCCCTGGTGGGGCGGACGGCCCCCGCAGCCCCCTGGTGGGGCGGACGGCCCCCGCAGCCCCCTGGTGGGGCGGACGGCCCCCGCAGCCCCCTGGTGGGGCGGACGGCCCCCGCAGCCCCCTGGTGGGGCGGACGGCCCCCGCAGCCCCCTGGTGGGGCGGACGGCCCCCGCAGCCCCCTGGTGGGGCGGACGGCCCCCGCAGCCCCCTGGTGGGGCGGACGGCCCCCGCAGCCCCCTGGTGGGGCGGACGGCCCCCGCAGCCCCCTGGTGGGGCGGACGGCCCCCGCAGCCCCCTGGTGGGGCGGACGGCCCCCGCAGCCCCCTGGTGGGGCGGACGGCCCCCGCAGCCCCCTGGTGGGGCGGACGGCCCCCGCAGCCCCCTGGTGGGGCGGACGGCCCCCGCAGCCCCCTGGTGGGGCGGACGGCCCCCGCAGCCCCCTGGTGGGGCGGACGGCCCCCGCAGCCCCCTGGTGGGGCGGACGGCCCCCGCAGCCCCCTGGTGGGGCGGACGGCCCCCGCAGCCCCCTGGTGGGGCGGACGGCCCCCGCAGCCCCCTGGTGGGGCGGACGGCCCCCGCAGCCCCCTGGTGGGGCGGACGGCCCCCGCAGCCCCCTGGTGGGGCGGACGGCCCCCGCAGCCCCCTGGTGGGGCGGACGGCCCCCGCAGCCCCCTGGTGGGGCGGACGGCCCCCGCAGCCCCCTGGTGGGGCGGACGGCCCCCGCAGCCCCCTGGTGGGGCGGACGGCCCCCGCAGCCCCCTGGTGGGGCGGACGGCCCCCGCAGCCCCCTGGTGGGGCGGACGGCCCCCGCAGCCCCCTGGTGGGGCGGACGGCCCCCGCAGCCCCCTGGTGGGGCGGACGGCCCCCGCAGCCCCCTGGTGGGGCGGACGGCCCCGCAGCCCCCTTGTAGTGCAAGGACTACGAAATAACCCTGATAGATGGCGGGCAATAGACATTCAAAAAAGGACAACTGTGCAGGAGCACACAAAATAGCCAGCTTTCCCAGCTATCAAATAAATGTGTGGAAATAAACTAAGATATAACTTTTATTTAGTCTAGCTAAAGGATTAATCCTTTTAGCTAGATTCAATAAAAGTTATATCTTAGTTTATTTCCGCACATTTATTTGATAGCTGGGAAAGCTGGCTATTTTGTGTGCTCCTGCACAGTTGTCCTTTTTTGTAGGTAGTGCCACACAGCCCACAACTCCCTTGTAAATAGAACCTCCCCCAACCCCTTCCAGTATAGATAGCGCCACTGTAGCTCCCTGAAGGAGCGGAATTCCCATGGGGCCGCTGCTTGAAGTTTCTGTCCATAAATGGACCGTGACATCAGGGGAAACTCCTGAAGCGGAATCCCCGTCCACAGCGTTGCTGACGCTATGACCGTCGATTCCACTCCAGGAGAAGCTCCTGTCGACTGTGTCCATGACGTCATTGGCTTCTCCTGGGGTAGAATCCCCCGGTCATAGCATCTGAAACGCTGCGATCGGGGATTCCGCTTCAGGAGTTTCCCCATATGTCACTGTCTATATATGGACAGAGACATCAAGCAGCGCTCCAGGAGCGGAATCCCCGGCCACATGGGGATTCCGCTCCTTCAGGGTGCTGCAGTGGCGCTAGTAGATAGCAGAGCAGGGAGATACCTCCCTGCTCTGCTATAGTGCCGTCGCTACCGCTCTAGCAGCCGCTATGGCTTCTACAGCGGTAGCGATGGCCACTAAGTTAAGACGCGCCGGGGTGGAAAGGCGACTGCAGTTAGTGTGTGTATCCCCGCTGGCAGTTGCAACAGTGCGAGGATAGACACACCCGCTGGCGCCCCCTCTTGCAGTGTGGCGGCTGGCGCCCTGTGCGACCGCACTGGTCGAACGTATCCAAGGCCGACCATGAGTGTACCCTTACTTTAGCAGTTTTTTACTACTAGATTCTGCGACACAGCACAAAACAATATAAGGGTCTGTTCACGAGTTGCAATCGTATCCAGGTTGTTTACGTAGTTTTCGCTAAACCGCTGCGTTTTGCCATTGATTTCATGAGCATCGTGGCAAAATAATCGCTATGTCCGCAATGTGTGACTAGATCCTAAGCCTTTTCATGGGGCTTACCACTACTTGTCTGCTTTAGGCCCTGTTTGCGCACACTTTTTTTAGCACTGATTTTGACGCTTAAACCGCGTCCGAATCGGCATCAAAAACCGCCTTAAACCGCCTCCCATTGGAAAGCGTCATGCTCTTTCTTCCCGTGGTTCCATCTCTGACCTTCCATTGAAATCAATGGGTGGCAGAGAAAGTGTGTTTCGCTGCGGTTTTTTGCCCGAGGCGCTCAATGGTCGTGCATGAAAAACGCAGTGAAAACCGAGGCAAGAATGTCAGGCAGGTCAAAATCTGCCTCAAAAATCCTGAAAGAATTTTACAGCAGATTTTTTCTACCTGCAAAATACTGTGTGAACAGGGCCTTAGACCGCTTGCTATTCAGACTATAAGTTCCTATGTTAAAGAGGTAACTTTTCGCCTGCTCAATAATCTGGGGGATGGAATGGGGGTTAGGGACACATCCAGCTCTTCCACAACCCAGGCCCCAGCTCCCTCTCCAGCTTTTAATGTTTTACGGTAATTAAGTGGGATTTGACTGAACGTCTCAATATAACCTTAGGCTATGTTCACACAGAGTTTTTTGACGCGGAAACCGCGCCGCAAAACTCGTCAAAAACGGGCCAAAAATTGAGGCGTCTTTGGAGGGACATGCCCTATCTTCGGGCGTTTACGCCTCTGACCTCCCATTGACATCAATGGGAGGCAGAGAAAGCGTATTTCGCTGCGTTTACATGTCCTATCTTTCCTCAGATCGGAGACTCTGACCATTTTTCACGGACCCGATTCACCCGCTAAAGTGAATGGGTCCGTGAAGACTATCGGGTGCCACTCAGATGCCGTCAAAAGCGGCCCGAGTGGCACAACGGTTGTGTGCAAGAGACCTTAGGCTGGGTTCACATAGTGCATTTTGGTTATGTTTTTAGCATGCGTTTTCTTTGTGGATAAGCTCACATATATCTCCATGGTCGTTTATCAACCAAAACAAAAAAACGTGTGTCAAAAATGCAAGGTCTGAACTAACGCAACCTTAGGCAAGCACACGGCTTTCCTGGACTTAGCATTTCTTGGAGCCTTGACAAATAAATTGTTCTGGGGAAACCCCCCTCCAATCACCCCACTAGTCACTATCTCCCTGTACACTTTAACCCCTTCACTGGCCTAAAATACTACAGATAATACCACGATCCCTTTCACCATTTTAAACCACCAGGAATATTGGATGTTAAACTATGATCTACTCTAGAATTCTTCACCACCCCAGACAATTAAAGATAATTGGTATTTACGCCTAACCCCCCCCCCCCCCACAAATGAAAAAAAAATTATGTAGAAAGCTGACGAATATAATGTGCCCCTCCATCTTCCTGTCCCATGGGCACCAATGCATTTGGAATCTCCCTTTGCAGAGAGCGAGGAGAAGAGGTTTTACTTTGACCTTTTTACAGTGTGCGGAAGATTATTTATTTGGTAGTCTTGCTACTTTCAAAACTTAAGACAAAGTGGACAAAATAATTACGAAAATAAAAGTTTTTTCCTTTATTTCCATTCAAGTAAATTCCCCCAAAATAAAGCCCCTTAAAGTCATGTGCATAAAAGTGGCCACCGCTCCTGGTTCTTTCCAGAGTTCTGGAGTGTCGCGTGTGCTGAGGGCTTTATGAATGCCTATAGAGAACTGTGCTGTCAATAGCCGGGATCATACATTACATGTGCATATTATACCGTCACATCTACAATTTATCCATTAATAAATCTCATCAACTTACCTATTTATTGTTGGTATTAGGAGTCTGCTTTTCTCCAATGCTAAAGAATGATTCAGGCTAGGGCTACACGACCACTTTGACTGCGACACCGCTCGCTGTGTTCCCCTGTATGCATCACAGGTAATTAAAGGGAATGTGACTGCGTTGCGACACGCAAGTTTCTGCGACCTGACGGTCATAAGAAATCCAAACATGCTCTGGTTGCGATTTGTGTGCAATTTTGATGCAGTTTGCCATTTTGTTTGTTGCCAGGAGATGGCAGCACGTCACATAAAATGTATTTGAAGGGAACTTTAGAGACCTCTGTAAATTACAGCGTCCTTCGGCTGTTATAATAAACTAAAGTGTGCAATGGCACCCACAAAATACCCACTGAACTCTGAGGGAGAATGTCACCTGACTGGCTCCATGCCAACTTTTTTCTACTGGAGCCATATTTGGTTTTCTCTATCCCTCTCCATGGGGACCCACGCTCTTACATACAGTATGTCTCTTAAGAGCATTACAGGTGCCGCATTTGAGGTTGGAATTGGAGTTCTATAGACCGATATAAATGGACATTGTTACATTGAAGACATTAGTGACATATAGCTAGGATGATCACCAACGTCTGATCCGCCAGGGGTCCAACAGCTGTGAAAAGGAGACATGTGGCATGGCACTTTCCTAGCGATAACTTTCCTGTTCAAATAACTATACACATAGCTGTACACTTGTATCTGCTCGACTTTAATGGGAACCTGTCAGCAGGCTTGAGTGCAGTGCTCTGCGCAGCGTTAGCATACCTATGTTGTCGGTAAGGTAAGTTGCATGATTGAGAAATATCTATTTTGATGTCCCCGACACTGCAAGTGCCACATAGGTGGCCTTTTCATGTTCCGTCCTACGGCTCTCTGGACTAAATGTTTTCATCCCTGCCCCTCTGCTCTGAATCACGGAGATCAGGAGAACACTAGAGGTGGCACCTGAAACAGAGGCGTCTGCTAATTCAAAACGGAGACTTCTCAGTCATGCAACATGCGTGACCGACAAAACTGCTGACAGGTTGACTTTAAAGGGGTTCCAATCTTTGAACAATTTGCACCACTTTGTCTTGTATGTATTTTGCACAAGAATGTGCATATAGCGCGCTCTATTAACCTGATGCTTAAAGGGGTTTTCCCATAATGAATATATTTCTCCTATCTACAGAATAGGTGATAAATATTTGATCAGTGGGGGTAAGACCGCTGGGACCCCCACTGATCCCGAGAACTGGTTTACCTGGCCGTTCCTGTGGGCCCCATATAAATTAGAGTGGTACTGTGCATGCTCCGGTACTTCTCCATTCACTTTCTATGGGGCTGCCGGATATGGGGAAATTTATGGGAAAATCCCTTTTAACGCTTTTTCCGCATTTGGATGTAAGATTACGTCCTAATTACGATGTTCTGACCGCAATGGGCCATAGAAGTATGTCAGTGGGTGGAGCTGTGGTTGTGCCATTAGCAGCGTATGCCGGCAGTAATATGTAGTTATCTCATCCTGGCTGTATAACCGCTTAGATGCTGCGGTCAATAGCAACATAATCATTTATTACTGACCGGTATTAATTCTTTGGGAAACGGAGTATACCAAAGTGTTATAGAAGCAATAGATCATATTGTGAAGTCCCCTGGTGGGACTAAAAAGAAATACATTATTTTCAGAAAGTTTTTTTTGGTTTTTGTTTTGCTTTTTAAAAAATACTACTTAAAAATAATACTAAAAAAAACATACCACATACAGCTATGTCGATGAAAAAAATCGAAAATATATGGATCATTTCAATGCAGCAACGCATAAGTAAAATAATTCCTGCTGTGCTTAGCACCAATATTGGCTCAGTCATTAAGGGGTTAAGCTGGGCCACGCACATGAAATTTGGCGATTTCATCCAACTTTTATCGAATGTCTATGATGAGTCTATTGCAGAGTTCTTCCTGTTGCTTATTTAACACCTAAATATTGAGCTCATTCCCCGTCCCCAGAGGGGCTCACAATCTATAGTTATAAAATGTTAGTACCCCTTTTATCATGCACGATTTGTAACCACCCTATTAATACATTCCATATCATTTGTTTAAAATTACCAGAAAGATTACAGTGAGCAAATCCATATGTTGAGCAAGTCTAACGTCACCGTGATGTCAATACGTCGATGTCTCCCCTTCTCTGATTTAGTTGCCAAAGCTCTTGTTTTTCCAATTTGTGGTTTCTAGTGTGAAAGTGATGTTCTCTTGTATTTTAATTTCATCTGTAATTGGAAACATTCAAAGGGCTATGGACATAAACCTGGAAGATTTATCTTAATAATGCTTTGTAAAATTCCATACCAAGACTCTAGGACTGTCCAACGCAGAAAATCCTCTTGACGTTTTATGACCTCGCAATGAAACCTGCCATAAAACTGTGATGATTGGGAGTCTGACTTCAAGTCCCCCACCAATTCCGAGTGTATATACAGGCTTAGGTCCCCATTGTTGGCTGAGAGTACTGGACAGGTGAAATCTTCTGAAAGTGCCGCATTGAAAGACCCAGAGCTCAGTATTACACCGTTTACTGCTTTGTTTGTCTATGAGGAATGCATGGCTTTATGCTTATTTGTGTGAATCTGCTAGCATAGTGTCAGGAGAATGGTCCACCTCATTCATTTAAAGTATACTTGTACTTTCAGAACTTTTGACGTGACATATTAGAAGTTTTAATTGGTGGAGATCTGATCACTGGGACCCCCCACCGATCACTAAAACAAAGTGGCTCAGAGAAGCGGCTTCATAGAAGCGATCAGATGTGCACTGTGCCGCTTAGTTTCTGATGGGTTTGCTCGGCTTTCCTCATAGACTTTCTATTGCGCCTGGACACTGTTCGTTCAGCTTTACGATGAAAGCTAAGCAGATCCGAAACGAAGCGGCACAGCGCTTACCTGAGTGTCGCTTCGTTTTAGTAATTGGTGGAGGTCTCCGTGCTCGGCTATCAAAACTTCTAACCTATCACTATAACGTAAAAAGTTTTATGGAAGTATAGGTACCCTTTAAGGGGTGTCCATTTTGCCCATGTAGAGTATATGTTCCATTTCTAAAGAGTGAATTGTAACATTTCATTCGGTCAACATTTTTTATACATTTTCTTAAAAACAGGCATATAATGGCCCAATTTTATTATGCGGTTTACGCCAAAAGTCGCAAATGGTGACGTGTGACTATTTACCATAAAACATTTGACTACTTCCTCCTTGCCAAATTCGGAGAGTGATGTGAAAAGCAGACGTGGTCTCCAAGGAGACTAGTTTAGGCCACATTTCTTAAAAATAATAGAAAATTGCGCAAATTTTGGCACAAATTTACGCCTACTCATAGCAAACGTTAATTTTACTTTATGGCTGGCAACTCAAAATGTGTCAAATTTCTTAAGGTGTATGTGCCTTTTTTTAAACATTTGGCACAAATTGCTCCAACTATCTCCTTTACTTAGAATTGCGTAAGATATGTCAGTCTTCGGAAATGGGATCCATTGACTCATCCAGTAGGGAAGAATGGGGTCCTGCCTTTTTATAATACAGTTTACATGAATGCAGCATGTCTTGGTTGCTATTGGTTTCCACACTTCTCACTGAGGGGCAGTTTAATAAATTGTTTGGGGAGACCCCCTGGTCCTTGGTTTCACATTGTGCCAGGTGGAATCGACATCCTATTTCTGCGCTCCCTGGTTTGTCTTATGTGCCCCCATTCTGTTTTGTGTCACTACTGCTTTGATTTTGTGACATTTGCCTTAGTAAACAGGTAGGTGATGAATGTGTTCCAGAAATATGGTCTCTTCAAACAGCCCAATATTCCAACTAAAGTCAGAGGAAGAGAGATTTCCATTACACTCTTCCTGTCCCTTCACTTTCATTTAAATAAACTACAGGGGCAAGTTCTCTGCACACTGAACGTAGTGTACCAGAAGAGCCTTAAATAATGTATGTTGTATTGCTTGGAAAGGCGACAAGCCACAGAGGGAGCATGTTACCTAAGTTCCTTACGCCACTCATGCCAGACCACAGGAAATCCACAGATCGGCAGATGTTCTGACACATGCTTTCTCTTAACAAAGACTATGAACGCAGAAGACGGGATGTAGAGGCAACAGAGGACACAGCAGGGTTGGAAGTCCTCGTATGGGAATTTGTGTAATTGGACGTTTCATACTGCTACTAGCAGCCTGAAGGATATTTCCTCTCTCAGTGGTACCCCAGTATACAATCGACAGGAAAAAAATGACTCTTAGACCATGTTCACACCACAGTTTGTCACTACGTCATACATATAGATGAATATAGCAAAAAACTTCTACAAATGTAACATATCCAAATGCTTCTGTTGTGCAGACATATAGGCATATGTGTTAAAAAAACAAAAAAAAAAAAACGTAATTTCTCCTTAAAAAAAATAAATATGGATCTGTCTAACGGATAGCAAATGTATGCAAAAATTATACAATTAATTTTGTGTTTTTTTGCACTCTACATACACTTTCATATGTCTGTAGGGCAAAAGCATTACGTGAACTTGGGTATATAGTTCATGCGCTCTTGTTAAAGATGCAGGGTTTTTACAGACTTTCTTTCTGGCAAAGTGGATACGTTTTTAAGGGTTAACTAAACTTTAAAAAAAAAACAACTTTTTTCATGTCATAGGGACATGTCAGAAGTTTTGATCAGAGGGGGTCCGAGCACTGAGACCCCCACTGATCCATAAAAAAAGCAGCAGAAGGGTGCAGGTTTCCTGTTTCTGCAATCCTGTATAAGTCAGAAGATCTGTTACAAAATTAACAAAAAAAACAAACAATCGGTTTTGGTTTGTAATGGGGTTGAAGGTAGCAGTATTATAATGGGGTTATTCTAATGCTGCGTTTCGGTACAAGGCAGCAGCAAGACCTGTCACTTTTTACAGTAGGCATGGCAAACTGATTTCAGCCTGTTCAAAGATGCTTGACACAACCTCTAAATCAACACTTTTCATCTAGATTATTGTCCAAGGCAATAATTCTAGATTGCTTTAGCTTCCCCTACACAAAGCTTATTTGAGGGAGGTTTGGGAGTAGGATTCCCTGGGAGTATTCAGGGATTTTATATTGGCGTCCTTAGAATGGCCCCTCTCCTGGACCTCCAATGGTTCTACTGAATCACTGAGCTTGGGTGTGCTGGTAAGATTTCATTGTACTATACAGTTTTTAGATGTTTAGGTGACCGCTACCTATGTAATTGTTCTTCTTAATTAGGAATTTTATTTTAGGCTGTGACATGATCTTAACATTTAATGTCTGTGGTTTCACAATATAATTACTGTTGTGTAAAAATTCACTGGTTGACATATTGGGTATATTCTGTAACTTTTTTTTTTATTGTTTTCTTCAACAGCGGACCCTACAGTGAAAGATCTGATTGGTGGTTTCACAGCATTGCACTATGCAGCCATGCACGGGCGCGCTAGGATTGCACGCCTTCTGCTGGAGTCCGAGCACCGCAGTGACATCATTAACGCCAAGAGCAATGATGGCTGGACGCCCCTGCATGTGGCTGCCCACTATGGCAGAGACTCCTTTGTCACACTGCTTTTGGAATTTAAGGCTGAGGTTGACCCTTTAAGTGACAAGGGCACAACTCCCTTGCAGCTTGCTATTATTCGGGAAAGATCCAGTTGTGTGAAGATTCTACTGGACCACAATGCCAATATTGATATTCAAAACGGGTTCTTACTACGCTATGCCGTTCTCAAAAGTAACCATTCTTACTGTCGCATGTTTCTCCAAAGAGGTGCTGATACGAACTTAGGGCGACTTGAGGATGGACAGACCCCTCTTCACATTTCAGCACTCCGGGATGACGTCCTGTGTGCCCGGATGTTGTACAATTATGGTGCAGACACGAACACTAGGAACTATGAGGGTCAGACCCCATTAGATGTATCACTCAGCATCTCTGAAACTAGCCGGCCCTGTCTGGATTTCCTACAGGAAGTACGAAGTAAGTCATCCTATTTTCTAGATTCTGCAAGTGTAACTTTTTTTTTTTTCTTTTTCTTTTCTTTGACGTTTTACAAATGTTATTTTCAGAAAATAATTCCAAAACACAACCTCCTTCAAAACATTCTGCCATCACCCATCCGCCTTTCCTAACAAAAATGATTGATTCACAGAGAATAATCCTAAGTTCTTCGAGCTTCATATGGGAGATGCAGGAAAGTCCACGTTGTCATCGGGACTAGTACCCAATCTCATTGCAGCTCCATATGAGAGATAGTGAATTAATGTCCTGTGAAATGTTTTCAGAAAAAAAAATCAGATAAATTTCGAATGTAGTGAAAACCGGGCTCTGTCACCAGAGTACAAGTGCCCTATCCCCTACATAATGTGATCGGCGCTGTAATGTAGATAACAGTGGTTTTTATTTTGAAAAACGATAATTTTTGAGCAAGTTATGAGCAATTTTAGATTTATTCTAATTAGTTCCTTAATAGACAATTGGGCGTGTTTTACCTTTTTACCAACTGGGTGTTGTACAGAGGAGTGTATGACGCTGACCAATCAGTGACCAATCAGCGTCCTACACTTCTCATTGTTCCAGCCCATTGTTACAGTGTGATTGTGCAGTGAAGCTGGTCGGGAACAATGAGAAGTGTAGGACGCTGATTGGTCACTGATTGGTCAGCGTCATACACTCCTCTGTACAACACCCAGTTGGTAAAAAGTAAAAACACGCCCAATTGTCTATTAAGGAACTAATTAGAATAAATCTAAACTAGCTCATAACTTGCTCAAAAATTATCGTTTTTTCAAAATAAAAACCACTGCTGTTCTCACATTACAGCGCCGATCCGATTATGTAGGAGATAGGGCACTTATAATCTGGTGACAGAGCCTTTTTAACCATATCCGTAGAATGTGAGATATGCAAGTGTAACTTTACATGATGTAACTTTACATCAATTATAGTTTCATTGAAGACATGGTCTCTCACTTTTCAATCAGTGCTGGCAGTGTCAGAGTGGGTAGGGATACAACCTATTGACAAAATTAAATAGTTACGCTCGTTGGCAATTTATTCGTGCATTTCCAGGAGGAATAACGGAGGAATGGCATAACGCAGAGTTACAAGAAAAGATGCTCCAGAACAGGTTTTTCTTTTCTTTTTAGGTAATACAAATATTTACCAAAACATAGATATCAGGAGAGCTTACTGGTCTAGCTTCTCTACTCCCTGCGCCAAGGGACATTAAAGGGAACCTGTCACCAGCATTTCACCTATTAAACCAGAACTACCTGCTGGTAGTGGGTAAATAATCATTTCTATATAACCTATAATTGTCTTCTTAGTCGGCTGTATAGCTTTAGTATTCAGCTTTTTAGTGTTCCCACACCGTATGCTAATGACCATAAAAGAGTCAGATCTTCGTTTGAAAGAGTCAGATCTTCATTCCTCAAGTCTTTCTGAGTTTCTCCTGCCTCCTTACTCTTGATTGACAGCTCCACGCCTTCCCCCAGCACACACAATCCTGCGCTTGTGCATTGATGTCCTTTTCTGGTGTGTGCGCACAAAGGGACACCGGATTATTACGATAAAAGGCGCAAAATGTTTGCAGACCGTTATTTACAGTCGGAGGAGGAGTTTAGTAGAGGGGAGAACGGCAATAAACTATTTATAGCAGCGGCCAGTGAGGGATAAGTTCAATAGGTGAAATGCTGGTGACGGGTTCCCCTTAAAAGCTTGTGCAATTTATTTGAATTTTTTTTTTTTTTTTTTTACATATAGATTTTTTTTTAAATAAAAATGTCTATCAGTGTGTTTGGTTCAACTTTCTAAATAGTTTTTAGTAATAATCCGCCTGTTATCGATCACATCTAAGTTATGAACATAGACTTTAAAGAGGCTCTGTCACCACATTATAAGTGCCCTATTTTCTACATAATGAGATCGGTGCAGTAATGTAGATTACAGCATTGGTTTTTATTTAGAAAAACAGTTATGACCTATTTTAGATTTATGCTAATGACTTTCTTAATGCCCAACTGGGCGTGTTTTTAGCTTTTGACAAAGTGGGCGTTGTGGAGGGAAGTGTATGACGCTGACCAATCAGTGTCATACACTTCTCTCCATTCATGTACTCGGCACATAGTGATCTTGCGAGATCACCATGTGCTGTCACATACACCCACATTAACTTTACTGAGAGTGAATAGACATTCCTTCCAGCCAGTACGCAATGTCTATTCATAATCCCGACACTTCGGTAACGTTTGTGTGGGACTTAATGATAGCACAACGTGATCTCGATGTGCTGTAATTCCCACACAAACGTTTTGTTTTTCCATGCCAAAACTACAGTAAAACAGTTTGAAATAACCCTCATTTGACGTCTGTGTAATACATGGATGCACCATGTTGTACCAGAGCAGAGCTGCTGTCCATTCTGGCACATAGAGAGGGTCATATGCACAAGGGTTGTCATGGTAAGAAAGCTTTAATGCCAGTGTGAACAGAGCCTTAAACCTGTGACGGAAACCGGAGAAGCAGTTCTAGGAACAAGTCATAAAACTGTTAAAAGAAACTTTTAAAATCCATGTAGTCCCATCCATGATGCATTTATATGGGGCACTTCTCTTAAGTCTACTTGGTGCAGGGAAATAAGTACATTTCCTTTTAGGAATATATATGTCCACCAGATGTCCTTGTATTCACCGTATCTATATATACAAATGTCACATATTATATTGTGTTTACCATTTAATCTATTGTATTAGGCAGTTGTAGGACACCTGTATCTCTCCAGCAATGTGTAAGATAGCGTATCTTCTATAGATGTACTTATATGTCTATGATCTGCTTTACATGGTCCGTTCTGTTTTACGTGTCCGCTGACCGGCACAGGGAACGTGTTCTCCGTAGCTACCAGCGATCAGTATTCAGACCTGTTCTTATGGGCTGCATTTGATTTGCAGGGCACTAACCACAGATCTGTGTATTACTAGGAGACCAAACGTGCATGTCGAACTGCTAAGAGGAAAGGGATTAAGAGCTTATACTTGTGAGGTTCTCTGGTTGTGCAAGCCATTAAATGAGGCACGTCACTTAGCTTGCAGCATGCCAGGACCGTTCAAAGGAGCGGGCCTTTTTAGCATTAAATCTTCATAAGTTTCTTTAATGGTGGAATATAAATCTTCCCGAAAGAGACTGACCGCTCCAATGAGAATAGAGCGCTGACCGTCTGAATTAAATTTCTTTGAAGAACAGAGGAGCAAAACAAGAAGAAAAAAAGGGACTTCTAAAGAAGCCTCAAGATGATGAACATCTTGGATAAGATCAGAGAGTGTTGGGAATAGCATAGGATATGGAGCCTGAGGTAATTTACTCTACAAAAAGATACGATTATTAGTGTATTTCTACACACTCAGCAGCTTTCTATAGCGGGAGTACCAAGGATTTAACCCTGTCCTACAGCATATCTCAGGACGATATAAATCACTAAGAAATATAGTACTAATCCATTCATCTAGGTGGAATTATTTAATATTCTTGATTATTGGACATTTATAGACATGTAAGGTTAGAGGCTTTCCAGGAGAACAGCCAAAAAATTGCTGACACAAACTATACTATTACTGTGCTCCCTCACGTTACAATATTTGTTCCGGCACAACCATTGTAGCCTTAAAAAATTGTAACTTCAGATCATTAAAACTAGTAATTTGGTCTGAAGCCCCCCAAATATCAATACCAAATAAGAAAAATGAAGGCACGTGACATTTAGAGGACTGCTGCAATTTTATTTTTTTTGTATACGTTTCAGATGCCCCAGTGCAATTTTCTTACTTTTGCATTGAAGCCAACAAGAGAACATGGCTTTTAGGCCTAATTGTCTACTGGTCCTCACAGATCTACTGGAAGATTGAATGTGGACACCGCTGCGGGTACAATAAGAGTGGAGCCACCTGCATCTGGTGTTTAACAGAGCAGTTCATCTTTGCATAAGTAGAGAGCAGTACAGTACATAAAGTACTGAAGTGTAGAGAGGCGCTACTTTACAGCCAATCAGCACTGCAGTAATACCTGTTATCTGGGGTTTTACTACCAAGCGCCAAAACTACCGTTAGGCATCGTGAGCATGACCATATGAAAAATTAGTTAATGCACAAATAGCACTACTGGCATTTGTGTGGCACCATAATTTTTTTTTTATAAAGGTATTTTTCCTATTGATGCATCTGTAGTTTAGGGATGACAAGATTGTAGTCCTATAATACGGTATGTAGGTTTCTTTAGGATCCATGAACATGAATCAGATTAAGTTTCGAATGACTTCTAATGGAGGAAAAACAGCGTCCATTCTTCACTAAATTAAAGGGATTGGCCAGGAAAAAAATATTTCCTAAAAAGTGTCCCCCAGCCTTGGTTTGCCTTCCCTAATACCCCCTACATACTTTCTAACCAGTTTCTGTTTGATCTCCATCTCACTGCTGCTCTTTCTGTTTGTTTACATCCCTTGCTTCTGGTCCTGGCTGTTTCCTGTCTTGTAGACCGCTTACATCCCCCCCCCCTCCCTCTTCCTCCACAGCATCTCTGCTATTTGCATGCTGCCACCCCCTCTATGTTCACCGGGTCATTCCCTGCTCTAATTAGGCACCCTGTACACTGTCACACACACTAATAATCACACAGGGGGATGGGGGTTATACACAGGGATGTTGGGGGTAATACACAGAGATCACAAGGTATCTGCATCGATGATGGAGTTATATCATCCCTGCGTATAACCCCCATCATCCCTGCGTATAACCCCCATCATCCCATAACGGGATGATGGCAGTTATAGACAGGAATGATGGGGTAATAGACAGGGATGATGGGGTTCACATACAGGGATGATGGGGGCAGGGCCGGTTCCAGGTTTATGTGGGCCCTTGGGCAACATAGACTTAGTAGGCCCCTTTGCGGGGGAACTCAACGGTGGCAGTAAAATGGCAGAAAACTTCATCTATCTCCTATCTATCTCTAGCCCCCATATAGAAGTTAGTCCGTTGTTTGTGCTCCCATATAAAAGTCATGCCCCCAGTTTATGCCCCCATGTAAAAGTTTTAGATCACACGTTTGTGCCCCCAGTTTGGTGCCTTTGCTCCAACAAAAATAATTTAAAAAAAACTCACCTAACACGTTCCCTCGATTGAGCTAAACGGTCCCGTCACTGTCTTCTTACTGGTACTTGGCGCTGCTCGCATCCACAATAACCTAGCGGTGTGGCGCAGTCGCACAGATGACTTAATCGCGTCAACGTGACCTGAATATGCCTGGATGGTGGGTCATGTAACCCAATCAGCCCTGTCTTTATGTAACCATCATGGTGTGTGGAGATTGAGGAATAACAATGCCGCCCCCTCCTCCTAGATCAGAAAGTAGAAGGAGCAGGGGGCGTGTACTGGGAGAGACGACGCTCTGTGTCTTTGATCAGCCAGCACTTCTGGCTGAACAGACCCACGGCGTGTCATCAACTACCCTTACAGGCAGTGCGGGAGCTCCAAGAGTGAAGGAGGAGGAGGTGTGGACGTCTAGACAGGAGGAGCAGGGGGCATGTACTATGATGACGTTCCGTGTCTTTGCCCAGCCTGCACTTCCGGCTGAGCAGAAGCACGGCGCGTCGACAACTATGTTTACAGGCGGCAGGACCAGAGGAGGCGGAGCTCCGAAAATCTCGTAAAACATCCGCCCGGCCCACTGCCTGTAAATGTATTTGATGACGCGCCGTGTCTTCAGCCGGAAATGCTGGCTAAGCAGACACGGAACGTCACAGGAAATTTACCCTGGGTGCGGTTACGTGACCGAAATTCAGAACCAAGTAACGAAGCCAGAGGTAAATAGACATTATATTATAATGTTACTTATGTATAGCTGTATGGTGCTTATTTACAGCGCCATATTCTCCTGGAGCAATGCTTCAAGTACTCCTCTGGTAGCTTATAGTATCAATGACATAGAGGCTAATTTATTAATTAACTACGCCAGTCTTGATACGAAACAAGCTAGAGAAAGATGCAACAAATTTATTAAGAGGCGCGCGTCTTCAGCTGCCCGTGCACCACTGAATGAATTCTACGCCAAGCCGGAGCTTGGGTAGATTTCTGCTATAAATGAAGTTGTTAAAAAATAAATAAAAAAAAATAAAAAAGCGTCGAGCTGCCCCACCCTTCTATTAAGTCCTGCCCGGTTTTGGTCCTTTTTGTGTTTCGAAAATACCCAAAAATCACGACTTCTGAGAGGTTTGACTGTTCTAGGTCAGAAAACTGACATAGAAAAGTTGTTAAATTCCCCCCAAGGTCTGTAAATAGCGTATACCCACTAGTGAATGTTTATGTATACACTGTATAGTAATATGGTCTATACATTATATTTACAGACTGCCGCAATATTACTATTATACAGAGACAGTCCAGAAGTGTGTACGTACAGCCCACGACATAGATACTATAAATTACATGGCCAGAAACTTATGTACCCAACTAGGCAGATTTATTATTATTCTGAAATTTAGAGCGCTTAAAGAGAACCTTTCACTACCCCAGACCTGTGCAGCTGAGTGCACCATCTTATAGGTGCTGCTGCACAGACCTTGGGGCACTTTGAATTGGATGTGTAGCCTCTGCCGTTCCGGAGATATCGGTGGTCTTATTATTGGCACCCGATATGTAAAGTAGCCCCCTGTACGGTCAGGTGAAGAGCGCGTACACACACGCAGCAGAGAAATCACACAGTAGAAGCTGCTCTGAAGCTGATTGGACAGCGCCAGAGCACTGACTATCATGCCCCCCTGCCTTTCCATGTACAGAAACTCTCCTCTGATTTACATATCGGGTGCCAATAATAACAGCAGCGGTGTCTCCAGAACGGCTTACTACAGGGCTAATTCAAAGTGTCCCAAGGTCTGTGCAGCAGCACCTATAAGATGGTGCACTCATCTGTACGTGTATGGGGTATTGAAAGGTTCTCTTTAAAACTAGACCCGGCAGGCAGAAGACGTGCCTATTTTATCTCCGTGTTGCACGCTGCATGATAGATTTGGCTCATCCTAATAGACGTGTTAGACACGACACATCTTGGCTAGTGTCATTTACTCCATTATTTTGTGGCATATGCAATTTAGTGCATTTTACTACACACCCTTTTATAGATCGGTTAATTCTCTGAGGCGCAAAAAGTGTCTGAAACACACATTAAATCTGGCGCATGTCATATGCCCTGAATTTTGCATTTGATTTAGTAAATCCGCCCCATAATGCACACTGCTGCTATAATACTGCATAGTAAACAGTCTCTTAAGGATTACAGCGAAATGCGCGTCGAGGTGGCCGGGGACACGCTGGGTTCTTAGTTTTGCTGGTGAGTCCATTCATGTATGAACTTTGTCGTTCACCCGATCTAGATTCACCAACGTTTTATGCAAAACCTTGGACATTTATCCTGAATATTAAAAACTTTTTTGTAAAGCTATTAATTTCTCCTCATAGTTGACACATCTCTAATAAGTATTTGATCCCTTGCTGATTTTGTAAGTTTGCCCACTGTCAAAGACATGAACAGTCTAGAATTTTTAGGCTAGGTTAATTTTACCAGTGAGAGAGAGATTATATTTATAAAAAAAAATCAGAATCACATTGTGATTGGGAGAAGGTGCTGTGGTCAGATGAGACTAAAATTTAGCTCTTTGGCATTAACTCAACTCACCGTGTTTGGAGGAAGAGAAATGCTGCCTATGACCCAAAGAACACCGTCTCCACTGTCAAGCATGGAGGTGGAAACATTATGGTTTGGGGGTGTTTCTCTGCTAAGGGCACAGGACTACTTCACCGCATCAATGGGAGAATGGATGGAGCCATGTACCGTCAAATCCTGAGTGACAACCTCCTTCCCTCCACCAGGACATTAAAAATGGCTCGTGGCTGGGTCTTCCAGCACGACAATGACCGGAAACATACAGCCAAGGCAACAAAGGAGTGGCTCAAAAAGAAGCACATTAAGGTCATGGAGTGGCCTAGCCAGTCTCCAGACCTTAATCCCATCAAAAACTTATGGAGGGAGCTGAAGATCCGAGTTGCCAAGCGACAGCCTCGAAATCTTAATGATTTACAGATGATCTGCAAAGAGGAGTGGGCCAAAATTCCATCTAACATGTGTGCAAACCTCATCATCAACTACAAAAAACGGCTGACTGCTGTGCTTGCCAACAAGGGTTTTGCCACCAATTATTAAGTCTTGTTTGCCAAAGGGATCAAATACTTATTTCTCTGTGCAAAATGCAAATAAATATATATAATTTTGACTGATTTCCTGTTTTTTTTAAAAATATAATCGATCTCTCACTGGTAAAATTAACCTAGCCTAAAAATTCTAGACTGTTCATGTCTTTGACAGTGGGCAAACTTACAAAATCAGCAAGGGATCAAATACTTATTTCCTTCACTGTGTGTGTATGTGTGTATATATATATATATATATATATATATATATACACACCTACTGCTGCCATGAATAAGTAGTGGGGCTGGACACCGCAAACACTCATCCAAATGTCCCCCCTTGTCACGTTGGTAGAAACTCCATAATTTAACCACAAACAAAGAAAGCAAGAGTTACTACGGTCAAAAAAAGACACATGTCCATCAAGTTCAACCAAAGGATGACTACCCAAGTAAAGATAAAAAAAACACACCGTTTATTTATACCATTAAAATTAACAAACCACATGATGTTAATAAAGCCTCACTCCAAACAAATGGCATGTGTAAAAGGGAAGGAAGAGAATTAGGCCCTGTTCACAGGTTTTTGCCGGCAGAAAAATCTGCCTTAAAATCCCTTGGTTACCACGTCAAAAACATTGCCAAAACCTAGGCCTTAGAGCTAACGATAAATGTGATTAACCCCTTAATGACCAGGCTATTTTTTTACGTTTTTCCATTGTCGCATTCCAAGAGCTATAACTTTTTTTTTTTTTTTGCGTCGACATAGCTGTATAAGGTCTTGTTTTTTGCGGGACAAGTTGTATTTTTTAGTAGCACCATTTTGAGGTACGTATTATTTATTGATTAACTTTTTTGGGGGGGGGGGGGGATAGAAACAAATCTGAAATTTCGCCACACTTATTTGCGTCCTAAATCGACGCCGTTAACCGTGTGGTATAAATAACACTAACTTTATTCAGCGGGTTGTTACGATTGCAACGATACCAAATTTGTATCGTTTTTGTATGTTTTACTACTTTTACACAGTAAAAACACTTTTTTTTTCAAAATTATTTGTTTGTGTCTCCATATTTGAAGAGCCGTAACGTTTTTATTTTTTCGACGATGCAGTTGTATGAGGGCTTTTTTTTTGCAGGAAGACTTGTAGTTTTTATTGGTACCATTTTGGAGTAGATGCGACTTTTTGATCACTTTTTAATCACATTTTTTTAAAGTCAGGATTCACAGAAAACAGCAATTTTTCCGTAGTTTTTTTATTACATTTTTTACAGCGTTCACCGTGCGGGTTAAGTAATGTAATAGCTTTATAGTCTGGGTCGTTACGGACGCGGCGATACCAAATATGTGTAACTTTTTAACTTTATTTTGGTTTTTTAATAGTAAAGCAGTTTGTAAGGGGGGAAAAGTGGGTTTTTCATTTTTTTTTTTCACAGATTTTTTTTTTTTATTAACTTTATTAAACTTTTTTTTTTGCTTTTTTTTTTTTACTAGGGGACTTCACTATGCGATCCTCCGATCGCTATTATAATACACTGCAATACTTCTGTTTTGCAGTGTATTACTGCCTGTCCGTTTAAAACGGACAGGCATCTGCTAGGTCATGCCTCCGGCATGATCTAGCAGCCATTCGCTTCAGGCAGACCTGGGGGCCTTTATTAGGCCCCCGGCTGCCGTTGGAGTCACAGACACTCGGCGATCGTATCACCGGGTGTTGGTGGGATGAGAGGGAGCTCCCTCCCTCTCTCCAAAACCACTCAGATACGGTACTCGCTATTGAGCACCGCATCTGAGGGGTTAAACATGTAAGATCGATACGAATATTAATTTCACCCGCCAGAGCAGGGACGCCCCCAGCCCTCAGCTTCCTCTGGCAGCTGAGAGCAGGGAGATTTGACAGCTCCCTGCTCTGGTAACTTATTCCGATGCCACGACGTAAAAAAGACTATGGGCTGGTCACTAATGGGTTAATCTAACAAAGCTCAAAAAGCTAGGGCCCGTAAAGATGACCTATCTACCTTCCATTAAATACAGCATAGTACTACTGAATGTAAATAGTACCACAAATGATCAATGAAGTACATAATCCTAGATCTTTCTAATTGCACCATGCCGTGCCTCAGCGCATGCTTCGCGACACCCCTTCCTCAGGGGATGATAAATTAGATGGACATGGATACATTTTCCCAGAAAACAATTGATTTTATTAGATTTTTTTTCAGTGTTCGTCATATCTACATCCGTACATGTGTATTTATCTATGCTGTAAATGTTTTTTTTACTTGTAATTTTGAGGGGGAAAAAATTATAGTATTTGCTTAACTTCTCCAATGGTATGTATGTTTAGCCATGGCGGACGTAGCCATGGCAACCAGAATGAAACCATTCACTGCTTACATTGCTAGCTGCATTCATAGAACAATGAACAATAGGAATAAGGTTTTTATTATTTCTTGACTAACCAGTTTATCCCCTAAACTAGAAATTCTTTCAAGATAATCTGTTTTTTTTGCCCGTTTTCCACCTGTGTAATTGTCATATGCAGCCCGCAAGCTGGACAGGACACCATTACCGCCAGCGCTATTAAATCATCAATGTGTGCATTCCTTTCTAAGCACTCCTCTTTGATATGAGGCGATCTTGGATATGGCAACCAGGGGTGGAGGCCTCAGATGTTCATTCAAAGAATGAGTATTGTGCTCAATTAACTTTTGGCAGGACATGCTGCTTTCTGTTAAACCCAAATGTTTTAAGATAGGAAGAGTAAAGGTAAAATGCAGCATTTAACGTTTCCTTTGCAGGTCTGCATTTCCATGTAAAAAAAATTAATAAAAAAAAGTTACACTATACAGTAAATGATGGTGCACTTGCTGAGAACGCGGAAAGATTAGCAGTCCGTAGTGAAATTTTTTTGAATTTATAGGAAAAAAACCTGACAGTCTATCCTTAGTGGGCTTGTGCGTACATGTGACTGTACCTGGTACTGCAGTTAAGCTCATTTTGAAGTAAATGGCGCAGAGCTGCATTACTTGGCACAGCCTCACGTACAGTCGAGCCACTATGTCTGATTAAACCATGAAGGAGCAGCAGCGTTTCAGAGAACTACTAGAGATCAATTGATCGGTGTAGGTCCCAGGGGAGTCTGACCCCCACCGATCACACATTTGTTAATTTACACTGTTCAATCTACACCATGAGTCTAAAAGCGAAGGTTTAGGCCCACTGCCCGCAGTGCGTATTATGTGCAGATTTGCCTGTGGAAAATCTGCACATAATACTGTACCAGCAAAGTAAATGAGATTTCAAGTAATCTCATCTACACATTTCAGAATGTTTCCACGTGGAAATTGACCTGCGGTGCACATCTCAAATTCCGCAGCTTGCATTTCCGCCTCAGAATTGTATCTGACAAGTTTAGAAAAGAAACGCACCAAAATCTGCACTATAAAATCACATCTATTGCCGCATCAAAATGTAAAAACCGCACCTAAATGCATAAACAAAAACGCACCAAGGGCCAGTTCACACACTAAGTAAATACTGCAGGTTTTCCAGAACGGAACTCGTTGCGGAAAATCCACAGCAAATGCAGTGGCAGCAAAGTGGATGAGATTGAACAAATCTCATCCGCACTCCGTGGAAATACCGCTCAAAGTGACCTGTGGTGCGGAAATTCATTCACCAGCATGTCAATTGTCTTTACATAAACGCTGCTTATATGTTGCGGGATTTCCCCATTGAATTCAATGGGGATGTAAATCCCGCATGAAATAGCCGTTCCGGTTTTTTGTGGCGGATTCGCAGCGATCCAACCGCAAAAAAATGAATTTAGAAAAAAATATATATTTAAACTTACCTAGGAGTCTGTGTTTCATCCTCCTGGGATGACTCTTCATCCCGTGTGACCGCCGCTGCAGCCAATCACAGGCTGCAGCGGTTTCCTGGGATGAGACGTCCTCCCAGGAGGCCGGTCTGCTAGCTTGGCGGCTAAGTGCTGCAGTTTTTCACTGGATTTTCAGGGCGAAAAACTGCACCACAGTATAATGTGCTTTATTGCCCGGAATTCCCTGCGGTGCACAGGGCGGATGCGCTGCGTGCTATTACACAGTGTATCTGCCACATGTGAACTCAGCCTAAGGCTATGTTCACATGCTTAACAAAAATCAGCTGAAAATACGGAGTAGCTTTCAAGGGAAACCGGCCTCTGATTTTCAGCCGTTTTTTAAGCAACTTGCGTTTTTTTGTGGCGTTTTTTGGAGCTGTTTTTCTATTGAGTCAATGAAAAGCGGCTCAAGAAGTGACATGCACTTCTTTTTACGAGGTGTTTTTTTACACGGCCATTTTTAAATACTGCCGCGCAAAAAACGTCCCGTGGGAACAGAATGCAGCTTTTCCCATTGAAATCAATGGGCAGATGTTTGGAGGCATTCAGCCTCGGCATTTTTAGCTATTTTTCGGAGCGTTTACGGCCCGAAAAACGGCTGAAAATAGATTGTGTGATCATACCCTTAGTGTGGATTTTACCTGCGGAAATACCTGCGTTTATCAGCGGTTTTGTACAGATTTTCTGCATCAAATTATGCAACGTGTTCATGTAGCCTTCTACTTGCTATAACATGTTTCTGATTAAAATTAAAGACTGCAGCGACTATCTGCCACTATTCACATCCCCCCCCCCCCATATCCCAGCACTGAGTGCTCTAAACGGGATTCGTTGATTAATTCCCAGGGCTCCAGGCTTAAAAAAAAAACCGTTTGGGTGCCTTTTGGCTCCTAAGTCTAAAAATACAGGAGCCAAATTATATATTTTTCGGTCGCATTTGCAACCATATTAGTCGCCATCTGGAATCCTGTCTCTGTGACACGTCTTTGATTTGAGTGGGGGAGCGAGATAAGCAGCACCAGAGGTGCCTATTAGCTACTTATCTCATAGGTCAAAATTCAGCCGGTATGCTTTGCTTTGTTTCCCCTGATAAGAGATGTTGAGGGACAGTTGAATTCTCGGTGCATCCGGATAAAATCTGCTAATAAACAACCTCTATAACCAGCTTTAGTTTATTTATCCTCCATTTATATGACCACCTGGCGACTGTTACGTCATAAGCAAAATACAATGGTGGGGCAGTTGACTTCTCCCCAAGACATGACCTGAGCGCTGCTTATCTCGCTTGCCTTGTGAAGGAATGGATTCTGATCATAGACCTTTATTAAGGAATTGATGCCGTTTTCTGTTAAGTATAAGGTCATTGGAGGGGAAACTTCATTTTAAGCTTGGCTGTGCCATGGACCTTACAGAGAAATGATCTTGAGGAACCCTGGTATAGAAGCATAGCTGCTGTATACTATAGTCGCTCATCCAGCCCAGATGTCATGTTCTCCAGTATATAGATACATGAATGCGGGTCCTGGAGTTAATCTGTCACAGATTACATTACATACTCCATGACAATAGAGTAACGTGAACAGAGATCCCACATCTGTGTACAGACGGAATGCAACCATGTGATCAGGATTGAGCGAACCCACATGGTTCACAAACACTGCCAGATGTCCAGCAGTATTCTGCCTGCTAGTTAATGGGGTTGCCCCATTCATGGGCACGGGGGGGCTCTCAAAGTGGAAGGTGTTTTACGTGTTCATTTTCATGGAGGCTCTGTGCCTCCGCAGGAAATCCCAGCCACACAGCTTTCCTGAAAGGTTTGGTGCCAGCCAAGGAATGGTCATCCATGGGAAGTGTTCCAGTGGCACCTGCTATGTTGTACAAGATCCTATTCTGCTGATCAGTCTGCATATTTCTGAGAACTGACCTCATACTTGTTGCTGAAAACAAGTAATAAATTCTTGTAATGTTCATGGTTGAGTTGTGATGGAAAGTTATGCCAATCTACCCAAAAGTTAGCTAGTTGCCGCTTTGCATGGTGTTCGTCCCGTACACAGAGGGATGGGATTCTACTCCCTTCTGAATCTTGTTAGCATGGTGCTTCTTTGGCGGGGGCAGACCGCAGTAATTCACTAAAAGCATTGGTTGACTATTATGCATACTTTATTCATGTCATGTCTTTGGAACCGTACAAGATTTTGTTGAGCCTGAAAACACAATCATTTACAAAAACTGCTGCTGAGAAATTGTTGGGCTAAAAAATTTTTTTTCTTTTTTGTTTTCTTGCCATAACTGAATGGAAACCGCATTTCATCTCTAATCGTCACTTCACAAAGTTTTTTGGTGCTGACTGACGCAGAGATAGAATTGGAATCCATGCCAAAAATCGGACTAAATGCTGCCACTTTAATATCTACCTATGAATTCCTGAAAGAGTTTTGAGGAAGATTTTTCTGCCTACAAAAAAACTGTGTGAACTAGGCCTTAAGTCAGACAAGGCAAGTTCACCTAAGTAAATACAAAGTTGTGCAGCTGCAGTGACATCACAGAATTCGAGTGCACCCATGAAAACTAATGGGTATCTCCTAGGCTCGCTAAGTTCACACTACCGTTAATATATGTTTACCTCTCTACCATCTTTGATTTCAGTGGTAATTCTTTTGTTTCAGTTGCTTTCCGTTTGCGAGGTTTCCATTTTTTTGGACGGAAGCAACGGTGCAGTCTGCAGAACTTTTTGTTTCCGTGAAAAAAAAACAGCAGCCTAGCAAACGGAGACAAACGGAAAGTAACTGAAACCGAAGAATTACCATTGCAATCAATGGTAATTCTAACGGAACTGTTGCTTTCTGTTTAATCTCTCGATCCTCTCTTCGGCTGAGTTCACATGGGGCGGATATGCTGCGTAAAAGCACGCCTGTGGTGCAGTTTTTAGCCTGGAATGTCCGCTGTGAAAAACTGCAGCACTTAGCCGGGCTGCTAGCAGACCGGACTCCTGGGATGACAGTTCATCCCAGGAGACCGCTGCAGCCTGTGATTGGCTGCAGCGGCATCCAGGCCGGCATCTTGGGATGAAGTTTCATCCCATGTGACCGCCGCTATAGCCTGTGATTGGCTGCAGCGGTCACATGGGATGAAACATCAGCCCAGGAGGCTGCGCTGGAGAGAGGAACACAGACTTCTGGGTAAGTATGAGATTTTTTTCTTCTGAGTTACGTTTTTTGCAGCGGAATCGCTGCGAACCCGCCGCAAAAAAAAAAATTCTAAATCTATTTGTTGCGGCTTATACTTCCCATTTGAATTAAATGAAATAAAGCTGCAACTAATAAGCAGCGTTTACGCAAATACAATTGACATGCTGCGGAATAAAATTCCACACCGCAGGTCAATTTCTGAGCGTTTTTTTCGCTCTTTATTTACGCAGCGTGTGGATGAAATTTGTTTTCTCTCATCCACTTTGCGGCTACTGTATTTGCTGCGGATTTTCCGCAACTAATTCCGTTGTGGAAAATCCGCAATATTTACGCAACGTGTGAACGGACTCTTCCTCTGACGGAAGAGAGGTAAATGTATACTAACGGTAGTGTGAAAGAAGCCTTACTTGCACTAAACCCCTGTGGCCTTCCGGTGTGCGTCAACACTCTTTTAGCCCACTATGTAAGCTTGGACAATATTAGCAGACTACTCTTCGATTGTTTGTGGTGTCCGGTCAGGAACTATTTACAGAACTATCAATTCTAGGGAACACCAAGCGATTTTGTAATCCATTTAATGCAGAATATAAATTGTTACTCCTGTACGCCTCATTCTGTCATTTCCTAGGAACTGTATATATGCACTTCCAATGTCTATTTCCTTGTGTGAATCAGACAAAGATTCCTCAGTACTGGGAGTTACCAGTGACCTTTTCTCCTGTTACTGGCTTTCCTCTTTAACCAGGAATGACTAAGTGCTCCTGACACTATAAGGGGCTCACACTACTCGGGACTGTGGATTTTGGAAGTTACTGGATGCAATAACAAAGGCATAAGTCTGGAAGAAGAGATTTGTTCCTGGAAAATACTCAAGTGTTCACTAAGTTTGCATGTGAGTCATACGGTCTGATCAGAGCGAGATTGCACAACCGTCTGGTAATAATATTAGGAACCCTAGGGTCTTCTAGATGATGAATTATACCAACTCCACAGTAAAATCTTCTACAGCGGAAATTGAGAATAATGTTATACTTATTATGTGGTGTAAATAATTCTTCATCCTGTATAGATGAAAAGTTCTACAACTTCCTAATGCACTTTGCGTTTCACTTCCTCACCATTTCACGGTGTCTGATTGCTGTCAGTGAATGAGAATCCGAGGCTGCAAACCCAGTACATACCTAAACCTGCTCTGAGCCAAGAAGTGGATACAATTGTGTCCAGTCTAGGAAATGCTCTCTGAGTTCGGGCTCATTCAGACCAGCGTAAATCTCGTTTGTGTCAAAACCACGCAAACTGACCCATTGATTTCAATGGGGCCATTTACACAAGCGTGAGTTTTGTTGCATGAAACTCATTGCATGTCCTATATTGTGTTTTTCACGCTCCTACACGTCCATTAAAGTCAACCGGTGCGTAAAAATCACGCACAGCACACGGATGCACGTCTGTGTGATTTGCTCATCAATTCCATTGGAAAAAAAAATGTGCTTTGCGAGTGCGTGAAAAACACATGCCACTCACAAAGCACAGATGCAATAACACAACACACACGGACCAGGTTTACGCGCGTAAATCTGTCACGCAGAGAGGTGTGTGTGTAGGAGCCAGGTAGCCAATGCATCTAGATATTTGCTGATGTCGCCAAGTTTTTGGTCGTCTTTTGATGTTCTTTGAGTGTTCTTGAATTGTATATTAAAGTATACATTAGTTTATCCACCTTGTCTTTGCAATATCTCTGCTACTGTTTTGCTGTTATTACTTTTTTTGATTTATGTCTGTTGAGAAAACAAAATCCAATTTGCAACCTAGAAACCGTCAGCAAACTACATGGGACTTTTTTAAGGTCTTTTTGCACGGCCTGATATGTGCCGTGAAAACAAGCGACGATCGAAGGGACAGCTGGTCTATCCGCGCTAATTTGCTCCTTTCAGAAGAATCAATGAACGGTTATTTATGGGGACGAGCGCTCATTACTCTGATCGTTCATCCCCCTACGTTTCCATCATGTTGGCAGCAAATCTCCCGGTTTACACAAGGAGATGTGCTACCGACTAGCGACCTTTTTTTATTGGCCCTTTAAACGAGCAGATCAGCGATGAATGAGCGTTTGCGCGATCATTGGTCCATATAAAAGGGCGTTTACTGCTGACTTTGCTCATTGTGAACCAGATTCCCTTTTGCTGGTTCCTTTTATGTAAATCTGCCGGTTATAATTTGAACAGAACCAATTTACTTCTGTTTTAAGCACAGCATAGATTAAAGGCTATGTAAACCTTTGAAAGTGATTGACACGCAGTACCCACTGACACTGAACGCGCCAGCACCTGACAGATACAGGGTGCAGGTCTTCGCGAATGCACAGGACTTCTCGCCATTCGGCGCTTTAGCAATGATGCAGTCGGCGCGATGACGTAATCACGTCGCTGCGTCGTTCAGCAGAACGAAGCCTGGAGGACGGTGCAGGAACGAGGACCGGTAAGCATGTTTTTGTTTTTTGTGGGCAGCATTGGGGCACTAAATCTATGCGGGGCCCTACCTACAGCCTGTAGACTACAGGGGGCCCCATCTGTAGGGGGTGACTCTAGGGGAGCACGATCTACAGGGGACCAACAAACAGCAATTCTGGCATTGTGACTTATTTTTGATACGCCGTTCACCGTGTGGGCTAAATAACATAACTTCATTAGTACGTGTTTTTATATATATATATATATATATATATATATATATATATATATATATATATATATAGTACTAGTCCTTCTCAATGAATTAGAATATCATCAAAAAGTTTATTTATTTCAGTAATTGAATACAAAAAGGGGAACTCCTATATTATATAGATTAATTACACACCGTGATATATTTCCAGCATTTTTTTCTTTTAATGTTGAGGATTATGGTAACCGTTCGTGAAAACCCAAAATGTAATGTCTCAGAAAATTAGAATATTATATTATAAATCCAATTTCAAAAATTATTTTTGATACAAAAATGTTGTCCTACTGAAAAGTCTGTACAGTATATGCCCTCAATACTTTTCGGGGCTCCTTTTGCATGAATTACTGCATCAATGCGGCGTGGCATGGAGGCGATCAGCCTGTGCCACTGCTGAGGTGTTATCAATGCGGCGTGGCATGGAGGCGATCAGCCTGTGGCACTGCTGACTTGTTATGGAAGCCCAGATTGCTTTGATAGTGGCCTTCAGCTCGTCTGCATTGTTGGGTCTGGTGTCTCTCATCTTCCTCTTGACAATACCCCATAGATTCTCTACAGGGTTTAGGTCAGGCGAGTTTGCTGGCCAATCAAGCGCAGTGATACTGCAGTTATTACACCAGGTATTGGTACTTTTGGCAGTGTGGGCAGGTGCCAAGTCCTACTGGAAAATGAAATCAGCATCTCCATAAAGCTTGTCAGCAGAGGGAAGCATGAAGTGCTCGAAAATTTCCTGGTAGACGCTGCGTTGCCGCTGGACTTGATATAACACAGTGGACCAACACTGTTGCTCAGTGGTCCAAAGTCCTGTTTCCAGATGAAGGTAAATTTTGCATTTCATTTGGAAATCTCGGTCCCAGAGTCTGGAGGAAGAGTGGAGAGGCATCAATCCAAGTTGCTTGTGGTCCAGTGTGAATTTTCCACAGTCAGTGATGGTTTGGGGGCTGTGTCATCTGCTTGTGTTGGTCCACTGTGTTATATTAAGTCCAGAGTCAGCGCAGCGTCTAGCAGGAAATTATAGAGCATTTCATGCTTCCCTCTGCTGACAAGCTTTATGGAGATGCTGATTTCTTTTTCCAGCAGGACTTGGCACCTGCCCACACTGCCAAAAGTGCCAATACCTGGTGTAATAACCACAGTATCACTGTGCTTGATTGGCCAGCAAACTCGCCTGACCTAAACCCCATAGAGAATCTATATGGGGTATTGTCAAGAGGAAGATGAGACACCAGACCCAACAATGCAGACGAGCTGAAGGCCGCTATCAAAGCAACCAGGTCTTCCATAGCACGTCGGCAGTGCCCCAGGCTGATCGCCTCCATGCCACGCCGCATTGATAACACCTCAGCAGTGCCCCAGGCTGATCGCCTCCATGCCACGTCGCATTGATGCCGTAATTCATGCAAAAGGAGCCCTGACCAAGTATTGAGGGCATATACTGTGCATTTCAGTAGGCCTACATTTCTGTATTAAAAATAATTTTTGAAATTGGACTTATATAATATTCTAGTTTTCTGAGACACTAAATTTTGGGTTTTCATTTACTGTTACCATAATCATCAACATTAAAAGAAAAAAATGCTGGAAATAGATCACTCTGTGTGTAATTAATCTATAGAATGAGTTTCAATTTTTGAATTGAATTACTGAAATTAACTTTTTGATCTAATTAATTGAGAAGGACTAGTATATGGCTTAATAATATTGCATATGACTCAATAATTAAAAACACAGGAGGCAGACCTGGAGACCTTCACTAGGCCTTAGGCTGCTATGGCAACAGCTTGGCACCCTGCCATATCGTTGCTGGGAAGGGGGTGATCAGGGGACAGAGAAGCCCCCCTACTTTTTATCCCACGTGAAAAAAAAATCTTCATTCGTAACTTACCATCTTTATCATCCATAATTGCAACTAAATAATTATAATATGATATCTGCCTTGTACAAATACCAGGCGCCTGACAGACCCTATGGACTTAAAATGGGGTCTTTTGGGTTCTGCAAAATAAGTCTGTTGTCTTGACCGCAAAAATAGGGCTGCATGCAGCTTTCTTTTTTTCTCGTCAAATATGGTAGCATTTTCAACACACTCTAAACGGAGCCTCCAACGCAGATGTGAACACAGCCTTACTGTTGTATGCTGCATTTGCTCTACATCAGACAAAAGGGGACCTGTGTTGTCCAGAGTCCTGCTCTTGACTTATCTGCTTGAGGATCCAAGTATTTTCTTGCAAACATCAGACCAGCACTGCTGTTACTCTTGGGCTGTAGCGGTTTCTTTCTTGCTACTCTCCCATGAATTCTACTTTGCCCAGTCTTTATTATGGAGTCCTGAACGCTGATCTTAGCTGAGGCCGGAGAGACCTGCAGTTCTAAGGACGTTGCTGCATCGTGTCCGTTATATTGGCAGGCCAGCCACCCATGAGGAGATTTATATCTATTCCAAGTTTTCTCCATTCAACGATGATTATGGGTTTCAGTGGTTCTTTGAAGCCCCAGAACCTTAGTTAAAAGTTTAGTCTGCAAAAGGTTAGCCTTCCTTTTTTTTTTTTTGGGTTTGGATCAGGACTGCTGTTGGGAATTACTGCTGTTGAGGGCTTTGCAACCAGTTGAAGGAGTGTAGATTTTTTTTTAAAAACAATTTATCGTATGGGTGTCAATAGCATTTGTTGTTTTCCTTTGTCTGATATTACAAGACAAGAATCCATTTTGGGTGAGATCTCTCATATCTCAGCTAAAGGGCATAATTCACCTGCTGAGTATTTTACCACTGCAGACTGATGCTGGAGGTAAGTGAAGAACATGGCTCTTTGCCAGGAGGTTTTGGTTATTAATAATGACTTAGATAGCCTAAAGCTAGAGGTGTAAGGGTATGTTCACACGGGCTATTTTCAGCCGTTTTTCGGGACGTAAAAAAAAGATCGGGTAGCAGAACGCCTACAAACATCTGCCCATTGATTTCAATGGGAAATACAGTGTTCGGTTCCGACGGGGTGTTATTTTACGCCTCATTTTTCATAAGACGACACCCCGTAAAAAGAAGTGCATGTCTCGTCTTTATACGTTTTTGCAGCAGTTTTTCATTGACGCAATCGAAAAACCGCTCCAAAAAATGCTGCAAAAAAACGCAAGTTGCTTAAAAATGGCTGAAAATCGGGAGCAGTCTTCAGTGTTTCAGTAATGCGCACGCTGTTTTTATAGGTTTGGCGCAGGTTAGACTCCTTTCCCTTCTTTACACTACCTATCGGGGGATATACTATACTTTAGACCAGCACATTTCAGGACAAATCCACGGCTATATTCAAAGTATCCGACCCAATGTGGCTTGACGCAAATAAAGGTTCTTTCTGGCGCACGCATTAATAAATTTGGCAAACAATATATGTGCCAGGAAAATAGGCTCGAAACACCGGAACCGAGGCACAAGGACGATAAATCTTCCACATCGTGTTTTTTTTTCACCAATGACTTGGTGATGGTTTTTGCTTTCGGTTTCCAGGGAAAATAAATGCTTTTGACCATCATGTTAAAGGCTATGTATGCAATTTTTTTTTTACTTAAATCAATATTTTTGGTGATTTTAATCTCCTCAAACATTGATTTAATAAAAAAAATAAAAGCTTGCAAAAGTGTGCATAGACTTTAAACACTGCATGCACTCAACTTTACAACAGTTTTTGATATTATTATTATTATTATTAGTGACTTTCTAACACACTGCTACTTTCCCCCATTTGCAGGGCAACCCCGATATCTGCAAGATTTATGCCGGATTAAAATTCGCTACTGTATTGGACTGCAGAACCTCAAGCTACTGGATGAGCTCCCCATTGCCAGGGTCATGAAGGACTACCTAAAACACAAATTTGATGATATCTAAGTCTGGACACACAGTAGAAGAGACTTGCTGAGGAATGCTGAGTGTCAATATTCCAAATGTGGGTTAGGCTTTTTTCTTGCACAAGTATATCCTATGCAATTTCTGATGTGGGACGGAGTCAGAAGGCAGGTATACACACTTGTTTTATCATTTCCCTAAATAAAAATTGACCCGAAAAAGTCTTAACATTTTGGGGTCCAGGTTTTGCGGTCCATTCTCTGTTTCACCTGAATGATTCCTTTATACACTTTTTATAAACTCCTCTTTAATTTATTTCTTCCCTTTCTTACTTGACACAGAGCAAATTTTGATCACTATCTGGGTACATTGGGTCCCCCTAATTTCAGAATGAACCTACTATTCACATACATCTAAATGGAGCAATTTTCTTTTAGCTGAATTGGGGTTTGGGTTGTCATTGCACTAGAAACTAATCGCATCACTGAGGCTATAATGATGGCACTAGCTCCTAGTGGACTGTTGCTGGTTCGCTGCCCGTCTTGTGTGGTAACGATGGGTACAGGCCCCCACATGCTACTTTTCACCTCTCTCTCTCCTCCATAGATATAACATTCAGGTTATAGGTGGGATCAGATGTGATAACTGCTGGGTAAAATCTATTCGGCAGGCAATTATCTAATATATATGGGTAGCTTAAAGGAAATCTTCACTTTTGAGCACATTTTTACAACACCCTACAGTTTATCTATATAAAGTGTTGTTACTACAATTAACCTGTACTGGTTTTAATTACTATATGGTTTCTTTCTCCATTAATGCAGCAGCTGACTTCATATTTTGTCTGTCTTTTTTTACATCCATTGATTTATTTGACTATTGCAAAACTTGGTTTTCGACCCAAAAACGTATGCAACGGATCTGATGATGGATCCCAATGTTTTAGTGGTATGCTTTTTGGCACCATTTTGTCATACAATTCAGCCATCATCATCATCATCATGTGTTTCTCCGCATGCTGGGTCGTTGGTTACGTTTATAAAAAATTATATATGTTTTTGCATCTTATTTTTTTACATTGAAATCAATGAAATGACCGATTGAGAAGATAATGCAATGGATTTGGTCACGCGTTTTTACATCCGGGTTTTCTTTCTTGACACATTGTAGTAACCAGAGATCAATGCATTGTGGGAGTAGAGCTGCGTGTGAAAGACTGTACGGCGTCACACGGACTCTCCTGTGGTGCCAGGCAATGCTCTGTCATGTACCGCATCACAGAAATGTTCTCCCCTAGAAACACTTATTCTAGGGGAGAACAGCTCAATAATATGGCATGCAATAGAACATGGCACCATTTTTATTTATTTTTTTGTCGGATTTGTACGGAGCCATAATAATGGCTGTGCGCATGAGGCCTTGTAGGTAAACTTACAGTAGGTCACGTGTGACAACACACTGGAGATAAGCCACTGTCTGTTTCCAAGGGTAACCAACAGAATTTTGAAAGCAGTGATGTATATGAATGGAGAGGATGACTTGTAATGAGTTCAAATCAATACAGCTCGACAAGGATTGGTTTAGTTTTAAAGTGAAATGTTGTTAAAAGCAGAATATAACACTTCAGTCCTAATAACTCCTCCTATATTCTGATGTAGCCAAAGGTTTAGACCCTGCAGAATCCTCCGGTTTCCTAATATCCAGGACTGTCTTTTCACGAGATCTTTTATTTCCATTAAGAAAACCATTCTTTATATAATGTTTTCTATCTGAATGATGCAGCAGAACAAAGCAACTTGGTTACGTCTCACACTTGTTCCTTTATTCCTATGCTGTGAAATATATATATAAATATGAATATATATTTTTTGTTTAACCCTTTTTAGCCAGCATTATGTTTGCAGTTAAACATACCCCCCCGCCCCGCTCTGTGACTTTTTCTTTCATGTGTATGGTGCTATGGTGTCTTATTTATATACATAATTAATAAAAGTCACATTTTGAAAAAGTTTGGATTTTGTGTGTTTTTTGTTTTTTTCTTCCCTATTAATGTTGTACGAAGTTGTCAATGATTCATTTATAATGGGCTTTATTGGTTTATAGTGGTAAGCAGATCGCGTCAATGTTGAAGAACCCAAGAATGACTTGAAAATGATCAGCTATTCTTTGCTGTATTGGGCTCTGTTCACATCACGTTTTGCATCCTGTTGAAAGGTACTGTACCTATGAAGGGGATGTAAAAACATGGTGTGAACCTAACCTTACTAATTCGCAATCCTGTAGCCAGCCAAAATCCGTTTGTTTATGAACTTTTCCAGCCCTTGGATATGTACCATATGGGGTATAAGTGTTGACGGAAGCGGTTTGGTTTTTGAATCGGGGGTTCTCACAGTGCACATAAGTCCAATGACAAATTCTACTCGGGTACGTCTGGTATGCAAAATTTGCTGATGTCACTTAAATTTTTCTATGCCATACAGACTTTTTGACATGGTGTATTGTCCTTCTAGAAGTATCATTGTGAAGGAGATATATAAAAAATGGTGCAGAGAAAACTTGGTTTAGTTACCCATGGCAACCAATCAGATTACACCTAATTTTTCAGAGGCCTTTTGGGAACAAAGCAGCAACCTCTGATAGGCTGCCATGGGCAACTGCTCTACTTTTCTTTTGCACCAGATTTGCTATATCTCCCCCAGTAACCACATGATGAAACATTCAGATCTTGAGTGATTGGTTTACACCACCACCACCATATTTTGGGGACTCCAGGCACGATTAAACCATAATTCCTTATTATTTTGGCCAGACCTGTATTATGTAACAATAAGCAAAAGATATCTCTGTGTCACAGTCATATAGCCCAAATATCACCTTCAAAAACAGGTGTTGTGAAGCATGAGCCACGACATCGTATTTGTTAATTCACCTTTTGATTATTTTATTAAAATAGCCGCAACAATGTAACCCAGTTCTAATAATTGCAACAGAGTCAAGGAGCGTGTAGTTAGGCTGGGTTCACACTGAGTTTTTTGCAGGAGGAATATCTGCCTCAAAATTCCGTTTGGAATTTTGAGGCAGATTTTCCTCTGCCTGCCAGGCGATTTTCACTGCGTTTTTCGCCTGTGGCCATTGAGCCCCGCGGGCATATAACGAAATACGCTTTCTCTGCCTCACATGGATGTCAATGGGAGGTCAGAGGCTTAAACGCCCGAAGATAGGGCATGTCCCATCTTTTTCCCGCGAGCTGGTTTTTCCGCTCGCGGGGGAAAAAACGCCTCCACCTCCCATTGATATCAATGGGAGATGTTTTTGGCACGTTTTGCAGCGTGGTTTCCGCAGAAAAAAAACTCTTCAAACTCGGTGTGAACTCCCCCTTAGAATGCATTATCCCTTCACCACAAGGGTTGTTTGAGATTAGGAAAACATGGCTGCTTTCTTTGAGAAACTGTCACTGGTGTTCATGGGTTGTGGCTGGTTTTGCAGCTCAGTCTCATTCAAGGGAATAGGGATGGGTTACAATACTGGACCCCCCATGGATTAGAGTGGCACTTTTTCTGGGAGAAAGCAGCCATGGTTTTTTAATCCTTATACAACCTTTTTGATATCGAGATACTGATACTAATCTTGTACTATAATAGAGGTCAATAGCTCTGTGGCACAACACAGGACCAAATGTATGTCACTTGTCAGGTACTTGCATACTCAGTAGTTAGTATATGTGCTTGCTCAGAATGGCAACAATTACCCTTCCAGCTGGATAGCAACAAAGGGCCTTCTCGAAGAGCCTTTTTTCTTGGACACCTTGTGACTCTTTCATAACCAGAGAGACACTTTCCTTTCCCCTAAACCAGTGAGATCCAACCTGTGACTCTTCAGCTGTTGCAAAACTGCCAGTGCATGCGGGAAGTTGTAGTTTTGCAACAATTGGAGAGCCACAGGTCGAAGATCACTGCCCTACACAATGCAATATAAAGTTCTAATCTCAAGCGCACTCGCAAATAGGACAGCTAGAAGTCTAGTTCGCCAATTCAAGTGTTCACAACATCCTAACGGAACACTACGGTTACTACAGAAGTCCCCATGGAGTTTCTAAGGCCGGGTTCCCACGTAGCATAAACGCTGCAGAATTTCCACAACGGGTTTCTGTGCGGAATTTCTGCAGCATTTACAGTAGCGGCAAAGTGAATGAGAAGAGTAGCTGCGGGTTTAGCACCTGGACTTCAATGGGGAGCATAAATTCCGCAGCAGATTTGTTTTGTTGCGGTTTTTACAGAGTTTACGCAGCAGAAACACATTAAAAACCTCCTGAATCTGCAGGTACACATATATTTTGCTGTAATTAATGATTAAGACTAAATCCGCAGGATATAACGAAGCATTTCCACAGAAACATAGTGCATTTTTACTGCATTTTTGTGACCGATTTACCAACTTTTTGGTTTATTTTGAGATTCTGCTGCAGATTATTCATCTAAAGGAAAATATTTAAAATGCAATAATGCACACAACAATAATGCAAGTTCTCTAAGTTGGACAGACATCTGTGTTTTCAAATAAATAGCAACCCTGTTAAATATTTTTTGAGAATAAAGTGATAGTTAAAAGTTTTATTTATGTATGGAGATCCTGTGGAAGTTTTTCCAGTTTTAGATTTTGCAGTGCATTATTTATATTTTAACTTTATACTCATCCTTTTTTGTTTATAGACCAGTAGAAATACATTCTAGAAATACATTTACAGTTGATAGTAAAAGTAAGTGAACCCATTGAAAGGACCTGGATTTCTGCATTAATTACTAATAAAATGTGATCTTACTATTATCAAAGTCACAATTATAGATCAACACAATCCAACTAAACAAACACACAAACCGTTGTACTGTTTGTCTTTTATTGAGCACGTTGGGTAAACCTCCACAGTCCAGGGAGAAAAAGTAAGTGAACCCTTATAGTTAAGTTTTGAATTTATTGTTCACAAGGCGTTCAGGCCCTGAGGCAACGAAGCCGCCCCAAACCATGATGCTCCTTCCACCATGCTACGCAGTTGGGATGAGGGTTAGGTGTTGGTGTGCAGTTTTAATTTTCCTCCAAACATAGCGTTGTGCATTTGTGCTAAAAAGTTCAACTTTTCTCATCTGTTCATAGAACATTCTCCCAGATACATTGTGAAACATCCAGGTGGTTTCGGGCAAACGAGATCACGCTGTGACGTCACTCACTTCCTGCCCCAGGTCCTGCATCGTGTCGGCACCAGAGGCTACAGTTGATTCTGCAGCAGCATCAGCGTTTGCAGGTAAGTCGATGTAGCTACTTGCCTGCAAACGCTGATGCTGCTGCAGAATCAACTGTAGCCTCTGGTGCCGATGTGTCCTCGCTCGTCCGACACGATGCAGGACCTGGGGCAGGAAGTGAGTGACGTCACAGCGTGATCTCTCGAGAACACGGCTGTGTCTGCACTGCCAGAAGCTGGGCGTTCTGAAGAGAAGTGGATGATACTTCTCGTCAGAACGCCCAGCTAGTAAAAGTAGTAAAAACGCCCCGATGTACGCACATAATACACGCCCACTTGGACTTTTATTTTAAACACGCCCACTTGGACTTTTGCAAGCCTCATTTGCATAAATACAAAAATGGTCATAACTTGGCCAAAAATGCTCGTTTTTTAAAAATAAAAACGTTACTGTAATCTACATTGCAGCGCCTATCTGCTGCAATAGCAGATAGGGGTTGCAAAATCTGGTGACAGAGCCTCTTTAACCTTGGGCTCTTTGTAACCTTTGTGCTCTTGTAGTGATCTTAACAGGATGTGCACTCCAAGGGACGGTAGCAACAGTCCTGCATTTTCTAAAATTTGTAAACAATGGGGGAAATTTATTAAGGACTCTATGCCACTTTTCTGTTGTAGAAAAGTCGCAATTTGCACTAAAAATATTTTTTTGCACAAAAATTTCTGTGACTCTTGCATTTTTACGCCGCCTCTGACAGTTTCAAATTAGGCGCATTTTACTCCAGTGCTCTTTATATTCAAACTGGTGTATGAAACGCCAATCTTGATAAATTCCCCCCATTTTTTTTCTAATAGTGAATTGATGTACACCCAGGTCTTTAGCAAGGCTTTTGTTTTCAAGCTAAATGCATCTCTATCACGTTCTCTCCTGTCTTCTGAAAGTTGTTTGCCTCGAGACCATGGGTGTAGCTTTAGGCTCATCGGCACTGGTGCAAGAATTCAGCTTGGGCCCCCCTACCCCTCCCCAACACCACCAGACCCCTGCGCGCTCCTATGCCTAGCCGCCTTCCCCAACAGCCCCATGGATGCCTCCACAGTATAATGCCCCCCATAGCTGACCACCACAGTATAATGCCACCACACCGTATAATGCTCCCCATAGCTGACCCCATACAGTATAATGCTCTCATAGCTGCACCCGCACAGTATAATGCTCCCCATAGCTGCCCATACAGTATATTGCCCGCATAGCTGCCCTCACAGTATAATGCCTCCTTAGCTGCCCCATACAGTATAATGCCTCCTTAGCTGCCCCATACAGTATAATTCCCCCCATACAGTATAATGCCCCTCGATATCCGCCCCCATACAGTATAATGCCCCCATGTGAGCTCCCTAAACAGTGATGCCCCCGCCATATCCGCCCCATACAGTATAATGCCCTCCACATCAGCTCCCCATACAGTATAATGCCCCTGCCATATCAGCCACCGTACAGTATAATGCCCTGCCATATCAGCCGCCGTACAGTATAATACGCCCGCCATATCAGCCCCCATACAGTATGATGCCCCCATATCGGCTCCCCATACAGTATAATGCCCTGCCATATCAGCCCCATACAGGATAATGCCCCCATATCAGCTCCCCATACAGTATAATGCCCCCCCCAGCATATCCGCTCCACATACAGTATAATGCCCCCATATGTGCACAATAGAAAAATATTAAAATTATTTACCAATCCCGGTTCCCATGCCGGATGGAGGATCCTTCTCCTCCTTTGGTCTGTGCTATGAGTGACTCGGCTCAGTCTGGCACGATAACGTCACTACATCGCGCCTGTCTACGTCGAGCTGCTCGGCACAGTGAATGCTGGAGCAAGGAGTCGTCCGCTCCATGCTCCAGCATTGAATGGAACCGGGACCTCGGTGAGTGACTCACGACTCCCTGGAGGTCATCACATGACCCCCAGTTTGTAATGTATTGTATTGTGCAGTTTGCTGTGGAGGAGGAGGGGGTGCTATAATTTAACGGCCCCCTTCGCCTCTCTCCACCGCAAACACAGACCGCACAATACAATACATTAGGGCCTCCTCTGCAGCTCACCCGGAGTCTTGCAGGATCTTCCGCCCTAGGTCTTCCACACTGGCTGGAACGACCCCTCATGTGATGTCAGTCACATGGTACACTGAGTGTACCATGTGTCCGTGACGTCTAAGGAGCCCGGGCCATAACCAGAAGGTGCCGTTGCCACGGCACAGAAAATTTAAATCATTAGAGCACTGTGTGGCGACAGGTGCCCTGTGGGCCCCCCAGGCTTAGGGGCCCGGCAGCAACTGCGACCGCTGCGACCCCTATAGCTACGCCACTGCTCGAGACGTGGTTCCCAACTACCAACCTTCCTTAAGATCAGATTTGTCAGTAACCAGGCTTTGTGTGCCTTTTATTTAATGAGCAAAACACCAGTGAAAGCCACACTTCCAGGCTCATCTCCTTAATTGATAAACATTTTGCCAATTAGCTCTTGAAGAAGTAATTGACACGTAGGTTCACTTGCTTTTTCTCCCTGCACTGTGAATGTTTACTCAATGTGCTAAAGACATGAACAGTACAACTGTTTGTGTTATTAGTTTAGTTATATTGTATTTGTCTATTATTGCGACTTAAAATATAATCTGATTTGTTTTCTATTAGTAATCAATAAAGAAATCCAGGTGATTCCAAAGAGTTCACCTTTTCTTGCAACTGTACACTATATGGCCAAAAGTACGCTGGAACCCCTCCTAATTATTGAGTTTAGGTGTCACTTCCAAAATCAAGCACACTGTAGAAGTATGGACTGTGCTGAAGAGTTGTTGTGATAATGTCATAGTATCCATGACACGGTCATAGGATGCCACCTTTACCACACGTCTATTTGTGAAATTTCTGAGCTGCTAGATCTGCCCCAGTCAACTGTAAGTGCTATTATTGTGAAGTAGGAGCAACTATCTTCTGTTGCACTATCGAGATACAAACTATTGTGCATCTGGAAGTGACATCAGCACAAGAAATGCACATCAGGACCTTAATGAAATTGGTTTCCATGGTTGAGCAGCTGCACACAAGCCTAAGACCACCTTGTGCAAGGCCGAGCATCAACTGGAGTGTGAAGCATCCCACCACTGGACTCTGGAGCACTAGAAAGTGTTTTCTGGAGTGATGAATCGTGTTTCGCAATCTGGCAATCTGAGGGACAAAACTGGGTTTGTCAAACTGTACCTACCAGAATGCATAGTGCCTACTGTAAAATTTGGTGGAGGAGGGCTAATGGCCTGGGGCTGGTTTTCAGGGTTTGAGCTAGGCTTCTGCGTTGTAGTGAAGGATAACGGTAATGCTACAGCTAACAGACATTTTAGACCATTGTATGCTTCCGACTTTGTGGCAACAATTTGGGGGAAGACCCTTTCCTGTTCCAGCATTACTGTGCTCCTATATATATATATAAAGCAAGCATCATAAAGACCTGGTTTGACAAGTTTGGTGTGGAGGAACTCAAGTGGCCTTAACAGAGCTCTGACCTCCACTCCACCGAGAACCTTTGAGATGAGTTAAAATGCTGATTTACCCCTAACCCATGACCGCACCCCTGAGGAGGACTTCCTATTCGCTGGACAGGAAACCTGAGAACATAAAAGTGGACCCACCTCTCCACACACCCAGTTTGTTTCCTGTGCTCCGGATGGGATAGCCTGGGAAAAGCTAAAGGAGTTCCAGTAACTAAGGACACACTTAGGAGTGCAAACCCCCATGAAGTGTTTACCTTATATTGGGGCTTCTCTGCATGCATAAGTCTCTTTTGAGGGCAGCAGATAGTACGGGGCTGGCCTCCCTCCTCTCCCAGGCGGCACTTCTCTCATCTGAGATGGCAGGTTGGGCCATGTTCTGACCTCTGTTGGTGGGTTTTCTTCCCCTAGTGCTATGGCCATTGCACCTGCTGGCAGGTTGCTTGGCCGGAACATTTTGTGCGGTGTATGGGACCAGAGGAAGCGATTTCAGGTCACTTCTGGTTTTTGTCACTTCCGGTAACTGCACATCCAGGAAGAGTCTAACTCGGTGACCCTAGCGGGAGATGGGGCTTAGGAGTGACTGTGGCCTATCCTGGCCAGTCCTCAGCCTATTATGCTGGAAATCAACATGGGTCCTGGTATTGCAATAACAAGATGTCAGATCCGGCAGCGGATGCAAAAGGGCGCATGGACCGTTCAGAGGCCATCAGATCCTCCAGTCCGGTATATCTTTCAGGAGGCATTTCTCCTCTGCAAATGGTAGGACAAAATTCTTATTTATCTATTTGTTATATGTGTTTCAGGGTGTTTGAGAAGAGACTAGAAAGGCGGTGGCTAAAACTCGTAACCGAGTGTCACGATCTGTGAGTTTGTGGATCCAATGGGCCGTACCGCTGTAGCTGGATAGCTGGCCGAACAGGGTACCACGACAAAGTCTATAGTCCTAGCACATGGGTACATGGTAGCACAGTTCACTGAAGTGACAACTGAGTAAAAAATACCTTTTATTAGTAACTCATTTAAAAACAGGGGTAACACACCACTGTGAAATAGCCTCACCGTGAATTAAAAAATGTATTAAACAAAAAACACTGAGTCATTATGATAAATATATCTCAGTGTTTATAACAATATTTCACTGAAACCAGCATATATCCTGGGCACAACAATAGTACAATCCCCAAGTAGAACACAAGTGTCCGAAAAAAATCGGATCTCCTAGTGCTGGGTGTAACACAATGTTACTGTCCCCTATGCAAACATTCCATATACAATAAACGACCCTACGCGTTTCAGATACTCCTCCTCAGGGGTCCGTATCTTGGTAACTCTGGCCTCATCACCAGCGATAATAGTATTCAACAGCAGATATTCTGCTGTGCGTCACGGGAAGATGCACGTATCGATATCAACGGCATACTCCATTACAGCCACTGGGTTACTATAAACACCTAAACTCCACCCCTCGTATTAGGCGGCGAACATGAACTGACCAACCACAACACCCTCTCGATTCGTGACACCTGCCCATGTGACCCCCCGCCGTCAGCTGACAGCCAGGGGTCATCATCGGCCGCATCATGCCGAACGCGCAGGCGCAGTAGAAGCCAAGGACGTGTCGCCCGGACTGCCATGCACGAGGAAGGTAAGCGCAAAACGATAATATATTTTATTGAGTATGTCTTGCGGGACAGTTACCCACCGCAAGCGGACTACCTCATAAAGCAACTCTAAAGTAAATGAACACATATAAGGTTGACAAGATTACTGAGTCCCTCACATTAAGAAAAACTGACAATTGATCTCTTTATATGTCGACTGGCCAATATGGCCATCTCAAAAAATGGTACATTATGCAAATAGACAACCCAAGGTAAAGGTTGGACACCTAAAGAGGGAAGGTTTTGCATATTAAATAAAACATGTATAATTAGTCTGCTCGTTTAAACCCGCTGGTTGTATACATGCCAGTCTATGGATCCATTGGGCTTCTTTACGTAAAATAAGGTTATCCCAGTCACCTCCTCTTTTAGGGGGTCTAATGAGTTCAATTGCTTGAAACTTTAAACATGCTGCCTGGCCTTGATGTTTAGCATGCACATGCTTGGATAATGGGGTGTCCCTAACATGGATAATATCTCCAACATGCTCCCTAATCCGGCGTCGAAATTGTCGTGATGTTTTGCCCACATAATTCAGGGGGCATGGGCATGTAATTAGGTAAACCACTCCCGCTGTCTTGCAATTGACAAAATCCCGAATGTTGTATTTTTTCTGTGTTGCAACACTGGTGAAACTATTCCCTTTGAAAATGAAATCACAAGCTTTGCAGCTACCACATCTAAAAGTGCCTGGTATTTGTCTATCCAGCCACGTACCCCTGGGTGTAATGGGGTCAAAACAACTGTGCATGACTCTGTCCCTGATGTTTTTCCCTCTCCGATACGTGACAGAAGGCCACTGTGTGATCTGATCTACCAAATCTGTATCAGAACTGAGAATACGCCAATACCTTTTCAGGATCTGCATAATATCATTTTGTTTGGAATCATAGGTGCCTATGAGTCTCGTAACTTGTTCTTCTTTTCGTTTTTTAGGGACCAGGAGACATTGTCTGTCTGCATCCCTTGCTCCCTCATAGGCCTTCCTAATGACACTCTTGGGGAAACCTCTATCCTTCAATCTTGTTTTGAGTTCCTGGGCCTGGCACTCAAAATCACCCATAGAGCTACAATTCCTGCGTACTCTCATAAATTGGCCTTTTGGAATGCCACGTTTGAGGGGATAAGGATGACAACTATTCCATTGCAAGAAACTATTGGTTGCTGTTTCTTTCCGATATACCTTTGTACGAATTGTACCTTCTTCTGTTTTTATAATTTTCAAATCCAGAAAAGACAATTCTTTTTCACTGATCTCGCATGTGAATTTTAGCCCTACATCATTTTTGTTGAGGGCTGCTACAAAACTATGGAACTCATCCGCTGTGGAGTTCCAGAGAATCAGCACGTCATCAATATATCTAATCCATAATCCAACGGATGAAGTCCATTTAGCCAGTTTGTCCCCAAAGACAATTGTCTCCTCCCACCAGCCAAGAAATAGATTTGCATAGGTGGGAGCAGCAGGACTCCCCATTGCAGTACCACATTGCTGATGAAAGATCTTGTCTTCAAAGATAAATATATTTTTTTCAAGAACAAACTGTAGTAACTGCAAAACAAACTGGTTATGGGCTGCAAACTGAGTACCTCTTGATCCCAGATAGTACTCGATCGCTTTATAACCCAATTTGTGAGGTATGGATGAATACAACGCCTCAACATCCAGGCTAGCCAAGAGTGTGTCTTTCTCCAAAGAAATACCGTCAATCTGTTTCAAAACATCCATAGTGTCACGTACATATGATGTGAGACTCAAAACAAAGGGGCGCAACACCTGATCAACATATGTACTCACATTTTGGGTTAAATTATTAATGCCTGAAACAATAGGTCTGCCACGTAAGGGGGGATACCCTTTGTGGATTTTGGGCAGGCTATAAAAACACGCCATGATGGGAAATTGTGGGAACAGGAACCCAAACTCACTCGCACTAATCAAAGATCTGCTTTTTGCATCACTCAGAATGCCCAGCAACTCTTTCTTGAATAGTGCTGTTGGGTTATCCTTTAAAATGGTGTAACAGTCAGGGTTAAGTAAAATGTCCTCGCACATTTTTTTATAATCATCCCTACTCATGACCACGATGTTCCCACCTTTATCAGATGCCTTTAGAACAATATTTTGTTTTTTCTCTAACGTGGTCAGAGCTAATCGTTCGGACCAAGACAAGTTATTATCTATGCCCCTACTTTCCTGACTGAGATTATTGATCTCATCTCCTACCATCTCCACAAATAAATCCACATTGGTAAAGTCTCCTATAGGTGGCAGCTTCCTACTCTTCATTTTAAGATTGGTAAAAGGACCTAAACCTGGGGCTCTACCAGATTCCTCTAAAAGCCCCTCCAAGGCCACAAGGCCTTCCATATCAGACTCTTCCAACCCTAGTTCCATGCATTTTTTCCTATTATGGTGTTTAAAGAATTTGATCCATTTAAGTTTGCGAGCAAATAAATTAAGATCCTTTATCCAAGAAAAAGAGTCAAATTTAACTGTGGGGACAAAGGAAAGTCCCTTTTCTAATAGTGTACTCTCTGATGCACTCAAAATATATTCAGACAGGTTAACGATTTGTAGCCTATCCATGTTGTTTCCCTTCACTAATCCTTTTGTCCCCTCAGCATATAGCGGGAAATGGGGGGATTGTTGGCTAAAAAATTATTGCCACTGTTAGAAGAGGCTCTAGCACGACCTCTATTTCTACCTCTAGGTCCTCCCCTGAATTTTTGTTTCCCACCACTACCACCAAAGAAAGGGCCCACTCTTTCAGAGTCTGTTGTTTCACTCTCTGATGTGGAAGGGTCAGATTCCCTCAGCCCCCTATTGGTCTGTTGATATTGCTGTTGTTGTGTGTTAACAAAATCGTAAGCTTTTTTCTCCCTAAATTCCTGTAGGTCTCTCTGGAATTGGAAGTGTTTACGTTCCTTTAAATGATTAGTAAACCTTTCTAAAGTTTGTTGAAGGATTTTATCTTTTTTATCAAAACCAGGGGTATCTACCAAAGACTTAGCTGCCTCGATCTCTTTTTTAAGCTCAGCACTAATAGAGTCAAACTGGACTTTCTCTTCCTCTACTAAAATCTGCATAAGCCTAAGTGAACTCCCTGTGATCTCCTGTTCCCACCTTTCTTTTATATTAGCGGTTTTTAATCTTGATGCTGGAACAATGGGGACCCTAAGGCCTCTGGGAACTATGTTATTTTTTAAATAGTTTTCCAGACTCTGAATCTCCCACCAGCTTCTAGTGTAATCCTTATGCAATCTATTAAGGTTTTTAAAGGTAGATTTAAGAGATGCACCCTGTGCTGTATACACCAGTTCACATTCAGAAAAGACACTTTTTGCCTCACTCATCCACCCTTCTGTGTTTAAATCAGAGAGTGCAAAGGCTGCCATACCCAGATATAATGAAATAATTAACTGTATGGACTAAATATGAATTCACTGTATAACTTGATATAAATCTAATTGTGCTCCCACAATATGAAAAAATTATATGGTTCACTGAAGTGACAACTGAGTAAAAAATACCTTTTATTAGTAACTCATTTAAAAACAGGGGTAACACACCACTGTGAAATAGCCTCACCGTGAATTAAAAAATGTATTAAACAAAAAACACTGAGTCATTATGATAAATATATCTCAGTGTTTATAACAATATTTCACTGGAACCAGCATATATCCTGGGCACAACAATAGTACAATCCCCAAGTAGAACACAAGTGTCCGAAAAAAATCGGATCTCCTAGTGCTGGGTGTAACACAATGTTACTGTCCCCTATGCAAACATTCCATATACAATAAACGACCCTACGCGTTTCAGATACTCATCCTCAGGGGTCCGTATCTTGGTAACTCTGGCCTCATCACCAGCGATAATAGTATTCAACAGCAGATATTCTGCTGTGCGTCACGGGAAGATGCACGTATCGATATCAACGGCATACTCCATTACAGCCACTGGGTTACTATAAACACCTAAACTCCACCCCTCGTATTAGGCGGCGAACATGAACTGACCAACCACAACACCCTCTCGATTCGTGACACCTGCCCATGTGACCCCCCGCCGTCAGCTGACAGCCAGGGGTCATCATCGGCCGCATCATGCCGAACGCGCAGGCGCAGTAGAAGCCAAGGACGTGTCGCCCGGACTGCCATGCACGAGGAAGGTAAGCGCAAAACGATAATATATTTTATTGAGTATGTCTTGCGGGACAGTTACCCACCGCAAGCGGACTACCTCATAAAGCAACTCTAAAGTAAATGAACACATATAAGGTTGACAAGATTACTGAGTCCCTCACATTAAGAAAAACTGACAATTGATCTCTTTATATGTCGACTGGCCAATATGGCCATCTCAAAAAATGGTACATTATGCAAATAGACAACCCAAGGTAAAGGTTGGACACCTAAAGAGGGAAGGTTTTGCATATTAAATAAAACATGTATAATTAGTCTGCTCGTTTAAACCCGCTGGTTGTATACATGCCAGTCTATGGATCCATTGGGCTTCTTTACGTAAAATAAGGTTATCCCAGTCACCTCCTCTTTTAGGGGGTCTAATGAGTTCAATTGCTTGAAACTTTAAACATGCTGCCTGGCCTTGATGTTTAGCATGCACATGCTTGGATAATGGGGTGTCCCTAACATGGATAATATCTCCAACATGCTCCCTAATCCGGCGTCGAAATTGTCGTGATGTTTTGCCCACATAATTCAGGGGGCATGGGCATGTAATTAGGTAAACCACTCCCGCTGTCTTGCAATTGACAAAATCCCGAATGTTGTATTTTTTCTGTGTTGCAACACTGGTGAAACTATTCCCTTTGAAAATGAAATCACAAGCTTTGCAGCTACCACATCTAAAAGTGCCTGGTATTTGTCTATCCAGCCACGTACCCCTGGGTGTAATGGGGTCAAAACAACTGTGCATGACTCTGTCCCTGATGTTTTTCCCTCTCCGATACGTGACAGAAGGCCACTGTGTGATCTGATCTACCAAATCTGTATCAGAACTGAGAATACGCCAATACCTTTTCAGGATCTGCATAATATCATTTTGTTTGGAATCATAGGTGCCTATGAGTCTCGTAACTTGTTCTTCTTTTCGTTTTTTAGGGACCAGGAGACATTGTCTGTCTGCATCCCTTGCTCCCTCATAGGCCTTCCTAATGACACTCTTGGGGAAACCTCTATCCTTCAATCTTGTTTTGAGTTCCTGGGCCTGGCACTCAAAATCACCCATAGAGCTACAATTCCTGCGTACTCTCATAAATTGGCCTTTTGGAATGCCACGTTTGAGGGGATAAGGATGACAACTATTCCATTGCAAGAAACTATTGGTTGCTGTTTCTTTCCGATATACCTTTGTACGAATTGTACCTTCTTCTGTTTTTATAATTTTCAAATCCAGAAAAGACAATTCTTTTTCACTGATCTCGCATGTGAATTTTAGCCCTACATCATTTTTGTTGAGGGCTGCTACAAAACTATGGAACTCATCCGCTGTGGAGTTCCAGAGAATCAGCACGTCATCAATATATCTAATCCATAATCCAACGGATGAAGTCCATTTAGCCAGTTTGTCCCCAAAGACAATTGTCTCCTCCCACCAGCCAAGAAATAGATTTGCATAGGTGGGAGCAGCAGGACTCCCCATTGCAGTACCACATTGCTGATGAAAGATCTTGTCTTCAAAGATAAATATATTTTTTTCAAGAACAAACTGTAGTAACTGCAAAACAAACTGGTTATGGGCTGCAAACTGAGTACCTCTTGATCCCAGATAGTACTCGATCGCTTTATAACCCAATTTGTGAGGTATGGATGAATACAACGCCTCAACATCCAGGCTAGCCAAGAGTGTGTCTTTCTCCAAAGAAATACCGTCAATCTGTTTCAAAACATCCATAGTGTCACGTACATATGATGTGAGACTCAAAACAAAGGGGCGCAACACCTGATCAACATATGTACTCACATTTTGGGTTAAATTATTAATGCCTGAAACAATAGGTCTGCCACGTAAGGGGGGATACCCTTTGTGGATTTTGGGCAGGCTATAAAAACACGCCATGATGGGAAATTGTGGGAACAGGAACCCAAACTCACTCGCACTAATCAAAGATCTGCTTTTTGCATCACTCAGAATGCCCAGCAACTCTTTCTTGAATAGTGCTGTTGGGTTATCCTTTAAAATGGTGTAACAGTCAGGGTTAAGTAAAATGTCCTCGCACATTTTTTTATAATCATCCCTACTCATGACCACGATGTTCCCACCTTTATCAGATGCCTTTAGAACAATATTTTGTTTTTTCTCTAACGTGGTCAGAGCTAATCGTTCGGACCAAGACAAGTTATTATCTATGCCCCTACTTTCCTGACTGAGATTATTGATCTCATCTCCTACCATCTCCACAAATAAATCCACATTGGTAAAGTCTCCTATAGGTGGCAGCTTCCTACTCTTCATTTTAAGATTGGTAAAAGGACCTAAACCTGGGGCTCTACCAGATTCCTCTAAAAGCCCCTCCAAGGCCACAAGGCCTTCCATATCAGACTCTTCCAACCCTAGTTCCATGCATTTTTTCCTATTATGGTGTTTAAAGAATTTGATCCATTTAAGTTTGCGAGCAAATAAATCCTTTATCCAAGAAAAAGAGTCAAATTTAACTGTGGGGACAAAGGAAAGTCCCTTTTCTAATAGTGTACTCTCTGATGCACTCAAAATATATTCAGACAGGTTAACGATTTGTAGCCTATCCATGTTGTTTCCCTTCACTAATCCTTTTGTCCCCTCAGCATATAGCGGGAAATGGGGGGATTGTTGGCTAAAAAATTATTGCCACTGTTAGAAGAGGCTCTAGCACGACCTCTATTTCTACCTCTAGGTCCTCCCCTGAATTTTTGTTTCCCACCACTACCACCAAAGAAAGGGCCCACTCTTTCAGAGTCTGTTGTTTCACTCTCTGATGTGGAAGGGTCAGATTCCCTCAGCCCCCTATTGGTCTGTTGATATTGCTGTTGTTGTGTGTTAACAAAATCGTAAGCTTTTTTCTCCCTAAATTCCTGTAGGTCTCTCTGGAATTGGAAGTGTTTACGTTCCTTTAAATGATTAGTAAACCTTTCTAAAGTTTGTTGAAGGATTTTATCTTTTTTATCAAAACCAGGGGTATCTACCAAAGACTTAGCTGCCTCGATCTCTTTTTTAAGCTCAGCACTAATAGAGTCAAACTGGACTTTCTCTTCCTCTACTAAAATCTGCATAAGCCTAAGTGAACTCCCTGTGATCTCCTGTTCCCACCTTTCTTTTATATTAGCGGTTTTTAATCTTGATGCTGGAACAATGGGGACCCTAAGGCCTCTGGGAACTATGTTATTTTTTAAATAGTTTTCCAGACTCTGAATCTCCCACCAGCTTCTAGTGTAATCCTTATGCAATCTATTAAGGTTTTTAAAGGTAGATTTAAGAGATGCACCCTGTGCTGTATACACCAGTTCACATTCAGAAAAGACACTTTTTGCCTCACTCATCCACCCTTCTGTGTTTAAATCAGAGAGTGCAAAGGCTGCCATACCCAGATATAATGAAATAATTAACTGTATGGACTAAATATGAATTCACTGTATAACTTGATATAAATCTAATTGTGCTCCCACAATATGAAAAAATTATATGGTTCACTGAAGTGACAACTGAGTAAAAAATACCTTTTATTAGTAACTCATTTAAAAACAGGGGTAACACACCACTGTGAAATAGCCTCACCGTGAATTAAAAAATGTATTAAACAAAAAACACTGAGTCATTATGATAAATATATCTCAGTGTTTATAACAATATTTCACTGGAACCAGCATATATCCTGGGCACAACAATAGTACAATCCCCAAGTAGAACACAAGTGTCCGAAAAAAATCGGATCTCCTAGTGCTGGGTGTAACACAATGTTACTGTCCCCTATGCAAACATTCCATATACAATAAACGACCCTACGCGTTTCAGATACTCATCCTCAGGGGTCCGTATCTTGGTAACTCTGGCCTCATCACCAGCGATAATAGTATTCAACAGCAGATATTCTGCTGTGCGTCACGGGAAGATGCACGTATCGATATCAACGGCATACTCCATTACAGCCACTGGGTTACTATAAACACCTAAACTCCACCCCTCGTATTAGGCGGCGAACATGAACTGACCAACCACAACACCCTCTCGATTCGTGACACCTGCCCATGTGACCCCCCGCCGTCAGCTGACAGCCAGGGGTCATCATCGGCCGCATCATGCCGAACGCGCAGGCGCAGTAGAAGCCAAGGACGTGTCGCCCGGACTGCCATGCACGAGGAAGGTAAGCGCAAAACGATAATATATTTTATTGAGTATGTCTTGCGGGACAGTTACCCACCGCAAGCGGACTACCTCATAAAGCAACTCTAAAGTAAATGAACACATATAAGGTTTTTTTGATAAAAAAGATAAAATCCTTCAACAAACTTTAGAAAGGTTTACTAATCATTTAAAGGAACGTAAACACTTCCAATTCCAGAGAGACCTACAGGAATTTAGGGAGAAAAAAGCTTACGATTTTGTTAACACACAACAACAGCAATATCAACAGACCAATAGGGGGCTGAGGGAATCTGACCCTTCCACATCAGAGAGTGAAACAACAGACTCTGAAAGAGTGGGCCCTTTCTTTGGTGGTAGTGGTGGGAAACAAAAATTCAGGGGAGGACCTAGAGGTAGAAATAGAGGTCGTGCTAGAGCCTCTTCTAACAGTGGCAATAATTTTTTAGCCAACAATCCCCCCATTTCCCGCTATATGCTGAGGGGACAAAAGGATTAGTGAAGGGAAACAACATGGATAGGCTACAAATCGTTAACCTGTCTGAATATATTTTGAGTGCATCAGAGAGTACACTATTAGAAAAGGGACTTTCCTTTGTCCCCACAGTTAAATTTGACTCTTTTTCTTGGATAAAGGATCTTAATTTATTTGCTCGCAAACTTAAATGGATCAAATTCTTTAAACACCATAATAGGAAAAAATGCATGGAACTAGGGTTGGAAGAGTCTGATATGGAAGGCCTTGTGGCCTTGGAGGGGCTTTTAGAGGAATCTGGTAGAGCCCCAGGTTTAGGTCCTTTTACCAATCTTAAAATGAAGAGTAGGAAGCTGCCACCTATAGGAGACTTTACCAATGTGGATTTATTTGTGGAGATGGTAGGAGATGAGATCAATAATCTCAGTCAGGAAAGTAGGGGCATAGATAATAACTTGTCTTGGTCCGAACGATTAGCTCTGACCACGTTAGAGAAAAAACAAAATATTGTTCTAAAGGCATCTGATAAAGGTGGGAACATCGTGGTCATGAGTAGGGATGATTATAAAAAAATGTGCGAGGACATTTTACTTAACCCTGACTGTTACACCATTTTAAAGGATAACCCAACAGCACTATTCAAGAAAGAGTTGCTGGGCATTCTGAGTGATGCAAAAAGCAGATCTTTGATTAGTGCGAGTGAGTTTGGGTTCCTGTTCCCACAATTTCCCATCATGGCGTGTTTTTATAGCCTGCCCAAAATCCACAAAGGGTATCCCCCCTTACGTGGCAGACCTATTGTTTCAGGCATTAATAATTTAACCCAAAATGTGAGTACATATGTTGATCAGGTGTTGCGCCCCTTTGTTTTGAGTCTCACATCATATGTACGTGACACTATGGATGTTTTGAAACAGATTGACGGTATTTCTTTGGAGAAAGACACACTCTTGGCTAGCCTGGATGTTGAGGCGTTGTATTCATCCATACCTCACAAATTGGGTTATAAAGCGATCGAGTACTATCTGGGATCAAGAGGTACTCAGTTTGCAGCCCATAACCAGTTTGTTTTGCAGTTACTACAGTTTGTTCTTGAAAAAAATATATTTATCTTTGAAGACAAGATCTTTCATCAGCAATGTGGTACTGCAATGGGGAGTCCTGCTGCTCCCACCTATGCAAATCTATTTCTTGGCTGGTGGGAGGAGACAATTGTCTTTGGGGACAAACTGGCTAAATGGACTTCATCCGTTGGATTATGGATTAGATATATTGATGACGTGCTGATTCTCTGGAACTCCACAGCGGATGAGTTCCATAGTTTTGTAGCAGCCCTCAACAAAAATGATGTAGGGCTAAAATTCACATGCGAGATCAGTGAAAAAGAATTGTCTTTTCTGGATTTGAAAATTATAAAAACAGAAGAAGGTACAATTCGTACAAAGGTATATCGGAAAGAAACAGCAACCAATAGTTTCTTGCAATGGAATAGTTGTCATCCTTATCCCCTCAAACGTGGCATTCCAAAAGGCCAATTTATGAGAGTACGCAGGAATTGTAGCTCTATGGGTGATTTTGAGTGCCAGGCCCAGGAACTCAAAACAAGATTAAAGGATAGAGGTTTCCCCAAGAGTGTCATTAGGAAGGCCTATGAGGGAGCAAGGGATGCAGACAGACAATGTCTCCTGGTCCCTAAAAAACGAAAAGAAGAACAAGTTACGAGACTCATAGGCACCTATGATTCCAAACAAAATGATATTATGCAGATCCTGAAAAGGTATTGGCGTATTCTCAGTTCTGATACAGATTTGGTAGATCAGATCACACAGTGGCCTTCTGTCACGTATCGGAGAGGGAAAAACATCAGGGACAGAGTCATGCACAGTTGTTTTGACCCCATTACACCCAGGGGTACGTGGCTGGATAGACAAATACCAGGCACTTTTAGATGTGGTAGCTGCAAAGCTTGTGATTTCATTTTCAAAGGGAATAGTTTCACCAGTGTTGCAACACAGAAAAAATACAACATTCGGGATTTTGTCAATTGCAAGACAGCGGGAGTGGTTTACCTAATTACATGCCCATGCCCCCTGAATTATGTGGGCAAAACATCACGACAATTTCGACGCCGGATTAGGGAGCATGTTGGAGATATTATCCATGTTAGGGACACCCCATTATCCAAGCATGTGCATGCTAAACATCAAGGCCAGGCAGCATGTTTAAAGTTTCAAGCAATTGAACTCATTAGACCCCCTAAAAGAGGAGGTGACTGGGATAACCTTATTTTACGTAAAGAAGCCCAATGGATCCATAGACTGGCATGTATACAACCAGCGGGTTTAAACGAGCAGACTAATTATACATGTTTTATTTAATATGCAAAACCTTCCCTCTTTAGGTGTCCAACCTTTACCTTGGGTTGTCTATTTGCATAATGTACCATTTTTTGAGATGGCCATATTGGCCAGTCGACATATAAAGAGATCAATTGTCAGTTTTTCTTAATGTGAGGGACTCAGTAATCTTGTCAACCTTATATGTGTTCATTTACTTTAGAGTTGCTTTATGAGGTAGTCCGCTTGCGGCGGGTAACTGTCCCGCAAGACATACTCAATAAAATATATTATCGTTTTGCGCTTACCTTCCTCGTGCATGGCAGTCCGGGCGACACGTCCTTGGCTTCTACTGCGCCTGCGCGTTCGGCATGATGCGGCCGATGATGACCCCTGGCTGTCAGCTGACGGCGGGGGGTCACATGGGCAGGTGTCACGAATCGAGAGGGTGTTGTGGTTGGTCAGTTCATGTTCGCCGCCTAATACGAGGGGTGGAGTTTAGGTGTTTATAGTAACCCAGTGGCTGTAATGGAGTATGCCGTTGATATCGATACGTGCATCTTCCCGTGACGCACAGCAGAATATCTGCTGTTGAATACTATTATCGCTGGTGATGAGGCCAGAGTTACCAAGATACGGACCCCTGAGGATGAGTATCTGAAACGCGTAGGGTCGTTTATTGTATATGGAATGTTTGCATAGGGGACAGTAACATTGTGTTACACCCAGCACTAGGAGATCCGATTTTTTTCGGACACTTGTGTTCTACTTGGGGATTGTACTATTGTTGTGCCCAGGATATATGCTGGTTCCAGTGAAATATTGTTATAAACACTGAGATATATTTATCATAATGACTCAGTGTTTTTTGTTTAATACATTTTTTAATTCACGGTGAGGCTATTTCACAGTGGTGTGTTACCCCTGTTTTTAAATGAGTTACTAATAAAAGGTATTTTTTACTCAGTTGTCACTTCAGTGAACCATATAATTTTTTCATATTGTGGGAGCACAATTAGATTTATATCAAGTTATACAGTGAATTCATATTTAGTCCATACAGTTAATTATTTCATTATATCTGGGTATGGCAGCCTTTGCACTCTCTGATTTAAACACAGAAGGGTGGATGAGTGAGGCAAAAAGTGTCTTTTCTGAATGTGAACTGGTGTATACAGCACAGGGTGCATCTCTTAAATCTACCTTTAAAAACCTTAATAGATTGCATAAGGATTACACTAGAAGCTGGTGGGAGATTCAGAGTCTGGAAAACTATTTAAAAAATAACATAGTTCCCAGAGGCCTTAGGGTCCCCATTGTTCCAGCATCAAGATTAAAAACCGCTAATATAAAAGAAAGGTGGGAACAGGAGATCACAGGGAGTTCACTTAGGCTTATGCAGATTTTAGTAGAGGAAGAGAAAGTCCAGTTTGACTCTATTAGTGCTGAGCTTAAAAAAGAGATCGAGGCAGCTAAGTCTTTGGTAGATACCCCTGGTTTTGATAAAAAAGATAAAATCCTTCAACAAACTTTAGAAAGGTTTACTAATCATTTAAAGGAACGTAAACACTTCCAATTCCAGAGAGACCTACAGGAATTTAGGGAGAAAAAAGCTTACGATTTTGTTAACACACAACAACAGCAATATCAACAGACCAATAGGGGGCTGAGGGAATCTGACCCTTCCACATCAGAGAGTGAAACAACAGACTCTGAAAGAGTGGGCCCTTTCTTTGGTGGTAGTGGTGGGAAACAAAAATTCAGGGGAGGACCTAGAGGTAGAAATAGAGGTCGTGCTAGAGCCTCTTCTAACAGTGGCAATAATTTTTTAGCCAACAATCCCCCCATTTCCCGCTATATGCTGAGGGGACAAAAGGATTAGTGAAGGGAAACAACATGGATAGGCTACAAATCGTTAACCTGTCTGAATATATTTTGAGTGCATCAGAGAGTACACTATTAGAAAAGGGACTTTCCTTTGTCCCCACAGTTAAATTTGACTCTTTTTCTTGGATAAAGGATCTTAATTTATTTGCTCGCAAACTTAAATGGATCAAATTCTTTAAACACCATAATAGGAAAAAATGCATGGAACTAGGGTTGGAAGAGTCTGATATGGAAGGCCTTGTGGCCTTGGAGGGGCTTTTAGAGGAATCTGGTAGAGCCCCAGGTTTAGGTCCTTTTACCAATCTTAAAATGAAGAGTAGGAAGCTGCCACCTATAGGAGACTTTACCAATGTGGATTTATTTGTGGAGATGGTAGGAGATGAGATCAATAATCTCAGTCAGGAAAGTAGGGGCATAGATAATAACTTGTCTTGGTCCGAACGATTAGCTCTGACCACGTTAGAGAAAAAACAAAATATTGTTCTAAAGGCATCTGATAAAGGTGGGAACATCGTGGTCATGAGTAGGGATGATTATAAAAAAATGTGCGAGGACATTTTACTTAACCCTGACTGTTACACCATTTTAAAGGATAACCCAACAGCACTATTCAAGAAAGAGTTGCTGGGCATTCTGAGTGATGCAAAAAGCAGATCTTTGATTAGTGCGAGTGAGTTTGGGTTCCTGTTCCCACAATTTCCCATCATGGCGTGTTTTTATAGCCTGCCCAAAATCCACAAAGGGTATCCCCCCTTACGTGGCAGACCTATTGTTTCAGGCATTAATAATTTAACCCAAAATGTGAGTACATATGTTGATCAGGTGTTGCGCCCCTTTGTTTTGAGTCTCACATCATATGTACGTGACACTATGGATGTTTTGAAACAGATTGACGGTATTTCTTTGGAGAAAGACACACTCTTGGCTAGCCTGGATGTTGAGGCGTTGTATTCATCCATACCTCACAAATTGGGTTATAAAGCGATCGAGTACTATCTGGGATCAAGAGGTACTCAGTTTGCAGCCCATAACCAGTTTGTTTTGCAGTTACTACAGTTTGTTCTTGAAAAAAATATATTTATCTTTGAAGACAAGATCTTTCATCAGCAATGTGGTACTGCAATGGGGAGTCCTGCTGCTCCCACCTATGCAAATCTATTTCTTGGCTGGTGGGAGGAGACAATTGTCTTTGGGGACAAACTGGCTAAATGGACTTCATCCGTTGGATTATGGATTAGATATATTGATGACGTGCTGATTCTCTGGAACTCCACAGCGGATGAGTTCCATAGTTTTGTAGCAGCCCTCAACAAAAATGATGTAGGGCTAAAATTCACATGCGAGATCAGTGAAAAAGAATTGTCTTTTCTGGATTTGAAAATTATAAAAACAGAAGAAGGTACAATTCGTACAAAGGTATATCGGAAAGAAACAGCAACCAATAGTTTCTTGCAATGGAATAGTTGTCATCCTTATCCCCTCAAACGTGGCATTCCAAAAGGCCAATTTATGAGAGTACGCAGGAATTGTAGCTCTATGGGTGATTTTGAGTGCCAGGCCCAGGAACTCAAAACAAGATTGAAGGATAGAGGTTTCCCCAAGAGTGTCATTAGGAAGGCCTATGAGGGAGCAAGGGATGCAGACAGACAATGTCTCCTGGTCACTAAAAAACGAAAAGAAGAACAAGTTACGAGACTCATAGGCACCTATGATTCCAAACAAAATGATATTATGCAGATCCTGAAAAGGTATTGGCGTATTCTCAGTTCTGATACAGATTTGGTAGATCAGATCACACAGTGGCCTTCTGTCACGTATCGGAGAGGGAAAAACATCAGGGACAGAGTCATGCACAGTTGTTTTGACCCCATTACACCCAGGGGTACGTGGCTGGATAGACAAATACCAGGCACTTTTAGATGTGGTAGCTGCAAAGCTTGTGATTTCATTTTCAAAGGGAATAGTTTCACCAGTGTTGCAACACAGAAAAAATACAACATTCGGGATTTTGTCAATTGCAAGACAGCGGGAGTGGTTTACCTAATTACATGCCCATGCCCCCTGAATTATGTGGGCAAAACATCACGACAATTTCGACGCCGGATTAGGGAGCATGTTGGAGATATTATCCATGTTAGGGACACCCCATTATCCAAGCATGTGCATGCTAAACATCAAGGCCAGGCAGCATGTTTAAAGTTTCAAGCAATTGAACTCATTAGACCCCCTAAAAGAGGAGGTGACTGGGATAACCTTATTTTACGTAAAGAAGCCCAATGGATCCATAGACTGGCATGTATACAACCAGCGGGTTTAAACGAGCAGACTAATTATACATGTTTTATTTAATATGCAAAACCTTCCCTCTTTAGGTGTCCAACCTTTACCTTGGGTTGTCTATTTGCATAATGTACCATTTTTTGAGATGGCCATATTGGCCAGTCGACATATAAAGAGATCAATTGTCAGTTTTTCTTAATGTGAGGGACTCAGTAATCTTGTCAACCTTATATGTGTTCATTTACTTTAGAGTTGCTTTATGAGGTAGTCCGCTTGCGGTGGGTAACTGTCCCGCAAGACATACTCAATAAAATATATTATCGTTTTGCGCTTACCTTCCTCGTGCATGGCAGTCCGGGCGACACGTCCTTGGCTTCTACTGCGCCTGCGCGTTCGGCATGATGCGGCCGATGATGACCCCTGGCTGTCAGCTGACGGCGGGGGGTCACATGGGCAGGTGTCACGAATCGAGAGGGTGTTGTGGTTGGTCAGTTCATGTTCGCCGCCTAATACGAGGGGTGGAGTTTAGGTGTTTATAGTAACCCAGTGGCTGTAATGGAGTATGCCGTTGATATCGATACGTGCATCTTCCCGTGACGCACAGCAGAATATCTGCTGTTGAATACTATTATCGCTGGTGATGAGGCCAGAGTTACCAAGATACGGACCCCTGAGGATGAGTATCTGAAACGCGTAGGGTCGTTTATTGTATATGGAATGTTTGCATAGGGGACAGTAACATTGTGTTACACCCAGCACTAGGAGATCCGATTTTTTTCGGACACTTGTGTTCTACTTGGGGATTGTACTATTGTTGTGCCCAGGATATATGCTGGTTCCAGTGAAATATTGTTATAAACACTGAGATATATTTATCATAATGACTCAGTGTTTTTTGTTTAATACATTTTTTAATTCACGGTGAGGCTATTTCACAGTGGTGTGTTACCCCTGTTTTTAAATGAGTTACTAATAAAAGGTATTTTTTACTCAGTTGTCACTTCAGTGAACCATATAATTTTTTCATATTGTGGGAGCACAATTAGATTTATATCAAGTTATACAGTGAATTCATATTTAGTCCATACAGTTAATTATTTCATTATATCTGGGTATGGCAGCCTTTGCACTCTCTGATTTAAACACAGAAGGGTGGATGAGTGAGGCAAAAAGTGTCTTTTCTGAATGTGAACTGGTGTATACAGCACAGGGTGCATCTCTTAAATCTACCTTTAAAAACCTTAATAGATTGCATAAGGATTACACTAGAAGCTGGTGGGAGATTCAGAGTCTGGAAAACTATTTAAAAAATAACATAGTTCCCAGAGGCCTTAGGGTCCCCATTGTTCCAGCATCAAGATTAAAAACCGCTAATATAAAAGAAAGGTGGGAACAGGAGATCACAGGGAGTTCACTTAGGCTTATGCAGATTTTAGTAGAGGAAGAGAAAGTCCAGTTTGACTCTATTAGTGCTGAGCTTAAAAAAGAGATCGAGGCAGCTAAGTCTTTGGTAGATACCCCTGGTTTTGATAAAAAAGATAAAATCCTTCAACAAACTTTAGAAAGGTTTACTAATCATTTAAAGGAACGTAAACACTTCCAATTCCAGAGAGACCTACAGGAATTTAGGGAGAAAAAAGCTTACGATTTTGTTAACACACAACAACAGCAATATCAACAGACCAATAGGGGGCTGAGGGAATCTGACCCTTCCACATCAGAGAGTGAAACAACAGACTCTGAAAGAGTGGGCCCTTTCTTTGGTGGTAGTGGTGGGAAACAAAAATTCAGGGGAGGACCTAGAGGTAGAAATAGAGGTCGTGCTAGAGCCTCTTCTAACAGTGGCAATAATTTTTTAGCCAACAATCCCCCCATTTCCCGCTATATGCTGAGGGGACAAAAGGATTAGTGAAGGGAAACAACATGGATAGGCTACAAATCGTTAACCTGTCTGAATATATTTTGAGTGCATCAGAGAGTACACTATTAGAAAAGGGACTTTCCTTTGTCCCCACAGTTAAATTTGACTCTTTTTCTTGGATAAAGGATCTTAATTTATTTGCTCGCAAACTTAAATGGATCAAATTCTTTAAACACCATAATAGGAAAAAATGCATGGAACTAGGGTTGGAAGAGTCTGATATGGAAGGCCTTGTGGCCTTGGAGGGGCTTTTAGAGGAATCTGGTAGAGCCCCAGGTTTAGGTCCTTTTACCAATCTTAAAATGAAGAGTAGGAAGCTGCCACCTATAGGAGACTTTACCAATGTGGATTTATTTGTGGAGATGGTAGGAGATGAGATCAATAATCTCAGTCAGGAAAGTAGGGGCATAGATAATAACTTGTCTTGGTCCGAACGATTAGCTCTGACCACGTTAGAGAAAAAACAAAATATTGTTCTAAAGGCATCTGATAAAGGTGGGAACATCGTGGTCATGAGTAGGGATGATTATAAAAAAATGTGCGAGGACATTTTACTTAACCCTGACTGTTACACCATTTTAAAGGATAACCCAACAGCACTATTCAAGAAAGAGTTGCTGGGCATTCTGAGTGATGCAAAAAGCAGATCTTTGATTAGTGCGAGTGAGTTTGGGTTCCTGTTCCCACAATTTCCCATCATGGCGTGTTTTTATAGCCTGCCCAAAATCCACAAAGGGTATCCCCCCTTACGTGGCAGACCTATTGTTTCAGGCATTAATAATTTAACCCAAAATGTGAGTACATATGTTGATCAGGTGTTGCGCCCCTTTGTTTTGAGTCTCACATCATATGTACGTGACACTATGGATGTTTTGAAACAGATTGACGGTATTTCTTTGGAGAAAGACACACTCTTGGCTAGCCTGGATGTTGAGGCGTTGTATTCATCCATACCTCACAAATTGGGTTATAAAGCGATCGAGTACTATCTGGGATCAAGAGGTACTCAGTTTGCAGCCCATAACCAGTTTGTTTTGCAGTTACTACAGTTTGTTCTTGAAAAAAATATATTTATCTTTGAAGACAAGATCTTTCATCAGCAATGTGGTACTGCAATGGGGAGTCCTGCTGCTCCCACCTATGCAAATCTATTTCTTGGCTGGTGGGAGGAGACAATTGTCTTTGGGGACAAACTGGCTAAATGGACTTCATCCGTTGGATTATGGATTAGATATATTGATGACGTGCTGATTCTCTGGAACTCCACAGCGGATGAGTTCCATAGTTTTGTAGCAGCCCTCAACAAAAATGATGTAGGGCTAAAATTCACATGCGAGATCAGTGAAAAAGAATTGTCTTTTCTGGATTTGAAAATTATAAAAACAGAAGAAGGTACAATTCGTACAAAGGTATATCGGAAAGAAACAGCAACCAATAGTTTCTTGCAATGGAATAGTTGTCATCCTTATCCCCTCAAACGTGGCATTCCAAAAGGCCAATTTATGAGAGTACGCAGGAATTGTAGCTCTATGGGTGATTTTGAGTGCCAGGCCCAGGAACTCAAAACAAGATTGAAGGATAGAGGTTTCCCCAAGAGTGTCATTAGGAAGGCCTATGAGGGAGCAAGGGATGCAGACAGACAATGTCTCCTGGTCCCTAAAAAACGAAAAGAAGAACAAGTTACGAGACTCATAGGCACCTATGATTCCAAACAAAATGATATTATGCAGATCCTGAAAAGGTATTGGCGTATTCTCAGTTCTGATACAGATTTAGTAGATCAGATCACACAGTGGCCTTCTGTCACGTATCGGAGAGGGAAAAACATCAGGGACAGAGTCATGCACAGTTGTTTTGACCCCATTACACCCAGGGGTACGTGGCTGGATAGACAAATACCAGGCACTTTTAGATGTGGTAGCTGCAAAGCTTGTGATTTCATTTTCAAAGGGAATAGTTTCACCAGTGTTGCAACACAGAAAAAATACAACATTCGGGATTTTGTCAATTGCAAGACAGCGGGAGTGGTTTACCTAATTACATGCCCATGCCCCCTGAATTATGTGGGCAAAACATCACGACAATTTCGACGCCGGATTAGGGAGCATGTTGGAGATATTATCCATGTTAGGGACACCCCATTATCCAAGCATGTGCATGCTAAACATCAAGGCCAGGCAGCATGTTTAAAGTTTCAAGCAATTGAACTCATTAGACCCCCTAAAAGAGGAGGTGACTGGGATAACCTTATTTTACGTAAAGAAGCCCAATGGATCCATAGACTGGCATGTATACAACCAGCGGGTTTAAACGAGCAGACTAATTATACATGTTTTATTTAATATGCAAAACCTTCCCTCTTTAGGTGTCCAACCTTTACCTTGGGTTGTCTATTTGCATAATGTACCATTTTTTGAGATGGCCATATTGGCCAGTCGACATATAAAGAGATCAATTGTCAGTTTTTCTTAATGTGAGGGACTCAGTAATCTTGTCAACCTTATATGTGTTCATTTACTTTAGAGTTGCTTTATGAGGTAGTCCGCTTGCGGCGGGTAACTGTCCCGCAAGACATACTCAATAAAATATATTATCGTTTTGCGCTTACCTTCCTCGTGCATGGCAGTCCGGGCGACACGTCCTTGGCTTCTACTGCGCCTGCGCGTTCGGCATGATGCGGCCGATGATGACCCCTGGCTGTCAGCTGACGGCGGGGGGTCACATGGGCAGGTGTCACGAATCGAGAGGGTGTTGTGGTTGGTCAGTTCATGTTCGCCGCCTAATACGAGGGGTGGAGTTTAGGTGTTTATAGTAACCCAGTGGCTGTAATGGAGTATGCCGTTGATATCGATACGTGCATCTTCCCGTGACGCACAGCAGAATATCTGCTGTTGAATACTATTATCGCTGGTGATGAGGCCAGAGTTACCAAGATACGGACCCCTGAGGATGAGTATCTGAAACGCGTAGGGTCGTTTATTGTATATGGAATGTTTGCATAGGGGACAGTAACATTGTGTTACACCCAGCACTAGGAGATCCGATTTTTTTCGGACACTTGTGTTCTACTTGGGGATTGTACTATTGTTGTGCCCAGGATATATGCTGGTTCCAGTGAAATATTGTTATAAACACTGAGATATATTTATCATAATGACTCAGTGTTTTTTGTTTAATACATTTTTTAATTCACGGTGAGGCTATTTCACAGTGGTGTGTTACCCCTGTTTTTAAATGAGTTACTAATAAAAGGTATTTTTTACTCAGTTGTCACTTCAGTGAACCATATAATTTTTTCATATTGTGGGAGCACAATTAGATTTATATCAAGTTATACAGTGAATTCATATTTAGTCCATACAGTTAATTATTTCATTATATCTGGGTATGGCAGCCTTTGCACTCTCTGATTTAAACACAGAAGGGTGGATGAGTGAGGCAAAAAGTGTATTTTCTGAATGTGAACTGGTGTATACAGCACAGGGTGCATCTCTTAAATCTACCTTTAAAAACCTTAATAGATTGCATAAGGATTACACTAGAAGCTGGTGGGAGATTCAGAGTCTGGAAAACTATTTAAAAAATAACATAGTTCCCAGAGGCCTTAGGGTCCCCATTGTTCCAGCATCAAGATTAAAAACCGCTAATATAAAAGAAAGGTGGGAACAGGAGATCACAGGGAGTTCACTTAGGCTTATGCAGATTTTAGTAGAGGAAGAGAAAGTCCAGTTTGACTCTATTAGTGCTGAGCTTAAAAAAGAGATCGAGGCAGCTAAGTCTTTGGTAGATACCCCTGGTTTTGATAAAAAAGATAAAATCCTTCAACAAACTTTAGAAAGGTTTACTAATCATTTAAAGGAACGTAAACACTTCCAATTCCAGAGAGACCTACAGGAATTTAGGGAGAAAAAAGCTTACGATTTTGTTAACACACAACAACAGCAATATCAACAGACCAATAGGGGGCTGAGGGAATCTGACCCTTCCACATCAGAGAGTGAAACAACAGACTCTGAAAGAGTGGGCCCTTTCTTTGGTGGTAGTGGTGGGAAACAAAAATTCAGGGGAGGACCTAGAGGTAGAAATAGAGGTCGTGCTAGAGCCTCTTCTAACAGTGGCAATAATTTTTTAGCCAACAATCCCCCCATTTCCCGCTATATGCTGAGGGGACAAAAGGATTAGTGAAGGGAAACAACATGGATAGGCTACAAATCGTTAACCTGTCTGAATATATTTTGAGTGCATCAGAGAGTACACTATTAGAAAAGGGACTTTCCTTTGTCCCCACAGTTAAATTTGACTCTTTTTCTTGGATAAAGGATCTTAATTTATTTGCTCGCAAACTTAAATGGATCAAATTCTTTAAACACCATAATAGGAAAAAATGCATGGAACTAGGGTTGGAAGAGTCTGATATGGAAGGCCTTGTGGCCTTGGAGGGGCTTTTAGAGGAATCTGGTAGAGCCCCAGGTTTAGGTCCTTTTACCAATCTTAAAATGAAGAGTAGGAAGCTGCCACCTATAGGAGACTTTACCAATGTGGATTTATTTGTGGAGATGGTAGGAGATGAGATCAATAATCTCAGTCAGGAAAGTAGGGGCATAGATAATAACTTGTCTTGGTCCGAACGATTAGCTCTGACCACGTTAGAGAAAAAACAAAATATTGTTCTAAAGGCATCTGATAAAGGTGGGAACATCGTGGTCATGAGTAGGGATGATTATAAAAAAATGTGCGAGGACATTTTACTTAACCCTGACTGTTACACCATTTTAAAGGATAACCCAACAGCACTATTCAAGAAAGAGTTGCTGGGCATTCTGAGTGATGCAAAAAGCAGATCTTTGATTAGTGCGAGTGAGTTTGGGTTCCTGTTCCCACAATTTCCCATCATGGCGTGTTTTTATAGCCTGCCCAAAATCCACAAAGGGTATCCCCCCTTACGTGGCAGACCTATTGTTTCAGGCATTAATAATTTAACCCAAAATGTGAGTACATATGTTGATCAGGTGTTGCGCCCCTTTGTTTTGAGTCTCACATCATATGTACGTGACACTATGGATGTTTTGAAACAGATTGACGGTATTTCTTTGGAGAAAGACACACTCTTGGCTAGCCTGGATGTTGAGGCGTTGTATTCATCCATACCTCACAAATTGGGTTATAAAGCGATCGAGTACTATCTGGGATCAAGAGGTACTCAGTTTGCAGCCCATAACCAGTTTGTTTTGCAGTTACTACAGTTTGTTCTTGAAAAAAATATATTTATCTTTGAAGACAAGATCTTTCATCAGCAATGTGGTACTGCAATGGGGAGTCCTGCTGCTCCCACCTATGCAAATCTATTTCTTGGCTGGTGGGAGGAGACAATTGTCTTTGGGGACAAACTGGCTAAATGGACTTCATCCGTTGGATTATGGATTAGATATATTGATGACGTGCTGATTCTCTGGAACTCCACAGCGGATGAGTTCCATAGTTTTGTAGCAGCCCTCAACAAAAATGATGTAGGGCTAAAATTCACATGCGAGATCAGTGAAAAAGAATTGTCTTTTCTGGATTTGAAAATTATAAAAACAGAAGAAGGTACAATTCGTACAAAGGTATATCGGAAAGAAACAGCAACCAATAGTTTCTTGCAATGGAATAGTTGTCATCCTTATCCCCTCAAACGTGGCATTCCAAAAGGCCAATTTATGAGAGTACGCAGGAATTGTAGCTCTATGGGTGATTTTGAGTGCCAGGCCCAGGAACTCAAAACAAGATTGAAGGATAGAGGTTTCCCCAAGAGTGTCATTAGGAAGGCCTATGAGGGAGCAAGGGATGCAGACAGACAATGTCTCCTGGTCCCTAAAAAACGAAAAGAAGAACAAGTTACGAGACTCATAGGCACCTATGATTCCAAACAAAATGATATTATGCAGATCCTGAAAAGGTATTGGCGTATTCTCAGTTCTGATACAGATTTGGTAGATCAGATCACACAGTGGCCTTCTGTCACGTATCGGAGAGGGAAAAACATCAGGGACAGAGTCATGCACAGTTGTTTTGACCCCATTACACCCAGGGGTACGTGGCTGGATAGACAAATACCAGGCACTTTTAGATGTGGTAGCTGCAAAGCTTGTGATTTCATTTTCAAAGGGAATAGTTTCACCAGTGTTGCAACACAGAAAAAATACAACATTCGGGATTTTGTCAATTGCAAGACAGCGGGAGTGGTTTACCTAATTACATGCCCATGCCCCCTGAATTATGTGGGCAAAACATCACGACAATTTCGACGCCGGATTAGGGAGCATGTTGGAGATATTATCCATGTTAGGGACACCCCATTATCCAAGCATGTGCATGCTAAACATCAAGGCCAGGCAGCATGTTTAAAGTTTCAAGCAATTGAACTCATTAGACCCCCTAAAAGAGGAGGTGACTGGGATAACCTTATTTTACGTAAAGAAGCCCAATGGATCCATAGACTGGCATGTATACAACCAGCGGGTTTAAACGAGCAGACTAATTATACATGTTTTATTTAATATGCAAAACCTTCCCTCTTTAGGTGTCCAACCTTTACCTTGGGTTGTCTATTTGCATAATGTACCATTTTTTGAGATGGCCATATTGGCCAGTCGACATATAAAGAGATCAATTGTCAGTTTTTCTTAATGTGAGGGACTCAGTAATCTTGTCAACCTTATATGTGTTCATTTACTTTAGAGTTGCTTTATGAGGTAGTCCGCTTGCGGCGGGTAACTGTCCCGCAAGACATACTCAATAAAATATATTATCGTTTTGCGCTTACCTTCCTCGTGCATGGCAGTCCGGGCGACACGTCCTTGGCTTCTACTGCGCCTGCGCGTTCGGCATGATGCGGCCGATGATGACCCCTGGCTGTCAGCTGACGGCGGGGGGTCACATGGGCAGGTGTCACGAATCGAGAGGGTGTTGTGGTTGGTCAGTTCATGTTCGCCGCCTAATACGAGGGGTGGAGTTTAGGTGTTTATAGTAACCCAGTGGCTGTAATGGAGTATGCCGTTGATATCGATACGTGCATCTTCCCGTGACGCACAGCAGAATATCTGCTGTTGAATACTATTATCGCTGGTGATGAGGCCAGAGTTACCAAGATACGGACCCCTGAGGATGAGTATCTGAAACGCGTAGGGTCGTTTATTGTATATGGAATGTTTGCATAGGGGACAGTAACATTGTGTTACACCCAGCACTAGGAGATCCGATTTTTTTCGGACACTTGTGTTCTACTTGGGGATTGTACTATTGTTGTGCCCAGGATATATGCTGGTTCCAGTGAAATATTGTTATAAACACTGAGATATATTTATCATAATGACTCAGTGTTTTTTGTTTAATACATTTTTTAATTCACGGTGAGGCTATTTCACAGTGGTGTGTTACCCCTGTTTTTAAATGAGTTACTAATAAAAGGTATTTTTTACTCAGTTGTCACTTCAGTGAACCATATAATTTTTTCATATTGTGGGAGCACAATTAGATTTATATCAAGTTATACAGTGAATTCATATTTAGTCCATACAGTTAATTATTTCATTATATCTGGGTATGGCAGCCTTTGCACTCTCTGATTTAAACACAGAAGGGTGGATGAGTGAGGCAAAAAGTGTATTTTCTGAATGTGAACTGGTGTATACAGCACAGGGTGCATCTCTTAAATCTACCTTTAAAAACCTTAATAGATTGCATAAGGATTACACTAGAAGCTGGTGGGAGATTCAGAGTCTGGAAAACTATTTAAAAAATAACATAGTTCCCAGAGGCCTTAGGGTCCCCATTGTTCCAGCATCAAGATTAAAAACCGCTAATATAAAAGAAAGGTGGGAACAGGAGATCACAGGGAGTTCACTTAGGCTTATGCAGATTTTAGTAGAGGAAGAGAAAGTCCAGTTTGACTCTATTAGTGCTGAGCTTAAAAAAGAGATCGAGGCAGCTAAGTCTTTGGTAGATACCCCTGGTTTTGATAAAAAAGATAAAATCCTTCAACAAACTTTAGAAAGGTTTACTAATCATTTAAAGGAACGTAAACACTTCCAATTCCAGAGAGACCTACAGGAATTTAGGGAGAAAAAAGCTTACGATTTTGTTAACACACAACAACAGCAATATCAACAGACCAATAGGGGGCTGAGGGAATCTGACCCTTCCACATCAGAGAGTGAAACAACAGACTCTGAAAGAGTGGGCCCTTTCTTTGGTGGTAGTGGTGGGAAACAAAAATTCAGGGGAGGACCTAGAGGTAGAAATAGAGGTCGTGCTAGAGCCTCTTCTAACAGTGGCAATAATTTTTTAGCCAACAATCCCCCCATTTCCCGCTATATGCTGAGGGGACAAAAGGATTAGTGAAGGGAAACAACATGGATAGGCTACAAATCGTTAACCTGTCTGAATATATTTTGAGTGCATCAGAGAGTACACTATTAGAAAAGGGACTTTCCTTTGTCCCCACAGTTAAATTTGACTCTTTTTCTTGGATAAAGGATCTTAATTTATTTGCTCGCAAACTTAAATGGATCAAATTCTTTAAACACCATAATAGGAAAAAATGCATGGAACTAGGGTTGGAAGAGTCTGATATGGAAGGCCTTGTGGCCTTGGAGGGGCTTTTAGAGGAATCTGGTAGAGCCCCAGGTTTAGGTCCTTTTACCAATCTTAAAATGAAGAGTAGGAAGCTGCCACCTATAGGAGACTTTACCAATGTGGATTTATTTGTGGAGATGGTAGGAGATGAGATCAATAATCTCAGTCAGGAAAGTAGGGGCATAGATAATAACTTGTCTTGGTCCGAACGATTAGCTCTGACCACGTTAGAGAAAAAACAAAATATTGTTCTAAAGGCATCTGATAAAGGTGGGAACATCGTGGTCATGAGTAGGGATGATTATAAAAAAATGTGCGAGGACATTTTACTTAACCCTGACTGTTACACCATTTTAAAGGATAACCCAACAGCACTATTCAAGAAAGAGTTGCTGGGCATTCTGAGTGATGCAAAAAGCAGATCTTTGATTAGTGCGAGTGAGTTTGGGTTCCTGTTCCCACAATTTCCCATCATGGCGTGTTTTTATAGCCTGCCCAAAATCCACAAAGGGTATCCCCCCTTACGTGGCAGACCTATTGTTTCAGGCATTAATAATTTAACCCAAAATGTGAGTACATATGTTGATCAGGTGTTGCGCCCCTTTGTTTTGAGTCTCACATCATATGTACGTGACACTATGGATGTTTTGAAACAGATTGACGGTATTTCTTTGGAGAAAGACACACTCTTGGCTAGCCTGGATGTTGAGGCGTTGTATTCATCCATACCTCACAAATTGGGTTATAAAGCGATCGAGTACTATCTGGGATCAAGAGGTACTCAGTTTGCAGCCCATAACCAGTTTGTTTTGCAGTTACTACAGTTTGTTCTTGAAAAAAATATATTTATCTTTGAAGACAAGATCTTTCATCAGCAATGTGGTACTGCAATGGGGAGTCCTGCTGCTCCCACCTATGCAAATCTATTTCTTGGCTGGTGGGAGGAGACAATTGTCTTTGGGGACAAACTGGCTAAATGGACTTCATCCGTTGGATTATGGATTAGATATATTGATGACGTGCTGATTCTCTGGAACTCCACAGCGGATGAGTTCCATAGTTTTGTAGCAGCCCTCAACAAAAATGATGTAGGGCTAAAATTCACATGCGAGATCAGTGAAAAAGAATTGTCTTTTCTGGATTTGAAAATTATAAAAACAGAAGAAGGTACAATTCGTACAAAGGTATATCGGAAAGAAACAGCAACCAATAGTTTCTTGCAATGGAATAGTTGTCATCCTTATCCCCTCAAACGTGGCATTCCAAAAGGCCAATTTATGAGAGTACGCAGGAATTGTAGCTCTATGGGTGATTTTGAGTGCCAGGCCCAGGAACTCAAAACAAGATTGAAGGATAGAGGTTTCCCCAAGAGTGTCATTAGGAAGGCCTATGAGGGAGCAAGGGATGCAGACAGACAATGTCTCCTGGTCCCTAAAAAACGAAAAGAAGAACAAGTTACGAGACTCATAGGCACCTATGATTCCAAACAAAATGATATTATGCAGATCCTGAAAAGGTATTGGCGTATTCTCAGTTCTGATACAGATTTGGTAGATCAGATCACACAGTGGCCTTCTGTCACGTATCGGAGAGGGAAAAACATCAGGGACAGAGTCATGCACAGTTGTTTTGACCCCATTACACCCAGGGGTACGTGGCTGGATAGACAAATACCAGGCACTTTTAGATGTGGTAGCTGCAAAGCTTGTGATTTCATTTTCAAAGGGAATAGTTTCACCAGTGTTGCAACACAGAAAAAATACAACATTCGGGATTTTGTCAATTGCAAGACAGCGGGAGTGGTTTACCTAATTACATGCCCATGCCCCCTGAATTATGTGGGCAAAACATCACGACAATTTCGACGCCGGATTAGGGAGCATGTTGGAGATATTATCCATGTTAGGGACACCCCATTATCCAAGCATGTGCATGCTAAACATCAAGGCCAGGCAGCATGTTTAAAGTTTCAAGCAATTGAACTCATTAGACCCCCTAAAAGAGGAGGTGACTGGGATAACCTTATTTTACGTAAAGAAGCCCAATGGATCCATAGACTGGCATGTATACAACCAGCGGGTTTAAACGAGCAGACTAATTATACATGTTTTATTTAATATGCAAAACCTTCCCTCTTTAGGTGTCCAACCTTTACCTTGGGTTGTCTATTTGCATAATGTACCATTTTTTGAGATGGCCATATTGGCCAGTCGACATATAAAGAGATCAATTGTCAGTTTTTCTTAATGTGAGGGACTCAGTAATCTTGTCAACCTTATATGTGTTCATTTACTTTAGAGTTGCTTTATGAGGTAGTCCGCTTGCGGCGGGTAACTGTCCCGCAAGACATACTCAATAAAATATATTATCGTTTTGCGCTTACCTTCCTCGTGCATGGCAGTCCGGGCGACACGTCCTTGGCTTCTACTGCGCCTGCGCGTTCGGCATGATGCGGCCGATGATGACCCCTGGCTGTCAGCTGACGGCGGGGGGTCACATGGGCAGGTGTCACGAATCGAGAGGGTGTTGTGGTTGGTCAGTTCATGTTCGCCGCCTAATACGAGGGGTGGAGTTTAGGTGTTTATAGTAACCCAGTGGCTGTAATGGAGTATGCCGTTGATATCGATACGTGCATCTTCCCGTGACGCACAGCAGAATATCTGCTGTTGAATACTATTATCGCTGGTGATGAGGCCAGAGTTACCAAGATACGGACCCCTGAGGATGAGTATCTGAAACGCGTAGGGTCGTTTATTGTATATGGAATGTTTGCATAGGGGACAGTAACATTGTGTTACACCCAGCACTAGGAGATCCGATTTTTTTCGGACACTTGTGTTCTACTTGGGGATTGTACTATTGTTGTGCCCAGGATATATGCTGGTTCCAGTGAAATATTGTTATAAACACTGAGATATATTTATCATAATGACTCAGTGTTTTTTGTTTAATACATTTTTTAATTCACGGTGAGGCTATTTCACAGTGGTGTGTTACCCCTGTTTTTAAATGAGTTACTAATAAAAGGTATTTTTTACTCAGTTGTCACTTCAGTGAACCATATAATTTTTTCATATTGTGGGAGCACAATTAGATTTATATCAAGTTATACAGTGAATTCATACATGGTAGCACAGGATACAGGTAGCAGGGCACAGGAACACTGGGAACAGGAAAACACAAAGGGACTATTTGCAAGACTAACACGGGTAAACACAACAACGCTCAGGCAATGAGTGAAAGGGTAGAGCTCTTTTTATAGTCCAGGGGAATTCTGGGTTAATTACAGATTTATGACGTGTCTACTTGCCCTTTATGGCCAAGCGCGAGCGTTCACGTGCACCCTACTTGAGCCAGTACCGTGATGCAGAAGGGAGTGCCGGCGTCTCTCAGGAGGGAGATGCCGCCCGCACTCACTCGTCCATGGCCACGGCCGTCGGTGGGTAAGTTAGAACGACGGTCCGCGGCTGTGGACGTTACACCGAGAATGTGCAACGTGTAAAAAGAAGTTAGCTACGTCTTATCCTAAGTCCCTATGCTAGACGTGTTTGAATACTGTCATGGCAGAAGAATCTTCTAGCCTAGCCTCTAGCATTAAAAAGATTGTGCGGGCTGAAGTTAAGAGTTCAATAGAACACCTTAAAAAGAAGGATTTTCCAAGTACCTACTCTACTGATGACACGGACCAACTATTAAAGGCAGTAAGGGTAACCATGAATATCGAAGACCCTATAGAATCTAGGTCCATTCAGGATGTCATGTTTGAGGGCCTTAGCCCTAGGAAACAAAGATTTTTTTCCTATTCACAAAAACTTGGCTAGTTTAATCAAAAGAGAATGGAAAAACCCTGACAGACATTTTTTTGTACCATTAATCTTTAAACGGAAATATCTGTTTGAAGAGGGAGTCTCCAAAGACTGGGATAAAGCCCCCAGAATAGATGCTCCACTGGCAAAGATATCTAGAAGAAGTTCCCTTCCCTTTTGAAGACCTTGGCTCATTATCTGACCCTATGGACAGAAAGGCTGACTATTATCTTAAAAGAACCTGGGAGGCCTCTGCGGCAACCTTTAAACCAGGCATAGCTGCCCTGTGTTGCAGTTCCCTCAGGATATGAATTTCACAGTTGGAAATACATATCAGAGATAAGACCTCAAGGGAACAAATTTTATCCTCTTTGTCCTAGCTAAGGCGGGTGGATTTCCTGGCAGGCGCTTTAGTAGATTCAGTCAAGTTATCTGCAGAGGCTTCTGCCCAGTCTAATTCGGCCAGAAGAGCTGAAGTCATGGGAAGGAGACGCTGGGTCTAAAGGCAGGCTCTGCTCACTTTCATGCTCAGGAGACTATGTTTTTGGTCATCCCCTGGATGATCTTGAAAAGGCCTCTGATATAAGGAAGGGCTTTCCCATACCAGCAAAGCAGTTCAATTCCTTTTTTGTCCTCGTAAGTTTTCAAGGAAGCAAAATAAAAAAGCACACAGAACCAGGATTATAAAAAAAATCCTAGATTTCCCAAAAAAGGTAAGGGCTTTCTGTTTACTCCCTAAAATTATTCCAGAAACAGGGAACAATAATGATGCCAGAGGAAAAGTGGGAGGTCGTTTAGCTTTTTTTTTTCTCCACCTATGACAGCGAATCACTTCAAAAGACTGGATTTTAAATATAATAGCTTCAGGGTATCGCATATAATTCAGCAGCTTTCCCCCAAGCAGATTTGTCCCCACAAAAGTTCAGGGACACCCTATAAAGCAGAGAATTATAGAATCAGAGGTTCTTCCTCTTTTAGAGAAGGAGGTTCTGGTTCATGTCCCTTTGGAAGAGCAACGCATGGGATTTTATTCCCCCCCCCCTCCACCCGATTTCTCGAAAAAAAAGAATGGTAACTTTTCAGGTTATTATAAATTTAATAGAGCTAAACTAGTGTCACTCCTATGAAAAAATCTTTATGGAGTCTCTCTCTCTTCCACAGTGAATCTCATCTTTCCAGGTTGTGTAATGACTTCGGTCGATTTAAAAGATGCCTACTACCATGTCCCGATTTTTTTAACCCCAT